>NC_089884.1:13224568-13527844 GCF_040182565.1 Anser cygnoides
GTCGACTCCCACCACGTGGTAGACCAAGGTATTGGCCTTGTGCGCCTCCAGCGGGGAGGAGATGGTGAGGCGGGCGGCGGCATCCCTGTTCAGGATGTACACCAGCTTCTGCTTCTCGATAGCGCCTGAAACGGGAGGGCGGCGGGGCAGTGCTGGGCCACAAAGCCCCTCATGCCCACCTTCCCCTACACAGACGAACTTTGTGACAAGGTGTCAGCGTTATTTCCGCTGCTGCGGGCACCCCGTGCCTCTAATTAACACCAAACATTTAATTTTCAGTGCCTCAGGCTCAAGCCACAGCAGAGCCGCCAGCTCCCTGACGCCTAACGCTGCTCTTTGGGCCTGCCCAGCCCCGTGCTCGCTCCCCTGTCGGCACCACGTGGGCAGAGGGAGCTCACGCAAAGTGTTCACTCACACCACGAGCTCGCTGTCCCTTTGGCTGCAGAAGCACAACCGTTAGTGACACCAGCCAGCTGACCAAGGAACTGAGACAGCTGACGGTAAATCCTATCAAAAAAAACCCAAGAAGCCCACCCCAGGCTCCTGCTGCCTGCAAAGCCTGATCAGAAACGCATCCGGTTGTCCTCAGAACTCATCTCGGAGAAGAGACATGAATTCACAGCATCATTTCAGGCTGTAGGACCTACTGGAGGCCCCAGTGTTTCTCCTAGATAGCGCGTGCCAGGGCTCTGTCTGCTCACCGTGAGGCAAGCTGCCTTCCCAAACTGCTGTGGGGCAATTAAGTTGTGCAGCGTCAAGGAAGCAGCCCGCGTGCCTGCACTCTCCCTGATGCGCCTAACAAGCTTCCTGAGAACAAACACCCCGACTACACCTGGCAGGGGCTCGCTTCGAAGCTGCCAGCCCCGGGACAGGAACGCGAAGCAGAAGGACCCGACCCCCGCTGACTTACTGATCATGACCGCGCGGCCCTTCGGGTCCACGGCCAGGTACTGCCCGGGCACGATCCTGCGGCAGCCGCTCTTGCCGAAGGTCTCCTGGTGGATCTTCTCGAAGACGTTCTTGGAGGGCTGGTACTCCAGGATGACGATGCGCCCCGAGTCGCTGCCCACCACGATGTAGTCCTTGGTGCCGCCCGTCAGGCGGAAGGCCATGAGCGAGCGGATGACCCCGAACACCTCCACCGTCAGCAGCGTGTGCACCTTCCCCGTGTTGGGGTCCGGGCGCAGCAGCTCCAGGATCTTGCCCCGGGACACGACGATTTCTTGCTGCTTGGTTCCTGCGGGGCCCAGAATGCAAAGGAGTGAGCGGCAGCACAGCGTGAGAGCGCTCCCGGGCGCTTTGTGGTAAAAGCTTCTTGGTAATGAGAATAAGATGAGAACAGAATGACAATAACAGCACCTCCTTGGCATTTATTTACTACTATAATTACTAAAAAAGAATGTAAAGTGATGTGTTCACCACTAACAACGATGCTGGAACACCTGGGTGATGACCACAGAATCACAGAATGCCCCGAGTTAGAAGGGACCCACAAGGATTGAGTCCAGCTCCTGGAATTAATCTTTGATTAATCTTTACAAAAGCTTTTACTCATTTTGATATATTTATTTTATCGATTTATACAGCAATTATTATCACGCCAACTTGGTTCCCGCTTACCACGTTAGTGCCTTTTCATTACTACTGCCCTTTGCTTAAGAACTTACTGCCCAGCCCTGCAGTGCTGGGGGGCATGAGAGAGATTTTTTTGGTAACTTTCCCATTTACAGAAGGGAAACTTCGATGGCAGGTAAGGAGCTGGAAGAGAACAAACCCCCCCGCCGTGTCGTGGACAACCAAACTTCCCCTCATCTTCCACAGGTCCCAGCCGCACACCCAAGACAACCATAGCAACACCTCCTTGGCATTTATTTGCTGCTGGAATCACCAATTAAGCGCACAGGGACTTGTTCACCGCTAACAACGACGCTGGAGCATCGGGGTGAGGACGGAAGCGAACGAAACGCCCCGTTATATCGCGGGCAACCAAACTTCCCTGCACCCTCCCGCAGGCTCCCGCCGCACGCCCCAGAGGAGGCGACAACCACGGGCCGCAGCCGTGCGGGTGCCGAGGGCAGCCCGGGCCCCGCAGCCCCTTCCCCCGGCGCAGCTACCTGAGAAGTTGCCGTGGATGGCATAGCTGATGCCCGTGGCGCGCTGCAGCGTCAGGTTGTACAGGAACATGGCGGCGTCGCCTCACGCCTCGGCCGGGCCGAGCCTAGAGCTGTACACAGGGACATTTACTGAAGTAACCCCGCAGGGCGCAGCCCCCCCCGGCCTCACCCCGGCGCCCCCCCCCCGGCCTCCCTCAGCGCTGTCTCCCCGCTGCCGCCCCCCGCCCCCGAAATGGCGGCCCGCACCGCGCCCCCCCCGGCCCAGGGACGCGCCGGGAGCGGCCCTACCGTGCGGATGGCGGCGGGCGGCGGCGGATGGCGGCGGATGGCGGCGCGGCCTAGGCGGGCTCCCCGCCGGCCCGCTCCGCCATGAGCCCCGCGCCTCCCGCCCGGGGCCTCGCGCGAGGCCCCGCGGGCCGTGAGGGGCGGGCTGCCCGCCGCGCTGCCTGACAGCACTCCCACGGAAACGCGGCCTCTCCCCGCGCAGCGAGCCCCCGAAAAAAATCCCCGAGGCTTCTCCCGGCTCGGGATGACCGGGAGGGAGGCGGTGGCGGTGCCGGCTGGCGGAGCGGGGCGGCGGAGGGCGGCCGGGCAGCGCGGGCAGCCCGGCGGGCCGGGGCGGGAGGAGGGGGGGGGGCGCGGCGCCAAGATGGCGGCGGGCGGCGCGGCGGGGCCCTGCGGGCTGCCCATGGAGCGGCTGCGGGCGCTGACGGAGCTGGGCGAGCTGCAGGCGGCCTACGGGAGGCTGTGCCGGGAGGAGGTGGGGACAAGGGAAGGGAAGGGAAGGGAAGGGAAGGAGGGAAAAAAGGGGAGAGGGAGGGGAGGGGAAGGAAGGAGGGAGGGAAAGGGAGGGGAGGAAGGAGGGAGGAAAGGAGAGAGGGAGGGAGGAAAGAGAGAGAGGGAGGGAATGAGGAAGGAAGAAGGGAGGAGGAAAGGAAAGGAAGAGAAGGAGGGGAGAAAGAGGAAGGGAAGGAGAGAGGGAGGGAAGGAGGAAAAAGGGAAGGAGGGAGGGAAGGTGAGAGGAAAGAAAGGGAGGGAAGGAGAAAGGGAAGGAAGGACACAGGAAGGAGGGAGAGAGAGGAGGAGGGAAAGTGAGAGGAAGGAAGGAAGGAAGGAGAGAGGGGAGGAGGATAAAAGGGGAGGAAGGAGAGAAGGACGGAGAGGAAGGGATGAAAGGAAGGAGAGAGGAACGGAATAAGGTAGGGAGAAGAGAGGAAAGGAAAGAGGAAGAAAAGGAGGGGGGAAAAGAAGAGGAAGGGAAGGAGGAAAAAGGGAAAGGGAGGGAAGGTGAGAGGGTGGATGGATAGGGAAGGAAGGAAGGAGGGAAGAAAGGAAGGAGAGAGAGAAGAAGGAAACAAGGGAAGGAAGGAGAGAGGAAGAGAAGGAAAGAGGGAAGGAGAGGAAGAAAATAAAGGAAGGAGGGAGGAAGGAAGAAAGGAGGAAGGAGGAAAGGAGCGAGGGAAGGAACAAGGAAGTAGGAAGAGAAAAAGGGAGAGGAGGAGGGAGGGAAAAAAGGGAGAGAGGAAACAAGAAGGGAAAGAAGGAGGAAAGGAAAGAGGAAGAGAAGGAAGAAGGGAGAAAGGAGAGGAAGGGAGAAGAAAGGAAAAGAAAGGGAGAGAAGATGAAAGAGGGATAGGGAAGAAAGGAGGGAGAGGGAAGGAAAGAGGAAACAAGGGAGGGAGGGAAGGAGAGAGGAAGAGAAGGAAGGAGGGGAAGGGAAGAAAGAAAGGAGAGAGGGAGGTAAAAATAAGGGAGGGAAGGAAGGAGGGAGGAAAAGAGAGAGGGAGGGAACAAGGAAGTGGGAAGAGAAGAAGGGAGGGAAGGAGAGGGAAAAAAAGGGAGAGAGAAAATAAGGGAGGGAAGGAGGAAGGGAAAAAATGAAGGAGCGAGGGTTGGTCAGTGCCGGTGCAGCCGCTGCCTCAGCCTGGCTGGGGGTGACGGTGGGGTGCTGGGGCTGCCGCTCAGCCCCAGGGGTCCTGTGCTGGGGCTGCGGGTTGGGGTCATCGGCCCGAGGGGGATGGGCAGGGGCAGGCTGCAGGTGAGCTCAGCTACAAGACAGGCAATGAGGCGGTCAGGTTGGGGATTTTTACAAAAAAACAAAAATCAAAAAAAAAACCCACAAAACCATCATATTGTGGGGTTAAAATGAGAGCTCAGGGGTGGATTCACCAACACCTGTGCTCGTGGAAGCACTAAAACCTCGCCGGCGGTGAGGTAAATCCACAGCTCTGGTGCTGAGCCCCTGCGCCTCGCCCCGCAGCAAGCCGTGCAGGAGGAGCTGGACGCCCTCATGGAGCAGCAGAGCGTGGTGGAGAACAAGATGGTGGCGCTTCAGCGCATGGGGTCAGTGCCGTGCTGCCTTCGTCTGCCTCGCCGCGCGGGGAGGGAGGAAAGGGGGCGTTCGTCCACCCCCACAGCCCCTTCCAGGGCCGTCTGACTTCTGTGCTCGGCTCCTGGAATAAAAGATTTGGGCTGGGTTTGGGGGAAGGAACCCGGCCGCTTACCAAACTGCGTTTTGTGCGCAGCCCCAACCTGCAGCTCATCGAGGGGGATGCCCAACAGCTGGCGGGGATGATCGCCTTCACCTGCAGCCTGGCCGAGAACGTCAGCAGCAAGGTCCGGCAGCTCGACCTGGCCAAGGTAGCTGCACGGGGGGGTCTGGGGCTTGTCATCCTCAGGCTGCGTGCTCACAGCGTGCCTGGAAAATACACAGAGAAATGTGGGTGCTGGGAGCGGCCTTGGTGCTGCTGGGTGGTGGCTTCTTGCTGGGCTCCTGGGTGTCGGAGGGTACGAGAGTAAATAACTTGTAGGATTGTCCACGTGGCAGCTGGTTATCCAGCCTGTTCTTGTGGTTTCTGCCAAGTAAGCTGAGGTTGGTCTGTGTCAGCCCTCTGTTAGCGGTTGCCTTGCTGAGGATGGTCGTTGTCCCTCGACACTGGGCAGGAAGCCGGGCTGTCCTGTTCTTTGCACGAGGATGGGCTGAGAGCTGCTCAAATCAAAACATATCAAGGGTGGCTGCCTCTGGTCTCTGCCATTTAGGCTGGAGCACGGTCTGTGAGTTCAGTCTGAGTGCTGATGGACACGTGCTGCTTTTTCGGATTCATTGGACTTACACCTTTCATTTTTTACAACTTTAAACTTCATTTACTTTGGGGATTCTGCTTAGTTAGTTGTTTATTGTGCAGAGAAGCATCGCTTCGATCTGTTTCTTCCATCTTTTTCCCCTCGTGCTGCCCTCTCCGTCCTTTCTTCCCACTTCTGCTTCCCTGCTCAGCCTGCACTGGTTTTCCCTTCCTTGCAGAACCGCCTCTACCAGGCCATCCAGAGAGCTGACGACATCCTGGACCTGAAGTTCTGCATGGACGGCGTGCAGACAGCCCTGCGGGGCGAAGATTACGAGCAAGCAGCGGCTCACATCCATCGCTACCTGTCCCTGGACAAATCCGTCATCGAGCTCAGTCGTCAGGGCAAGGAAGGTGAGGGCTGCTGGCGGGGAGGAGCCGACACTCACCGCTCCGGTCGGGTCTCTGGAGGCTGCGGGGTGCTCGGTGGTGGGTGCCTCAGCTCAGCAGGCAAAGCAGAACATCCAGAGGTCACAGACATAGAGGTGAAAGTGAAATTAGGCTTGAATTAATTGATTAATTGAAGGAGAATCCCTAGCACAAGGTTTCAATAGCGTTTCTGATGCCAGCTGGGTGAAAAAGAACGTACAGGACAAAAGAAGAGAGGGGGAAGGCCCTGTCAGGGAGGAACGTTGCAGCGCTGCGGCGTGATACCAGGCAAAACAGCTGGGCACGAAGGGAACAGGCTGGGCGATCCCTGCAGAACTGTCCTGGTTGGTTTGGTCACGTCCTCTGCCTGAGACCAACGTGCTGTTACCTCTGCCCTTCTTCGACCAGGGGGCATAATCGATGCCAACCTGAAGCTCCTGCAGGAGTCGGAGCAGCGCCTGAAGGCGATTGTCACAGAGAAGTTTGACACGGCTATGAAGCAGGGAGACCTGCCCCAGGTGGAACGCTTCTTCAAGATCTTTCCCCTGCTGGGCTTACACGAGGAGGGGCTGAGCAAGTTCTCCGAGTACCTCTGCAAGCAGGTAAGGGGTTCTGGGGCCGCGAAACACGCAGAGACCTGACCGTCTCCTGGAGAAAGCAAAATCCAGTCTGCTGGGTCTTGGCTGTGGCTTGTTCATCTTTGAAGCCAGCACTGGCCTTCAGCTCAGCTCTCCAACTGTCCCTGCTGTCACACAGGTGGCCAAGAAAGCAGAGGAGAACCTGCAGCTGGTGATGGGGACAGACATGAGCGACCGTCGAGCTGCTGTCATCTTTGCAGACACCCTGACGCTCCTCTTTGAAGGTAATCTTCTCCCTCTTTGGGGGTGGATTGGAAGTAGTCCGTGATGGGATCCGTCAATTTAAACGCTTTGAATTGTAGTTCCAGGGGAGCACAAAACGCCCTCTGAGCCATGGGAGGGTCCTGCTGGAGGGATGGGGACGCAGACAGATGTTTTCCCAGCCAGAAGAGGGCATTAAAATAAGCAATCTGTCCTACCCACAGCGTGTGTAGGCACAAAGTGGATTTGCAAAGGATTGTTTTGGCTTCCTCCAGGAATCACTCTTCTTGTTCTCTGCATCCTCAAGACACGTGGGTATTCCCTGTAGGGTTTTCAGGCGTGCAGCTCTCCAGACAAACAAATCAGACCCCTAAAAGTTGAACAGCTGTTGATGGCCCCAGGCCTGGCTCTTCGAGGAGGACCACGGCAGCTTGGAAGCGGGGAGGGAAGGGAGAAGGGGGAATATGAATGCTCTGAGGGAACGTCGCCAACGACAGTAATTGAGATCCCGTGGTGATTAATCCTCCTCTTCTGTTGTGCCCGCTGCAGTTCCAGGCTGTGGCACTGCCAAGTCGCTGCCAGCCTGGCACCGTGCTGCTGTTGGAGGCCCTCAAAGCCAACGGGGCTTTCTTGGCAGAAGTGCCAGAAGAGGGGGAGGGTCGTGAACTCTTGAGGCAGAGAGTTTGTGAGGAGAAAGCAGTCTTGGAGAGGGGCTTCCTTGGAGACGAGCTTTTTCTCCGAGGAGGTCCTGCCCTCACTGGTGCGTGACAGAGAGGAGCAGAGCTTTCCCCAGGCTGATCTTCCTAACTCTGCTGTTGTGTGACTTGGTCGGTGCTGAAAGCTGGGACTGGATGCGGATGGCAGTTGTGTGCCCTGCCAGGTTTATCCTGGGCAGCACCCTGCTGTGAAAGCTTTGTTCCTTCACGCCTTGCGTCTTGTCTTGGGTGGGAGGGCAGCTGCCTACATCCCACGGCAGGAGCTCTTCAGAGGTGGCTTGCACCCCAGGAGATGTGCACCACAGCCTTGCAGTAAGCAGGAGAGAAGCCAGAAGGCATGGTATGCAGAGGGAAGGTGCTGTGGAAGAAGGGGTGGTGATGACAGGCTGCCAGTAAGCCTCTGGAGAGTGGCTGGACAGTGTGACCTGTTTATCCAGGCCCTGTCTGAGGACCTGCACAGCTCTGCTCTGGGTCCAGGCTGAACGAGAACTCCTGCCCGAGGCTGCCTCTCGCTCCTGAGAGAGCAGAGTCCACCCGGTCGTTTTCTCTTCGCCTGCAGGGATCGCTCGCGTCGTGGAGACCCACCAGCCCATCGTGGAGACCTACTATGGGCCAGGAAGGCTGTACACCCTCATCAAGCACCTGCAAGGAGAGTGTGACCAGCAGGTGGAGAAGGTGGTGGAGAAGTTCGTCAAGGAGAGGGACTACCACAGGCAGGTAAGAGGGGGCGATCCTGCCCCACGCAGCCAGCTGAGCCCCTCTGCAGGGCCCTGACTGCCCTAGAGGCGAAGTTTGACCTCGTGTTTGGGGAGAAACGTTGCCTTACTCCATCCTTGCACTGATGGTTGAAGTGCTCCAGCCTGTAGCTGTCCTCTCTGTTGCAGAGGAGGATTCAGTGTGAGCGTGATAAGCAGACCCAGGGCACGGAGTTATGCCCGTGCAGGTCTGTAGGGTGCTCTCAGCGTGCCCTCCCTGCTGCCTTGCTCCCTCTCCTGCTCGAGGCAGGACTGCTGTAACATCTCACGATCACGTCCCTCGGAGCCTCCGTTGGCATTCCCATCCCGCAGCCCTCCCTGGCAGGCTGAGCTCTGTCCCGGAGGAAGAGGTGCACCGACGCAGTGTCGTCCTCCGTGGGCCACCGCATGAGAAGGGGCTGTTAACTTCAGGTCACCAGCAAAGACTGTGATGACTTCTGTTTTGCAATTGCAGTTCCAGCAAGTTCAGAACAGCATGATGAGAAGTTCTGCAGAGAAGATTGAACCAAGGTAAAACAAAACCTCTTTTTGCTCTCTGGTTTTCACTCTCATTTAGAGAACTCTTCCCATCTTCCAGAGGCTTTGTGGCTACTAAAGCTTAGCGTCTGTGTTAGGTACCCTTCACTGCCCTTTTATAAAGACAGCTTCCATGGTGCTGCTTTATTTTGCTGACTCGTTATTTGAGGTCTTGGCCTTGAACGTTGCTGGAGGGCTGAGAATATCACTGCACACAAAGCACCGAGGCTTTATTTGGCTCTTCCACCACTTGTTGATGGGCAGAGTGCAGTCCTTGGAGCCCGTGAACTGGAGCAGCTCTCTGGGCAGATAATTCCTGGCATAATTAGGAATAAATCTTTGGGTCCTTTCAGTCTGTGCTGCTGCAGTGATGCCGTAACGCTAGTGTCTTGGTAATGAACTCGAGTACCCTCACTCTCCCTTCTTTTCTTTTTGTCTTGAGTGTTTGTATAACCCTTAAGTAAAGCCATCTGAAAGCGCCCTCAGCCCATCTGGCGTTGCGTGACTTCTAAAGACGCCTTGTAAGACAACTTGTGTTCCTCAAACAAGATGTCTGTGGACCTACACAACCAGTTAGTCACTGGTAACAGGGTGAGCCACGTACTCGTGGCTCTGAGTAAATGCGGACACATCCCAGGCTTTCTGAGCTTTTGCTTTTTCATCCAGAGAACAAAGGTAACGGCTCCTCGTCCCGCTTGTTTATTGGGAGGCTGTGAGCAGTGCATGCAAAGTGCTTTGTGCTCACTGATGAAAAAGCTGATCTGACAATTTTCCTTTCGTAGCCCCCTCTGATCTGAGCGCTGTCTTCTGTGTTGTCACGTGCTTCCTTGGCTCCACAGCTCCCGGGCTGCTGAGCTTAAACTGATCCTGCATCATTTCCAGAAAAAAACACACAGATCTGGGCCCAGGAGCACACGCATGGAGGTGGCAGGGACCGGGCGTTTCTAGCACTGGCCACGCAGGTGCCACAGACTCAGAGCAAAACCAAGGCAGGGAGGAGGCTGCTGAAAGTCTCTGGTCCGACCCACGCAGGGCTGATTTTGAAGTTCAGTCAGATTGCTCAGATTCTTGTAGTCCTTACTACGGTGATTTTAATGTGGCTGCTCTCGCATCCACGAGGGAAACGAAGAAGCTTCTCTAACGATTTTCTCAGGATGCTTTGATTGTCACATACTTCAGATGTATTTGTGATGTTTAGCACAGATGGTTAAGTCCCTGAGATGGCAAATCCCTTAGATGGCAGGTGCCCTGTTGGTCATGAAAATAAAATGGGGAAATAATCCCCAGGTGGGCTGGCATCTCTTACTCAGGACGATCTCCCTGGAATATGTAGGAGTTTTTTTGTGGCTTCCCCCACGTCCGAGCTCCGAGCTGTGCTCCATGCTGGCAGAGTGCGGTCTGCCTTAAAGCAGTCGGCAGATGCGAGTCTCGTGGCTGGGCACAGAGCAGGGAATTGCTGCTGCTGCTCCAGGAACCTGCCGTAAACCAGCTGCTGCTGGCCCGGTTTGCCACCGGGTGCCTGACAGATGAGCTGCTGAGCCAATCCATCCTGGTGGCGCTCGGCTGCTTCCCAGCACAACTCATCCCCGTTTAATTCAGCGTACGGCGGCGGGCTGTCAAGGCTAGAAGCAACTCTCCATGTAAATGAGCTCCCCAAATATCCTTCAAAGCAGGACTGGCATTACTTGCACGTAGCAGTTATTCTGCTGAGCTTTGCAACCTGACAGCACAGATGGAAACAGGTGGTAGTGGTCTCGGAGTAAAACAGAGAACACTACTTCACGGGGTAAATGGCATCCCAGCTCTCGGTGTCTTGCTGCTTTGACTCTCACTGTGTCCCCTTGCAGGGAACTCGACCCGATTTTGACAGAGGTCACCCTGATGAACGCCCGCAGCGAGCTCTACTTGAGGTTCATCAAGAGACGAATAACGGCGGACTTCGAGGTGGGGGACTCCATGGCCCCCGAGGAGGTGAAGCAAGGTAACACCTGCAGCACCGACGCCCGGGGGCTCTGCTCCTCGCGGAGCTGTACCGGGCTGGGGTCAGGGCAGCGTGGCACAGCTGCAGGGGCACCCAGGGAGCGCTCCGTGGAAGAGGACTGCCTAGCCTGGCCTCCCCAAATCTGTTTTCAGCGGTGAGCTTCCTGACAAAGCTCTACCGTAACAGTCCTCTGCACGGGGGCTTTTCAAACTCCGGTACGTCTTAGTGAGGGAAGTTGTTTAAGTCACACAGGTCGCTACAGCTCTGCCAGGAAAAAAAAAACATCTGTGGCTGCTGCATCAGGTGGCAGCACCAGGCACTGTATGACCACTGAGGAGGGCAAATTGAAGGGGAACTCTCTGAGAAGATTGTGACCAGCAGTTGGTATCACCGGGGCAGGAAGCGTTCCCTGGTCCATGTTCTAGTCCAACACCAGCAAGTTGTTCCCTCTAACAGGGAACCAGCCTTAGGAATGACTGCAGAGCATAATAAACAAGGTGCCCAAAGAAAGGGAGGGCCCTGTGGTCACTGTAGGCACAAATCCTAAAGGCAGAGGCCGCAGGGAAAACAGGCTCAGGGTTTTGGTACTCCGCGGAGCTCTGAAGTCAGGTGCATCACCTGCAAAAGTCAGCTCAGCTCTTTCAGCTCCACGCTTGAGGCCTGTGGTTTATTCCAGGTTGAGCTTTGCAGGCGCGTGTCCATCAGGTGCCCTTCGGACAGGCAGCAAGAGATTAGGTGGAGCTTCTTTCTGGCCCTTGGTCCAGCTGATGGCTCTCCTCGGTGTTCTGCAGAGCATCAGAAGCAGCTGGACAAGCTGCTCAACAACTGCCTGCTGAGCTGCACCATGCAGGAGCTCATCGGCTACTACATCACCATGGAGCAGTACTTCATGAGGGAGACCGTCAACAAGGTAGGGCTCAGAGGGCGTTTGCAGTAGCCTGTGCTCCGTGCCGGCAGCCCACACCTCCAGGGGAGTCCCCAGGGAGGGCGATGGACGCACAGCAGAGCTGCAGTTGTTGTTGGGAAGGTCTGTCAGGGCCCCTGGCCTTGGAAAGCAAGCAGCCTGTCCTGAGATTTGACTCCAGACATACCTCTGAGTATGGCAAGCTGTGTGCTGGGGCAGGGCTGGCAGCCAGACCCACCTGGTGCTCTCTCCTTGCCCAAATGTAGCTGCTGGCTCTGGTCGTACCCCTCCATTGGCTTCACACTGCTCTCCTTGCTCCCTCTGCTTGCACTGCTGCCGGAGCTCAGAGCCCGAGTGGTATCGGGAGGGTGTGAGGCACCTGCTCCAAACACAGCTTGTTTGGATCAATGATCACAGACGTTCTGGAGATCAGATCTTCCAGCTCTGGGGGCTGCTGAGCAGCAGGATGAGCAATAGCAGGTGGCACTCCACAGCTTGGTCTCGCAGCGCTGCTCCGAGAGGGCTCCTCTCTTCCCTCGCTGAGCTCAGGGCACTGAGGCTGCTTTGTTTGCAGGCTGTGGCCATGGACAGCTACGAGAAGGGCCAGCTCACCTCCAGCATGGTGGACGACGTGTTTTACATAGTGAAGAAATGCATCGGGAGGGCTCTGTCCAGCTCCAGCATAGACTGCCTCTGTGCCATGATCAACCACTCCACCACCGAGCTAGAGTCCGACTTCAGGTAAGGAAAAGACACCAGGTTTGTCATAACCTCCCTTCTCCTCGTGTTCTGCAAACTGCTGTCGGATGGTGTTCCCTGTGCTCTCTGCCTTTGGACCTCTGCTTTGTCATCTCTGTGGTAGATGGTGGTAGGAAGCAGTGCGTGCTTTTCTCCCAGCAGCAGTGCCCACCTGTAGGACAGAGCCACAGAAGAGAAAAAGAACCACAATGGCACCACGGTCACTCCCCGTCGTTCTCTGGGTTGCCCGTGGGCCTGCTCGGTAGCCACTTGAACGTTTGCCTTTGGGGTGAGCCTGCAGAAACTGGCCTGCTGCTGTTTCTCATGCCAGTGTGGGAGCAGAGAACAGACTGAAGACAACAGACAGCTGCTGGCAGGATTTTGAGGGAATTTTTTTTTTTATTTTTTGACTTCAGCCTTGTGTCTTTCAGATGATGATGGCAGGAGATACCTGCCATCTTTTGTCCCTCTGCAATTCCCCTTCCCTTTTCCAGGCCACAGCTCAGCCCAGCACAGCTCTGTTGCTTCTTGCAGTGCTTGCTCTAAGCCCTGTGTGTTCTGCTTGCCCCGCAGGGAGGTTCTGTACAACAAGCTGAAGCAGGGCTTTCCGGCCACGACCTTCCAGGACTTCCAGAGAGGGGTGACCAGCGCCGTGAACATCATGCACAGCAGCCTGCAGCAGGGCAAGTTCGATACCAAAGGCATCGAGAGCACCGACGAGGCCAAGCAGTCCTTTCTGGTGGGTTTGGAAGCTCTCCTGGTAAAAGATGAGTTGGGATAAGGGGAAGGGCGATGGGAAAACTCATGGGAATGGGATTCTCTGTCACAGTCAGAGAACCTGAAAACCTGTTTCAGGCATGATGGGTGGCCCGACTTTGGGTGTCCAGTAGATGCTTCTGCCTCATTGCATGTCTGTGGGGCTTTCACGCGAGGCTTGCCCTGCTGCAGTGACGTCCCCCTCCAGGCTGGGGAGGTGTCTGGGCTCGAGGTGGCCCCTTGAGGTAGCCATCAGCCCTCTTCTTCGCAGGCTCTGCACAGAGGTGGTGGGAGAGGCTCCCACCTGCACCTTCCCCTGGATGAGAGAGGTTCCTGGCCCACGCTCAGCGCTCCTTCATCCTCGCTTATCATAGAGTCATAGAATGGCCTGTGTTGAAAAGGAGCTTAAAGATCATCTAGTTTCAAGCCCCCTGCTCTGGGCGGGGTTGCCAGCCACTGGAGCAGGCTGCCCAGAGACAGGAGAGTTTCCATTAGAGCAGGGCTGTCTGCTCCCCTTGGCACGCAGGATCCTCCTCTTGCCTTCTCCTAACACCAGCACCACAACTCTGTGCGCTCGAGCTGGCCAGAGCACGGCAGCGAGCGTTACAGACCCCAGGAGAGCACTTGGAGGGCTGCTGCTCCTGTGCTGTGCAGCACAGTGTGGCCTCGCCTCTAGTGGGAGCTGCGCAGGCCTTGCACTGGGGAAAAGACCTCACTGGGAGGGCATCTCCGCCTGGGTCTGCTCCCTGCTTTCAGGCAGCCCTGGGGGCGGAGACCCTGGGAGCGCTGGAGAGGAGCTGGCTCAGACATAAGCAGCTGTGAGCACGCTGTACAGGTTCCCTTGCACTCCCACTGTACGAGGAGAGAAGGGAGCAGGAGGGACTGCTTTCGTTTCATTAAACTCGGTTACAGGTTTCTTGATGCAAAGCACTTAAAAGTGTCAGTTCTCCCTCTGGAATTCCTCCTTCACCTGTCAGCTCGCCTCGTTCCCCCGTCTGCACAAACCCCAGCGTTATTCTGACGGTCAGTTCGGCTCCAGCAGGTAGAGAACAGTCTGTTCAGGGAAGAGCAGATATTCATCTGGCAGGAGAGGTGCTGATTCCTCCTGCCTACACACAAATGCCTTCCCTGCTTCTCTGGATGTGCTGCGTCTCGACCATCACCTCCAGCTGCTCCTGGACTGTTGTTCTTCGTGACGCTGTCAGAGAAAGGAGCAGAGATGTTGGGGGTACACCCCCTCTTCCACCAGCTGGGGCTTTGCTGCAGCATCGTGGACAGATTGATGATGAGGAAGAGCAGAGGACTGAACCACCTCAGCCTGTACCAGCTGCAGGCTCAGCACAGGGGCTCAGCGTGGTTCAGCTTCATGCAGCGATCTGATCACGCCGTAGCACCTCTGCCCCCTCAAATGTTTCCATTTCAGTCTGGAGTGTGAGCAGGACATGGAGCAAGTGATGGAAAATTCCAGTGATTTTTACTTGCCTTTTTGTTTTCTCCCCTCCCCAGGTGACCCTAAACAACGTGGAGGTCTGCAGCGAAAACATCATGACCCTGAAGAAAACGTTGGAGGTGCGGTCTCGATTGTTTGCTGTTTTTTCTCTAATCAAACTCATATTATCCTCCCGCGGGGTGGGGTAAAATAAGCTTTCTGGACTTTGCTTTGCTCAAACTCCTGATATCTTCGCCCTCCAGCCGTAGGAAAGCAATTTTGAGCTGGCAGAGCAATCTCCGGCTGACACCTCAGTGGTGTAGCTCAGCCAGGCTGGAAATACCAGTTCCTCCGTGTGGACCAAGCCGGGAATCGGTGCAATAAAACCATGTCATTGTGGTTCTCTGGTGCTGCCTGGGGCTTCCTTTCTTGCTGCTCCATCCCCAGCAGCTCCTGCCTTTGTGTGGGCTTGGTGGCTGTCCTCACCTGCAAGCCTGCTGCCAGGGCTGGGCGGCGCGAAGGGGCAGAGGCAGCCCAGGGAATTAGTTAGCAACGTGCTCGGGGGTCTCTTCCCGCAGAGCGACTGCGCCAAGCTGCTCAGCCAAGGCTTCGGGGGCGAACAGGCGCAGGCCAAGATTGAGAGCTGCCTCTCCGACATGGCTGCCGTCTCCAACAAGTTCCGGGACCTGCTGCAGGTGAGTGCAGGGCGCTCCTGCCGGCCTCTTCGGGGAGAGGGGAGGCAGCCCACGCCTGGTGGCTCGTGTCACGGCCACGTCTGGCTCCCGGAGTGCTGGCTGAGGGGTGCAGGTGGAACCAAGCAATCGATTTTGAGGCACACAAACGGATCCAGCCCACGTGCACAGCTGCGCCAGCTGGCAGCCCCGTGAAAAATGCTGGGAGCAGCTGCAGAGGCAGAAGGAATGTCGTTCCCTTTGTCTTCGCTCAGCACAGAGCAGTGGTTGGTTGGTTCAGCGTGTTCAGGAGGAGCAATAATGGGGGCTCCTCCATTCTCCCTTGTAGCCCAGCATGTTGTCAGCCTGTCCCGAGCCCCACGGGGCAGCGGGGAAGAAGGGCTGTTGGTAGAGAAGATCACAAGACTACAAGTGAACACTCATGAGGCCTGCGGTCAGTACTGGAATCAGACAGCTCACAGATAAGGAGTAAAACTCTCCAGTCTGGTGTCAGTGCAGTATTAAAAGCGGCTGCAAAGCACTCAGGAGGCTGAGCAGCAAGCTGCTGCGCTGCCTGAGTCACGCGCACATGAAATTTGCCTTGGAAAAGGGCAATTGCCAGCAGGGCCTGCTCAGAAATGCCAATTTGAGTTAAAAACTTTCATCAAATGCCAGGCAGTGTCGGTACCTGAATAGCTTCGTGCTGGGTGAGCTTTCTTGACATCTTGCTGAGCTAAATGGGGTGGTTGGCAGGAGAGGGCTTTCAGAGAGCTCTCGAGTACTGGAGCAGAGTGAACAGCCTTCGCTGACAGCCTGCTGCTCGGGGGAGAGGGCGCGTGCTGGGGCTGCGATTAATTCAGAGCGCTGACTCTGCTCGCAGCTTTTATCCTCCTTTTAGCTTCTCCCACTGCGCTGGGGGCGGGAGGCAGCAGCTGAGGCCGACCGCGGCATCCTCCTGGGCTGGGTGGGAGGCTGGTGTCTGCGCCCTCCCTGCCCTGCTGCAGGTCAGCCCTGTGCAGCCTGGGGGCCGATGTCCTTCCTCTTCTTGTCACCGTGGTGTCCTCAGAGCCACGCGGTGCTGGAAGAGCGTGGGATCTGGCTGCAGCTCCAGGACTTTGGGTTCATTTTCCTGTGGAAGGCTGTGGGTTGATTTCCCCAGCTCGTGATAAGGATGGGGGGGCAGCAGAGGCAGCCTGGCTGCAGGGATTGGGTGTTGTTGGACATTGCCTGTGCTCAGTTCTCTCCTGGCCTCTTCTCATCCCCCTCAGGAAGGCGTCAGTGACCTGAACAACACGGCCATCAAGCCCCAGGTGAAGCCCTGGATCAACCTCTTCCTCTCCATCTCCCACAGCATCGAGGAGGTAAGGCTCAGCCCCTCCGCTTCCAGCTCCCTTCTGCGCTCTCCATCCTCCGCACGGCAGTGCAGAGCGACTGCTGACTCATCCCCTCAGCCCTCTGCCGTTCCTCAGCACAGAGAAACGGTGAAATACCCGGAACGCGCTCAGCATCCCAGCCTGGAAAAGGGCAGCTGGCTTGACAGGAGCTCAAGAAAAAGTCCTCCGTTCACAGCAGGTCACGTAAACAGCCCTTCTTGTATCTCACTCTCAGGAGGAGTTCAGCGAGTATGAAGCTAATGACCCCTGGGTCCAGCAGTTCATCGTCCACCTGGAGCAGCAGATGACAGAGTTTAAGGTGCGAGAAAGGGAGGGGATGCAGCAGCCTGCCAGGCTTCCACAAGGCGTCTTCCAGCTCTTCCCCTGCTCAGGGCGGGTGGGCTGCACTTGCCTGCAGGGTTCCTGAGCCCCCATCTCCTGCAGTGTTGTTCAACCCACCCCCTTGTACCTGGATTGCTTTTGCCAGTGCTGTCCGCTTGCTGAGTGTGGAAACGATGGTCTTGGTGTGAAAGCTCTCCTAGAACTGGTTTATTTTGGGGCCTGAAAAAGTGACACGGCTTTCTGTTTCTAGGCTGGACTGTCCCCTGTGATTTACGATAACCTTACCGGCCTCATGACCAGCCTCATAGCCACGGAGCTGGAGAAAGTGCTCCTCAAATCCAGCTTCAACAGGGTAAGCAAAACGCTGCCCTCTGCCCTGTAACGGGGGCACGGCTCCACCCCCCAACCCCTGCTACCCCCAAGGGATGAGGCGAGGGCAGAGACAAAGGGGACCCTGGAGGAAGCTCTGCCACTGCGGGTGGCCAGCTCAGGGAGACCACAAAGGAAGAAAGTGCATTTCGTGATGGGGCCGGGAGGAGCTTGCAGCAATAGGAAGGCTGAGGTGGGGCCAAACAAGCCGCTGTCCCCAAGAAGTGCCCTAGGAGGAACCCTCCAGCTCGGAGACCTCCCCCTGGGGAACATCTCTTGACTCTCGGAGCTGGGCTAACAGCTGCTCCTCTCCCCGCAGCTGGGCGGCCTGCAGTTCGACAAGGAGCTGCGGTCTCTCATAGCCTATCTCACCACCGTCACCACCTGGACCATCCGCGACAAGTTCGCCCGGCTCTCCCAGATAGCCACCATCCTCAACCTGGAACGGGTGAGCTGCACCCTGCCTGCTTTTTGGGGGGGGGTTGCTGGACTCGGTGGGGTGCCCTGGGCTCAGCCGGGTGTTGTCACACGTGTGGGGAGGAGAGGAACTGGGAAATTCGCCCTGTGGTCGATGGGTGTTTGCCTGCGGGAGGTAAAGCAGGAAACCCTGCCCCTCCCGGTACGGCCTCAGCTGGAGTTTGAACTGGGCTGGTGCTGGGCCGCTTCCTGCAGCTCTCTCCCCGCTCTTTCCCCACAGGTGACGGAGATCCTGGATTACTGGGGCCCCAACTCCGGCCCGCTCACCTGGCGCCTGACCCCTGCGGAGGTGCGGCGGGTGCTGGGGCTCCGGAAGGACTTCCGTGACGAGGACATCAAGCGCCTGCGCCTGTAGCTCCGCGCGGCCTCAGCGCCGCAGCCGTGGAGCCAGCCCACGTCCTCCCCCGTTGCGTGGTTTTGGGGTGATGGCTGCTCTTCCGCTCACCTGCCTCCGAGCAGGAGGCTCTTCAGGGCATGGGACGAAGAGCCCCTGTCCTTTTGCAGGACCAGAAGTAGGGCAGCAGAGGAATCTCTCATGTTGAGAGCACGTAACACTAAATGTGCAAGTTTTAAGGGACAGGCTGGTGCTGGCACACGGCTCTTCGTTCCCGGGGGGGAGGCCACAGACGGCTCAAGAAACCTGGGGGCTGCCAGAGCACCTTTGAGCTGCGCCCCTGCCTCTCGTGTTGTCCTGCTCCCCGCAGCGCAGTCCTTGGGTTGCGGGTCCACCCTCCCTGGGGCAGAGGCAGCCTGCTGGGGGAAAGGCAGCGTTCCTGCGGGGAGGGCGCTTGGAAAGCCACGAGCAAGCCGCTGTAGGAAGCGGGGCTGTGTAAATAAACCGCGCCTGGCTGAGCAGCGACCTTGGGCTGTGCGTGTGTGTGTGTGTGTGTGTGTGTGTGTGCGTGGAGGGGGCCGGAGCCCTGAGCTGAGCCGGGCGCCCTTCCATCGCCCCTGCCCTGGGTCTTTGCTAGCTCAGGGAGGCTGGGGAGGGACCGAGGCGAGTGAGCACATGCTAGGAACAAGGTTTTGGTTGTTGTTTTTTTTTTTTAATTCAAAGAGACCGCATGGATCAGTAACTGCAGAAATAACCTCAGCTGGGGAGGGGGATGTGATTCCACACCCAGGGCTGGGGGGGGGGGGGAACTGCTGCTGGGGGAGCAGCGCAGGAGGGCCTGGCAGGAACGCTCACCTTCCTCCTGCTGGAGGCGGCATCACCAACGCTCAGGTCCCTTCAGAGACTGCTAAAACTCCAACCCACAGATGGGGCTGGGTGCCAGCTGTGCCCCCAGCAGCCTGTCCTTCCAGCAGGGCCTTCTGCCTGCCCAGCTCAGTGCAGCCCCGGGGCCCTTTGGGCTCTGTCAGCCCCGTCAGGGAGCGGGCAGCCCTGAGGGGAACGTTCCTGCTGCGTATGACTGCTGGCTCCTCAGCCCCGCGTGTCGGCGATGATCAGGGCAGAGCTGAGGCCCTCACACAGCCGCGTCCTCCCCCGGAGGAGCGCTGCCATCCAGCTCGCATCCCACAACCTCCACCGAGACACCCCCCGTGTCCACTTCGATGCTGTGGATGCTGAAGTTACCCAGCCCCTGGAAAACAAAAAAGAGCGAAGTGGGCAGGAGGAGAGCTCCTGAGGGGCTCACCCCCGTCAGCAACCCACCCCTGCTGCTGAGCTTCGGCAGCAACCCCCTCTCGCACCCGAGGGGCTGGGAGTGTTTCCTTACCTCAGTTTTGGCCAGAATTTGGTGCAAAGCCTCCTTCTGCCGCGGGGCCTTGGTGAGGACATAGAGGAAGCCGCCGCCGCCAGCCCCGGCCAAGCACTGCCCGTGGACGTAGGGCCGGAGGGCGCGCATCATGCGCCCGACAGCCAGCGGCTCGCAGCCGGGGGCCATGCGCTTCTTCTGCTGCCAGTAGCGGTCCAGACACGTGCCGACGAGCGGCAGGTCACCTGCGGGAGGGAGGTCAAGAAAACATGGCAAAAAAAACCAACAAATTGGTCACTTTTAGTCCTCCTGGGGGGCAGACACCTGGCCGTGCCCCCAGCGAGCTGAGTTCTGCTGTCTCCCTGCCCCAGCCCTCTGCCCGCCGAGCAGGACGCCCCAGCACCGTCACTTCGCTGTTCATTTTTAACCCTCCCCAGGGGAGAATTTGCTTGTTTTAATGCTCCAGCCTCCCTTCCACTGCAGCCCAGCAGCCCAACACCAACTGAATCCACTTCAAGGCCAGGCCTGCCCCCAGGCCCAGCAGATGACTCAGGAAAAGCAACCAGATGCTGCGTGCCCTGCGGGGACACTTCCAGCCCTGCTTCCTCCAGGTCTTAGCTTAAGTTTCGGGGCACTGCCTGTAGCAGGCGGGTGAGCCTGGGGGGAGGACGTGAAGTTGCTGCAGCTCCCCGAGCCTGCACCACCCTAGCGTGTGCCCCTGAATCCAGCACGGCCGCTCCTGGGGGCGTTTGTGCTGCTTCAGTCGTTAAAAGGGCCAGCCCAGCGCCGGGAAGGGGCTCCCACCTTGCCTCAAGGCCCGGGCACACTCCTCGGCGTTGCTCACCAGCGCGTGGGCGTTCTGCACGACGGAGGGCAGCCGGGCGTTCCAGTTCCTCACCACGTCCTGCGGGAGGCCAGGCTCAGGGGCGGTGCTGAAGGGGACAGGCTCGGACGGCCGAGGGGGAGCGGAGTTACCTGGAGCAAGTTGCGAGCCAGGCGAGTCTTCCCCGTGTACACCAGCAGCAAGTGATCGCTGAGGGTGCGGGCGAAGCCCTCGGGCACCGGGATCTCCTCCACCTCCACCCGGAGCGGCAGCTGCGCCTTCGACCGCCCGATCTTGATGCCGGGCACCAGCCCGCCCACCTGGTCCTGCCAACCTCCGCCTGCAGGGCAGGGGGGGCTCAGCCTCCGCCCGGCCCCCACCCCAAAGGCCGGGGGCTCCCCCCGGCCCCTACCTGTGGTCAGCCTCTGCTCCAGGTGCAGCACGGCGTGGACGAGCGACTCGGTGCTCGCAGCCTTCCCGGCCGCCCGGTACAGCGAGGCCATCGCCGCTCCCGCCAGGATGCTGCTGGTGCCTGCGGAGAGCACGGGCAGGGTCAGGGCGGCGAGGGGGGGACACAGACGCCAGCCCCCTCCTCGCGGACTCACCGAGGCCGGAGCCGTGGGGCAGCTTGGACCAGGTGTGCACCTCAAAGCCGCCCCTGAAGCTCCGCATCAGCTGGGCCCGCAGGGGTTCCTGCGAGGGGAACTGCACGATCTGGGTGCAGATGAAGGCAGCTTTGAGCAAGGCCCCTGGAAATAAAGGGAGATTAAAGCTGGCGTCTGCTGCACCACCAGCTCCGACACCCACACCACCCCCGACAAGAGGAGGTGTAGGAGCAGAGCGGGTCGCTCCCAGCAGCTCAGGGACACCAGGGGAGCTGGTGCCACCTCACCTGGGGCGTGCGGCTGGCAGTAATCCCTCAAGTCCTCCAGCTCCCGGCACACCAGCTCGGCCACCGCCTCACCCCGCGGCGTGCCGCCGAGGCTGACGAGGCGCAGCTCCGGCTCGGGGATGCGCCGCACGCGGGCGCCGATGGGCCGGCACCCGTCCACCAGCACCGCCACGTCCACCACGGCCCCCCCGTGCTCGTAGGTGACCGGGGGGGTGTCGCTCCAGCCCCCTGCCGAGGCACGCCGTCAGTCCCAGCTCCTTTTCCGTCCCCTCCGCCCCACCGGGCCCGCCCCGGGCTGGAAACACTCACCGGAGAGGTCGAGGCGGGCCGGACACACGGCCTGCACCCAGCACCCCACGGGCGGCAGCTCCGCCGGCCGCACGGTGACGAACCGGCAGGAGGACATCACCGCCTGCCGGACCAGGATCTGCTCGGCGCCCTCGTAGTGCCGGGCCGCTCTCACCAGCAGGTCCGGCCTGCGAAAAGAGCGGCCCTGAGCCCACCGCCGAGCCTGCCGACACCCGGGGTGGGACAGCAGCCACGCGCCAGCCCCTGCCTCACCCGCTCATCCACTTCTGCCGCTCGGCTGCCAGCTCCCGCACGCCGCCGGCGATGTCCCCGCTCTCCAGGCGCCTGAACGCCGAAGCCCACTGGCTGTTGGCCGCGGGGCCACTGCGCAAGCCCCCCTCCCCGTGTGCCAGGCAGCCCAGCACGTCGGCGATGCAGGCGAGCGCCCGGGCTGCGACACCCGCGTCGTCGGCCGTGGAGGCAACTGGAATACAAAAGGAGGTCGTGTGTCACCCCGACCCAGCCCGCTTCTGCGACAAGCTGACCCCGGAATTTGGAGGAATTTGCGTGGCGCGCACCCACCCTGCCTCACTGAACGCTCTTGGAGGCTCCTGCAGCGGGGCTGCCACGCGCTTACCCTCATCCAGCGTGCCCAGCACGGCCTCGTGGTAGCCCTCGTGGACGGCGCTGCGGATGAGCGGCAGGAGGCTGCCGTCCTGGCGCCCCAGCAGCACCCGCCGCACCTTGCGCTGGCCCTGCAGGAAGAAGAGGGCCCGGCGGGCGCCCAGCTCGGCCTCCTTGTCCAGGCAGGGCAGCAGCTCCTGCCAGGACATGCGCCAGGCCGCCCGCCAGCGCGCCAGCCGCCCGCCGGGCCCCGCCGCCGGGGCCAGCAGCCACAGCACGTCCTCCAGCCCCAGCGCCTCGGAGGCATGCAGCACCGGGAAGAGCCGGGCGCTGAGCAGGCAGCGGCTGCTCCGCGGCGTCTCGGCGTCCCAAAGGTCCCCTTCCCTGGATGAGGGAGAGCCCATCAGCACCGCCCCGGGGCTCGAGGGCAGCTTTCAGGTGGGGAGGAGGGGGTGAGGTGGCTGCGATGCCTCCTGCTGCAGCCTTAGAGGCGTGGGGTGGCACCGGAACCCCAGGGCAGCCGCATCCCCTGCCCTGAGCACGGGGCACCTACCGTACGCCCGTCCGACGGAAAAACTCGGCCCAGGGCACGTTGAGGTAGGTGGAACCTTCAGCGGGGCTCTGGGGGGGGACACGGGGGGGCCAGTTACACCCCAGCCCCACAGGGAGTCCCGCGCCACCTCGCCGTCCCCGCACCTGCCAGTCGTCGAGGCGGCCGCTGAGCGTGAACACGCGGCAGGACAGGTCCCGCAGCCGGACGTGGTGGCCCTGGAGGACGACGTCGCGCAGGGGGCAGCCCTGCAGGGCCGGCGAGGAGCCCGCCGCGAGGCCCGAGAGGAGGCAGCCGGGGCCGATCTCCAGGGGACCCTGCGGAGGAAGCATCAGGACCATGAGCAGCCCCCCAGAGCAGCCCCCGACCTCGGAAGGGGACAGGCACCCCAGGAGACACGCTGTGGTCGGCAAAAGCCGGGCGCTGGGGTGGGACATCGTGCTCCGACGGGGCCGTGGGGACACAGACTGCAGAAATTCAGGCCAGGAGCCAGCCTCCAGGGTCCAAAAAGGCAGCCAGAATGGGCAGGGTGCCCCAAAACTGGCAGCAGTGGGTCCCCTCTGAGTCCCCCAGGGCCACGCACCTGGAGGTGACAGTGCTGGATGGCGCTGCCGGCCGCCAGCCGCACGGCTCCCTCCAGCAGGCTGTTGGTGACCGAGGAGCCGTCCTCCAGGAGCCAGGGCTGCTGCAGGGGGACACGGGGACACCAGGGTCCGGCCACGCAGCGGGGAGTAACACCCCCCAAAAAAACGTGCGTGAGAGAGAAGCGGGGCTGGCGGGACCTACGTCGGCCTGGGAGTGGGCTGCCTTGCAGAAGCGGAGGTGGCTGGCGGAGCCGGGCAGGAGCGTCAGGCTGCGGATGTGGTCGCTGGCGGACGCGGTCAGGTAGTCGTAGGACGCGTCGGGGATGCAGGCTGCGGGGAGCCAGGAGAGCTGGCGGCAGGCTGAGCGCAAACACGGGGCCGGGAGGCGCTCCCGGCCTCCCCAGCAGCCCTCCCTGCTCCCCTCCTCCCCGGGGAAAGGGCTGGTGCCAGGCCCTGACCCCAAATCTCTCCCCAGTCAGGGGACCAGGTCACGTCGCACGTCCCCCCGCAGCGCCGCTCACCCATGCTGAGAGGGAAGGTGCGGAGAGACGCCCACAGCACGGAGCGGGCGCTCCTCGCGCTGACGTCGCTGCCGCCCTTCACGAAGTCCTCCTCCGTCACCCCCCGCGCCATGCTCAGCACGATGTCGAAGAAGAGGGAGAGCTGGGGACAGAAGGGACGCCCCGCGTGCAGCCCCGCTGCAAGCACGGGACCCACGGGTGTCCCGTCACCCCCGAGGGGGTCACCTGGATGGGCGGTGCCCCCGAGTCCAGCCCCATGTAGGTGCAGGCGTCCAGGGGCGGGATGACGTGGGTGGCCAGGAGCTGCTCGGCGGCGTCCGAGGAGAAGAAAACCACGCCGCAGACCTGCGGGGGCGCAGCGGGGCCGAGGCCGTGCCGGCCCTGTCCCTCGCCGGGGCGGGCAGGTGGCACGAGGGGAGGTGGCACGAGGGACGTACCAGCGGGACGGCGCCATCGGGCCCCGCACACTGCTGGATCTGGGCCTCCGTGCCTCTGTAGATGATGTCGTGCACCAGCCCCTGGGAGAAAGACAACCCCGATGAGCATTTTGCAGCACCCCGTGCCAAACAGATCCCACAGGGACAAGGGGACAGAGACCCCCCAGGGCAGGGGAAGGGAGCGGGAAGCCCCTGCCCCTCCGAGGGGGCTCCAGGGCGGTGATACCATGAGAACTGCCACCGACCTGCTCGTCAGCAAGGTACACCCCGTGGTTCCTGGCGTAGGCCTGGCTGCCGGGCACGGCGATCACTCGGACGCCCCGGAAGCCGTCCCAGTCGATGCCTGGGGACGGGGACGTGAACCAGTGCCCGCTGGTGGCGCCCGGCCCCACACAGCCACCCAAAAACCAGCAACCACGGCGGCAGCAGCGCCCGGCCTCAGCCACAACGGATGCTGCCGACCGCCCCCGAGCCCTTCTGAGTGCCACCCGTGGGTGCGCTCAGCCCTGGGCAGCCCGGGTGCGCTCTGAGCAGCGGGTGCCCGGGCACGGGTGCGCGGCAGAAGCCAAACCGGCCGCGTTGCTGCCAGCCGAGCCCGTCCCGAGCCCAAGCGGGCGCTGGGGGCAGGGCTGGCACCCACTCACCTGGTGCTGAGGGCACGGTGAGGAGCATGTCGGTGCTGCACACCCACACGCCGGGCGGGGAGCCCACGCAGAGCTGCCGAGAAAAGGGCCGTGCACCCAGGGGGGGCTCGGAAGGGGCTCAGCCCCCCTGGGGGGCACCCAGCGCCCTTGTCACCCCGCTGGCGGCACCCAAAGGTGCCCCAGGCCCACGCTGGTGCCGGGGTGACCCCGTGCCACACGCACCCGGTGCGTCAGGGTGTGCAGCAGGCTGTCCAGGTTGCACACCGGGGCCTCGGCCAGGGCGTCGGGGTCCTCCGCGGGCAGGCAGGTGAAGGCCCGGCCGCAGTCGTCGAAGGAGAATTCGCGGCCCTGGGGGGGAAGGGAGAGAACAGGGGAGGGGGTATGGGGGGGCTACGTGTGTGGGGCAGCCCCGGCTCTCAGCCAGGGGGCGGAGGGTCCCCAAGATGGGTGGGGGGCCCCATCTGCAGCCCCCCCTCACCATGTGCAGCACGAGGATCCGGGCGTCCCTCAAGACGTCGGAGGTCACCACCTGGGGGGGGCAGAGCGGGGAGCAGTCGGCAGTGGGGACCCCCAGGACCCCCCCCCCCCCCCCTTAAGTTCTCCCCCAATGCAGGAACCCCCTCCCCAATACCCACTCCTGGTACTCCCCCCTCAGGACCTCCCCCCCCCCTCAGACCTCACCCCCCAAACGCCCACCCTCCAAGGACCATACCCCCCCCAGAATTCCCCCCAGGACCCCTCCTCCCCCCCCCAAAAAAACCCCTCACACCTCAGGACCAGCCTCCCCCTGGGACCCCCCCCTTCCCCAGTACTCCCCCCTTGGGACCTCCCCCTCCCTCCTGGACCTCTCCCGTGCCCCTCCCCACCTGGGACCTTCCCCCCCCCCCCCCCCCCATTCCCTGGCACCCCCTCCCCATGCTCCTGTGCCCCTCTCTCCCAGCCCCCCCCCCAGGCCGTCCCCCAGGACCCCTTCCCATGACCCTCCCCCCCAGACACCCCTCCCCAGGCCCCCCCTCTCCCCCTGCCCCTCCCCACATAAGACCCCCCCTCCTCCAGGCCACCCCCCACTCCTGTGCCCCTCTCCCCCCGGGGACCCCTCCCCCCCAGGCCCTCCCCCTCCCCCCCCTGCCCCTCCCCACCCGCCCCCCCTCACCGTGCCCCCCGCCCTGGCACTCAGCCTCTCGGCGGCCGCCAGCAGGGCGTTGAGGGTGGCCCCGCCGCTGCCCAGGCGGGCCCAGGGGTCCTCCAGCACCGCCACGAGGGGGGGCTCCGGGCCCAGCGCCCCCCGGCGCCGCCTCAGCTCCAGCTCTGCCGGGCGAGGGGAGGGGGGGGGCGCTGAGGGCCGGCTCCCCGCGGCCCCCCGGCGGCGCGGCAGCCCCGGCCCCGCCGCTTGCCTCGCCGCAGGGCCGGCACGGAGCCGCCGCGCCGGCAGGTCAGCACCACCGCGGCCCAGCCACCGCCCCCCGCCGCCATCGCGCCGCCTCAGCCTCGCCTCGCCTCGCCTCAGCCGCCCCCTCCTCAGGCGCCGCCGCCGCGGTGCCCGCTGGGAGCTGTAGTCCGGCGGCGCCCCGCCCACGCGCCGCGCAGCCCGGGGGCGAGGCCCGCGCCGGACTACAGCTCCCAGCGCGCACCGCGGGAGGGCTGCTTAAAGGCGCAGCGACCAAGTTTTGGGGGGGGGGGCTGCTAGGGGTAAAAATAGGGGTTTTCGAGTATTCTGCCCCAAAATGGCTCATGGAGACCGGTCTGCCCCAAAACGTCCCAAACAGACACAGCCCTGCGTCAGGGGGTGGCGGGGCCTGACGGAAACACAGCCAGGGCTGCCCAGTGCCCGCGGGGGGGGGGGGGGGGGGGGGGCAGCGGGGGGCGGCACCGGGGGGGCTCCGTGAGGTACCGGGGGGCTCCGGGCGGTACCGGGGGGGTCCCGGCGCCGCCCCGGCTCCTACAAGTCCCACAACCCCCCCGGACTACAGCTCCCAGCCTGCCGGGCCCACCCCCCGCACGGCGCGGCTCGGCTCGGCCCGGCCCCGCGGAGGGCGCGGCGCGGGGGGGGGGCGGCGGCGGCGGGGCCCGGAGCGGAGCCAGGTGGGGCTGGGGGCCGGGGGGGGGCCGGGGGGGATCGGGGGGGGACCCCCGGGTGTGGGGCTGGGGGGGTTGGGAGGGGAGGGGGGGAACGGAGGGGGGGGGGACGGGGGGGGACGGGGGGGGACGGGGGGTGGGCGTGCGGTCCGTGTGGGAGAGCGCCCGGAGCCCCCCCGGGGCGGGCGAGGGGCTGGGGGGGTCCGGGGGGGGTTCGGGGGGGTGCTGGGGTTGTGGGGGGACACACGGGTATGGGGGGGTGAGCACGGGGATGGTGCGAGCGTCCCTGGGGACACCCGTGTCACCCGGGGGGGGCCAGCACCCCCCACCATGCACACACACCCCCCCCCCGTTGTTTTTTGGGGTCGGGGCTCCGAAACCACCGCAGCGCCCCTGCGGGTGCCCCCCACGTCCCCTTTTGGCACCCGTCGTGCTAATTAACGGGGTGACGAGGCTCACACAGTGGCCCTCAACGAGGACGGGGGCGTCCGGACACGGACACCCCCCCCCTTGGGGTGCCCGCACTGGGGCCAAACGGCGGGGAGGCCGGGGGGAGGCCGCGGAGCAGCGAGGCCCCGGCACGTTTCCTCTTCCCGGAGGAAGCCCGCGGCCCCCCGGCGACGCCACCTCTGCTCCCCGGCCCCGCGGCCAAACCGTGGCGGCGCCGGCGTGCTCGGCCCTGGGCTCCCCGCGGGTGTTCGGGGCGACGGAGCGGGTGCGGCGCGTGGGGGGCAAAAGGGGAAAGGAGGTGCTGGGGGGTGCCGGAGGTGCTGAGCCCCTGCTCTGAGTGGCTGCTGCCTGCCTGCGGGGTGAGGGTTGTGGCTTGGTGGGAGCTGAGCCCCTGGGACCCAACGTGGTGGGACCCGACCCCGTGGCGTGGTGGGAGCTGAGCCCCTGGGACCCAACGTGGTGGGACCCGACCCCGTGGCGTGGTGGGACCTGAGCTGGTGGGACCCGACCCTGTGGCTTGGTGGGAGCTGAGCCCCTGGGACCCAACGCAGTGCCTTAGGACATGACCCGGTCATACCCGACCCGGTGGCGTGGTGGGACCCGACTTGGTGGGACCCGACCTGATGGCCTGATGGGACCTGACCTGGTGGGACCTGATGCAGTGGTACCCAACCCCGTGGCTTGGTGTGACCCGACCAGGTCATACCAAGCTTGGTGACTTGTTGGGACTTGACCTGGTGGGACCCAACGCTGGTTGCTTGGTGGTACCCAGTCCAGTGGCACCCAACGTGACAGCGTGGTGGGACCCGACCTGGTGGGACCCAGCCCAGTAGCTTTGGTGGGACCTGACCCAGTGGCTTGGTGGGACCCAACTTGGTGGCACCCAACCTGGTGGTCCTGTGGGCCCTGACATGGTGGGACCCCCTGGTGGGACCCCGCACCCATGTCCGCAGGCGCTCAGCACCCCCCCTCCTCCTCTCCCGTCCTGCCCTCGGTGGGGTCCCATGGCAAGGCTTCGTGCTGCGCTGCGAGCGGAAGGTCCCGGAGAGAAGCGCCGGCGGTGCTGACGGGCGAGAGGCTGGCTCGCGGTGCCACCGCCATCCCGCTCCCTGAACCCCGGCCGGGGCTCACCACGTGGCGCTCGGCGCGCTGTCGGTCCCAAACCCCGGTTCTCCCTTCCTCCTCCTGCTGCAAACATCGGGCACCGCTGTGACCCCATCACGATGCGATGGGCGACGCTCTCTGGGGCGCCCAGGGCAGGTGGCACCCATGGGTGCGCCGTGGCCACGATGCCCTGCTCACCGAGGGCTGGTTGCTTCGGGCGTTAATTCTGCAGAAACGCCCCTGCAGGGCGCCTTCACCCCCGGCTGCGGGCGGGGAAATGCCCACGGAGCGCCAGGGCGGGAGGATGCTCGCCGGTTCCCTTCCTCTCGCAGCCTGGGCAAATATTTGCAAGCGGGTTAATAATTCGGGCAGGGTGCCGCCAGCGCCCAGCTGGCTCTGCAAAGCGATCGGCCGCGGTGCCGGGGCGATTCTTACCCTTATCCCCACGAGGGCTTTGTGGGGAGCATCCCGGGTCCAACGTACGTCCCCCCTTCCCGCTGCAGGCTGCTGTCCCCGAGGTGTCCCCGGCGCAGGGACGATGAGCGCTGCCGCAGCCTGGAGCCAGCTGGGGACGGGTCCCCGAGCCTGCAGAGCCACGGGGACGCGGAGCTACGGCTGAGCCCGGCGTGCCGAGCCGTGCTGCGCCGTGCCACGCCGCGCCAGGCGGATGGAAAGCTGCGCCCTGGCAGGTAAGGGTGCTCCAACCCACCCCATAGCAGTGCAAAGCCCCCCTGGCACCCGAGGCCTCGCAGGCTGGGCTTTGTGCCCCCACCCCATGGTGACCCACGTCTCTGCACCCCACAGGGAGCCCCGCCGGCCGCCTGCCTCCACCCCGCGCCTGCCGGCCCCCTCCCGCGCCCGCCCCGCGCCCCAGCCCTATGCCAGGCGAGCGGCGCCCGCCGTGCCCACCCACCCGCCATGAAGTGCTCGCTGCGCCTCTGCTTCCTCTCGACCGCCTTCCTCCTCGTCTTCGTCATGTCCGTGCTCTTCACCTACTCCCACCACAGCATCGCCTACCTGGACCCCGGCGGGCTGGGCGGCATCCACCGGGTGAAGCTGGTGCCCGGCTACGCCGGCGTGCGGCGGCTCGGCCACGGGGGGCTGTACCCGAGGGGCTGCGCCTGCCGCCGCTGCCCCGAGGACACCGCCGACGCCGCGGCGGCTTGGTTTGACAGCCGCTACGACGGCCGCGTCTCCCCGGTGTGGACCAAGGAGAACATGGAGCTGCCGCCGGACGTCCAGCGGTGGTGGATGGTGAGTGTCCCCGCAGGGTGCGGGGTCCAAAGTGCTTTGGAAGCTCCTCTGGGCAGCGCCTCGTCCCTGCATCCATGGCCACCGAGTGGCTCCGAGCTGATTTATTTACCACGTGGGGCAGGCCCAGCATTTTGGGCCTCATTTTCCCTATTTTTGACTTTTTTTTTTTTAATCCTTTCCCCACTTGCAGCTTCCCTCCCTTGCTCACCACCCTGTTTTTTCCCCCCGCTCGGGATCCTGCGGCATCTCCGCACCGCCAAGCCCCCCGCACTCAGCGCTGTCTCGGAGCGGTGGGGAGGGGGCTGCTGGTGCCACCCCCTGCCTGACGCCCCACCGCCGCCCTCCCTGTCGCCCCACAGATGCTGCAGCCCCAGTTCAAGTCCCACAACACGCAGGAGGTGCTGAGCAAGCTTTTCCAGATCGTGCCGGGCGAGAACCCCTACCGCTGGCGCGACCCGCGCCACTGCCGGCGCTGCGCCGTGGTGGGCAACTCGGGCAACCTGCGTGGCTCTGGCTACGGGCCCGAGATCGACGGGCACGACTTCATCATGAGGTGAGGTCTGGGATGAGAAAATGTGGCCTAAAAGCGGGACCCCCCACGGCAGGGCTGGGGGCTCGCCCGGCCCCTCCTCGCCCCAGCGCCCGCCTCTGTCCCCAGGATGAACCAGGCGCCCACGGTGGGCTTTGAGGGGGACGTGGGCGGCCGGACCACGCACCACTTCATGTACCCCGAGAGTGCCAAGAACCTGCCCGCCAACGTCAGCTTCGTGCTGGTGCCCTTCAAGACCCTGGACCTGCTCTGGATCGCCAGCGCCCTCTCCACCGGCCAGATCAGGTTGTAAGTACCCAGTAGCACCGGTGGCACCGCCGTCATCGTCCCTCACGTCACGCACAGAGGTGGCATCGCCTCGGGGCCTTCTTGTCCCACACTGGGAGTGGCGAATGCTCACGGCTGGGGCTCGTTGGGTTCCTCCATCCCATCTCCTCCATCCCCTCTGCTTTTCTTGCTTTGTCCTCAGCACCTACGCGCCTGTGAAGCCTTTCCTGCGGGTGGACAAGGAAAAGGTAAGGACAGCACCGTGCCTCTGCGCCGGGGGCGGGGACAGACACGGTGTGCCAGGCTGCTCAGCCAGCATCCCTTCTCCCCTCCCCGCCAGGTGCAGATCTACAACCCTGCCTTCTTCAAGTACATCCACGACCGCTGGACGGAGCACCACGGGCGCTACCCCTCCACCGGCATGCTGGTGCTCTTCTTCGCCCTGCACGTCTGCGACGAGGTGGGTGGCGGTGGCACGGGGACGCCTGCCGGGAGGTGGCTTTTGTTCCCACACCTCGCAGGGCTGGCTAATTTTTTTTTTATTATTTTATTCTATTTTTGGGTGCTGACTCTCGCCCCGCAGGTGAACGTCTTCGGGTTCGGCGCCGACAGCCGGGGCAACTGGCACCACTACTGGGAGAACAACCGCTACGCCGGCGAGTTCAGGAAGACCGGGGTGCACGATGCCGACTTCGAGGCGCACATCATCGACATGCTGGCCAAAACCAGCAGGATCGAGGTCTACCGGGGGAACTGAGGGCCGGACGGCGGCGCGTCCTCCACCTCGCCCACGCCAAGGAGCGGGGCTCAGTGCCCGGCCGGCAGCGGGTGGCCCCCCGGCACCCATGGGTGCTCGCCAGCAGCCCCTGGCTGGCAGCGCGGGCCCAATGGAGCTGCCCCAGGTGGCACTCGGTGCCTGTGACCAATCAGGTTTTGAGCGAAAAAGGAGACTTTTTGTTGTTCTGGGGGTTTTTACTTAATATTATTGTTATTAAGGAACCCGTCTCAGCCGAGCGAGGATTTACAGACGCACTCAGCGCCCGGCAGGCTGGCGGGAGCGCCCAACTTGCATCTCTTTACAGTCAAACCAAATGCTGCTCTTTTTAAAATGAAAACAAACAAAAAGAAAACACAAAAAAACCTGAAGCCCGGCGACTTCGGGGAGCGCCCGAGCCAAGGGCAAAGTGACAATCAGCCCCCGAGGGCGCAGCCGTGCCGTGCCACCGTGCTGGTGTCCGACGGCCACCTCCTCTGGCTCTGCCTGTCCCCGGGCGTGGAAGCCGCCGCTGCTTTCATCCTTTAATTTGATTTTTTTTCTCCCCCCTTCGCTTGGTGATGTCCCTTTGCGGCTGCAATCCCATGGCCCTGGGAAGGGGAGGTTGGACTCTCGCAGTCCCATTGCTGGAGCCCGCTGCGGCGCACTGAGATCGGGCTGCGCCGTGGGGATGCTGGCTCGGGGACGCCACCGTGCCAACCCCGCTGCGTCGGGGCCGGCGTCCTGGGCGCTCTTTGCCCAAGGTTAGGAGAAATTTGGGGTGGGTGGCAGCACGCATCTGGCAGCTGAGACCCGCACAGCGGCAGCCCGGTCCCTCTGCAGCACCCATGTCCCGACTATGGTGACCCCGATGTGCGGCAGCAGGCGCGTGGCGATGGACGGAGCAGGCTTTCCCTTCCCTTTCAGAACAGAAAAAGGGCAGGTGGGGGCTGGCTTTAGCAGGTGGACGAAGCGTGCTTTTTCTTTTGTTGTTCCCCCGTTTGCCGTCTCTGGTGAGAAGCTGGAAACCCAAAGTCTTCGCTCTGCTCACGCCAGCGGGCGAGGCGTGGGATTTTTGGGATGGGGAGTTTCAGGTCTCCAGGGCTAGCACCATGCTCCCTAGTGCCGGTGGCACAGGCAGGGGGCACAGGGGGCACAGCCTCCTGGTGGTGTAATTAAAACCACTTTCTTTTGGGCAATCAAGCAGCTGGGGTTGGGGCATGCTGGAAAGCTCAAGACAAAGGCAATCATGGAGCCGCTGGGCAACACAAACCCCGCGCCTCCACCCGAGGGAGAGCCCAGCCCGCACCCTTGCTGCAGCAGTTATTTGAGGACCGATCATGCAGGGAGCTTTGGGGGCTTGGTGGTTTTTTTCCTTTCACATCTGGCTTTTCTGTAGCAGCCCCTTACCTGTTTCTCTGCTTTGGATTGATTTATTTTTTTCCACGGGGTTTGCTTTTTTGATTTTTTTGAGGTTTCTCTCTGCAGTCGTGAAGTGCAAGGCTCGGGGCACCTGGGCTGGGCCCTCTCCTCTCTTCTGCCCATGGGGCTCCAATCCCAGGGGTTTTTCTGGGCAGGTTTTGGTAGAAGCCGCCCCAGGACGCATCCTGTGCCCTCCTGGGGTGTTGCCTCAGCATCTGGTCCGTTTTTGTTTTTTTTTTTTTAGGGGAAGAAAACCACAAAAATCACAAAACCACGAGCAACAACGAGTGCCTTGACCATCTCCTGTCGGCCGCGCCAGACCGAGCCCACTGCCGCGCTGCCCCGTGAGGTTGGGGTGCACCGAGGCCGACCCCGGGGCTTCCTCCTCTTCCTTCCCCTCCTGGGGGGCACGGGGTGGCCTCCGGGCACCTCCTGGGTGCGGGGCAGAGGCTGGGGAGGACGGATCCGGCGCGACGGGGCTGGACCAGCACCGCTCCCTGCTCCGGGCCAGACAATCACGGAGCGAGAGGAGGTGCCAGGTCCTGAGCCTGCCGGCAGCACCGTGCCAGCATCCGACAGTTTTTTGGCTAACTTCCTTCCCCCCCCCACCCCTTTTTATTATTGTTATTACTATTATTATTGGTGTTATTATTTAAAGTGTCCCGCCACGAGGACTCGCGACCACTCCACGCACGAGCATGCTGCACGCCCCGCGGGCGCTGCGCCTATGAGCACCACTGTACTGTACATAGAGGAGACGTAGGCAGAGGGTATGGGCGGGGGTGCCCGTTTTGGGGGGCACAGAGGCAGAAAGCAAGGTTTTGGGGGCCTCCATCACACGGTGCCCAACTGGGAGAGGCAGCCCCGTGCCCTGTGCCATGGCTGGGGGGGTCCCGTAGCTTCTGCCTACGTGGGTACTTCTGCACACAACTGTCTTAAACCAACTTTTTTTTGGTTTTTTTTTTTTTTTTTTTTGTCAATAAAAATCACGCATCTGAACCGCTCCGTGTTTTCCTCCTGTCCCCAGCCCTGCCTGCCCAAAGCCTGTGTTTGGGCGATGCCACTGCTCTGCAGCTGCCACTGGGACCCCGAAAAATGGTCAGGGTCACTTGTAGGGCACAGGACAGAGCCCCCAGTCCCGCCCCAGGCAGGGGGTGACAGGGGGCTGCTTCAACCTGCCGTGAGCATGCTCTCCAACAGAGGACGGATGAGAGATTTTCCCTGGCTCCTGCTGGGACTTAAAATTTGCGTGGGCATTTGTCTTGAAAAAGGTTTCCAAGCATTTTCCCCAGGGCTTTGGGGTGCTGCAGCAGCTTCCCCGTGGCAGGGGGCAGTGGGCTGGCTCCATCCCTGCAGCGGGCCGCATCTCTCACTCAGCCTGCCTTGTGTGCTTAGGGCTGCTCCAGGAGCCAGCCCTGTCTGCATCCTGGCAGGAAAGGCAACGAGCACAAGCTGAAACAAAAGGGAATTCCACTGAAAGGGAAGCACGAGGGGGGGAAAGAAATAAATAAAAACTCACCCTTCCTGTTCTGACACCTCCAGGGGGTTTGCCCCAGCTGGGTGCTGGCAGAGGGCTGGGGCTCTCCATCAGCCGGAGGGGGCTGAAACCCCACACAGCGTTCTGGGGCCATGCACCACCCACCCCAGGGGCTTCCTCCAGCCCCAGCGCCCCTGCAGCAGGGGACCACCCTGTGTCCTCGTGGCAAAGCCACCTGAGGACCACGGGGTTTGGATCCTGACAGGTAACAGAAGGCTCTCGTGTAACAAACCGCCCGATTCAGAAGTAGTTAAAACGCCTCTTTATTAATATACAAACCTAGCAACGTTTAAGCCAACCAAAATATTAAATGAAGTAAAGCACAATATAAATACAGCACACGTAATAACACGGCCTCGGGGGAGAGCAGCGAGCTCACCCCTTTGTGTGCGCTGGGGAACCTCCGCCCCTACCCCTGCAGCTGGGTGCAGCCCTCAGAACCCCTCTGCCTCCCCCAAACCCCTCCGAGCCCGAAGCCCAGGGAGGGGAGGTGCTGCTGCTGCTCACCGAGGCAGACCCCGGGGTGATGTTTCACAAGCCCTACAGTCGAAGGGATTTGGAAGAGTTGCCGCGCTGCCGGGATCCAGCTGCTGGCTGCCCTGCGACAGGCGCAGTGGTCGGGGAAACCTCACCTGGCCCACCTCAGCCACGTCCATTGCACGACATTCACAAGCATAAGGCACTAGGAAGTGTTTTCTCGGTTAAAACAGGGACTCGAAGTGAACTTGCCTCAGGTTCTGCCGGCTGGAGGACGCAGGACATGTTGCTGTCCGTGCAAAGCGGAGCATCCGTTGTTGGTGGCTCGCGTGTAACCACGCTGCTGGTGGGAGAAGCCGGTGTCAAGCACGTGCGTGGGATGGCCAGCTGTCACCAGCTCAGACAAACCAATAAATATTAACGAGCGCCATCCTCCAGAGCCTCTTTCGTTATAAATCACCAATCCTCCTCACGGAGACGCCTTGCTCGGACTAGGCAGGGTGCCTGAACCAAGGCACCGCCAGCTCAGAAGCCATCCCGACGCCAGCAGCGCAGCTCAGCCCTGCGACGAGCAGGAGATGAGGAATCTCGGCCATCTGAGCAGACACGAGGTCCCCGGCACAGAGAAACCCTTGAACCTGCTATAGCACGAGCAATATCCTGAATAAATCCACTTCTGGAGAAACAGGAACTCGCACCGAGGCTCTGCCAAGGCTCTCCCAGCCTGCCCTGTGCGCCCCGAGCACAGCAAGAAATCAAGCGGCACGCACGGGCAGTGCACAAACACCTAGCCTAAAAGCCTTAAGGCATTTACAAATATGTAAAGATTTTTTTTCCTCCCTCGAATGCACTCGCTGAGGGCTCTAAGCACGCTACAATCACAACGCTTAAGGAAAGTGTAAAGTGCAAAGAAAATTTTCAACTGCTTCTCAGGGACAGCTTGAAGTCGTCTGGTGACGTTAATCCCTTCTCCCCCACGCCCCATTTCCTGCCTGAACGTTAAAAACAACAGCAACAATAAAAGAAACAACCTGCCCTAACAATCACTTAAGGAAAAGGTAGCTTAAAACAAAAAAGCATCCCGACGTGGGCAAAAAAAAAAAAAAAAAATCAAGCCGATCAAGTATGACGATAAATACATTTGGGAAGACAAACCCGAAGGTGATGAAGTTTTTGCTGGACTCCACCAGCAAAGTGTTCTGTTTGAAACAAGAAAGGCGTCTGCCCTTGCAAGCAATTTCTTTTCCAAACATGGAAAACTGCCTTTTTTGTTTTGTACATTTCTTCTCAAAATGTAAACGTTTTGGTTAAAGTGTGCTGGAAGGCTACAGCCAGCCCCAGGTGAGCGCTGCACCGCCACAGTTAGCTGCTGCTTGCAGGAACACGCCGGGGAGAAACGAGAGTTTGGGGCAACCCCGTACGCACTCCCCACCACCTCCACCAGGGCACGGCTTCCTCCACCTGAAGGAGAAGCGGTGGGGGGAAAAGTGATGTTGGGAACCGTGCCCTGCTGCTTGGTTCTTAGCTAATGCTGCCCTGGCTCCGCCTGGAGCTTACCCTGCACTAAATCGAGGATATGATTTAAAAAAATAGTGTTATTTTTCACCTCATCTGGCTCTCGGTCCAGCTTCCTGCACAACGAGTTCTCCAGGCCCCAAGAAGAGGCTTGCAGGGGACGGGGCTGTAGTCCCAGTGCGAAGGCAGCTCGCAGCAGAGCCACAAGCCCGTGGGAGGCAGGGTGGTGCCACCACCTAAAAGCTGCAGAGCTTAAATTGATGCAAAGAGACAGATCTAGAGCAAAGCTGGCTCAGGCAATGAGGCGCTGGGCAGGGTGAAGAGAGGAACGCTGCGCACGAGAGGTCCTACGGCACCCGCCGAGCTGGGGCTGTCAGGGGAAAAGCAACGAGACCTGCGGCAGCTTGAGCGCAGCTACAGGAAGGGGGAACCCAAACCCAGGCTTACACCAAGACCTGGAGATGCAGGCACACGGCTTCTGCTCCTCACGACAAACAGAGGAGCAACAACTGCACCAGCAAGGCCGATCAGGTCTGGACACTGGTGTCAGCACAGAGCAGACGAGGAGGAATTAAGCCTGGCAAAGACAGACAGGAAAATCACTACAGCACACGCTCCTGGAACATAAAACATTTCTGAATGTGCAGCTTTAATTTTAACCTCAGGCCACCAAATATGAACAATAAAGTCCTTCTCCTCTAACACCAGTTTTACTCCAGCGTTTCGTAGCACCCTCTCGGGGACTAAAAACTACGAGAGCTTAGGCAAGGACACAACAAGGGTAAGGCCACGTAGCACGCCTGGAGAAGTCGTTGAGCGGAGCTGGAGCGGGCTGCCCACAAAGCCCTGCCTCTGGCGCAGGCTCCCTGCGCTCCTCGGCCAAGCAGCACCTTCCTGGCCTACAGGGACGCTGCGCAGCAGGGTGGATGCACCACTCTGTCACCAAACCCACGCAAATATTGCCTTCTGGGGAAGACAAAGCACACCTACACGTGCCAAGAGCACACCACGGGCACGTTCAATGGTTGTCACTGAAGGGTAACTATCCTAAAGTAGGTTATGCTCCACCTACATTATTTCAGCCAAAAAGATGAATTCCTTTCTCATACCAAACTCCAGCCAACCTCCCTTCAAGCCTCAGTCTTGGCAAAGGTGCCTGGATGGAGGAAACCCGCGGGGCTGCTCACGCTGGGGAAGCGAGACTCGGAGACCGGACACCGCTACGACCACCACGTGCAGTGCGTGCACGCCGTCCTGCTGCTGCTGCTGCTCCTGGTGCTGCTGCTCCTCCTGCTCCTGCCCCAGCACGAGGCCCCCATCCCCTTCACAAGAGGGTGCTGGTTCAGTGTTTCCCACCCGCAGCTCGCAGTCCTACCACGCTGAACACGAACAGATCACCTGTCTCAGCAGAAAGCGTTCTAAGGCAGTTCTAATCATGGCGTGTAATTTTACAGCCCGCACCATTCAGCGCCGTGGATGCCGGGTATTAAGCTCGTGTCACAGCAGCTTCCAAAGGTTTGATGTCCAGTTTTCTAATCTCAAGTTGTACTAGAGGTGGTAACTCTTCAGTTGGTTTTGTTCTTCATTTTCAAGCACTGTACTTGCAGCCACGAGGCAAAGGCAGCACTCTTGCATCCCTGCTTCATGCCCTGGAAGAAAGCAGCGCGCTAGGAGCGCCTCGCTCAGCCCCAGCATCTGGCCCTGTCCTAAAAGCTGCCATCCCGCTGTCCCCTTGACTGCCACCCAAGCTGGAGAAGACAGACGACTCGCGGTAAGGCCAGAAATACCTGCCAGAAGTCGCACAGACTAAATCTCGAGCAGCAGCTGAAGCCTCCAGGTTCAGACATAAAAGAAACAGAATTTGTCACAGGGAGAGCAGGAGCAGGCAGCTGCGAGCCGCAGGACTGCCCGCTGCCAGCAGCCTCCACCAGCAGGGTGACGCTGCAGAGTACCGCCACACCTACTGCACGATGCGCGTTTATTCTTGTTCTCTGCTCTTGGTACTGATAGATGCAGACACAAAATAAACCTGAGCAGGCATAATGGCAGAAGTAGCTCACAGAACACAATTTTGTTGTCAGAACTGCCGTGGGAAGAGAAAACCGTATCACAACTTATCTGAGGGACTAATGGGCACCCATAAAACAGGGGGGAAAGAAAAATCACACGAAGGAATATAACCTGGCTGCAACTGAAGCGATGCTTCAGCACCGAGAGGACACACGCTGCTGACCTTTTGGTTCGCTCTGAACTAATTATAACTCACCAGAGCAATCGGTTTCGCTGGCAACTCTCCAGCAGCTGCTTTCAGTACTTCAGCCCACCTCAGCCAAACACTCGGCGTTCTCCCGAGGAAGCCTCTTTCCTCTCCAGCGACAAGTGGCACACGAACTCTAATCAGGAGGGCTGCGCTAAGGCGCATCCTGAGCACTGAGCAGAAAGCTCTTCTTTAGCCTAGCGCCTCTTTCCCTGGGAAAGGAAAGCACTGCAACGTCCCAGAAAGCCATCAGAGGGACAAGAGGACAGACAGGCATCCTCCTCGAGAGCCCCGGTGCGCGATTTTCAGGTAACGTGCCGGTAGGGCAGAGGTCCTCCTTGGTACACGCATCCACAACGGGCACAGTGGGATCACGACATCCCAACTGCACTGCAAAGACTTGTGAATTTTTGCACATCCATTTCAAGTTTAGTTTGAAATCCCTAACGAGGCCAGATGCTACAAAGGAATTCACTGTTTACAAAGGAGAGCACACTCAAAGAAGTGACATCTACATCCAACCTGTTACCCCACTGGCTTGAACCCTTCCTTCTCCCTTCATCCTATGCCCTATCCCGATTCTCCACCGCTGTTTCACAGCTTCTGCATCTCCCTGAATGGGGGAACTTGCTCTGACAACCTGTTCTTAAGGTGTAAAGGTTTTTCCCTTTCACACTTCTTGCCTTAGGGCCATCCAGTTCCTTTTGTGCGCTGAGAACATCTCGATCACGAGCTGGCAGACCAAAGACAAGACCTAAAGCAACTAAAGCAGCAGAAAACAAACTCAAAGTAAGAACTTGCAGAGGTTTTGAGCTCATATTTACACTGCTGATGCTCATCAGTTAACCGGAAGAGAAAATGCCCCACGAGGTTCTAGATTACAAAGTGCTCCCCGTGCTGACAGGGCTCGCCTCAGTGCAAGGCTGTGATTAAACTCCTGAAGGACGCTGGAATCATCAGCAGCAGGAAGACGATGAATACGTGGGTGCCAGAGGCAGGGAAAACACCCAACAGGTCTCCTTCCAGTAAACAGAGAACGTCTTCGGTTCTGATTGTGCTCACAGTGGGAAGGGAAAGGCATAAATCTGTGCGATACAGCTCAGCACCCCCCGTTTTTTACAGCATCAGTGCTTGGATCGGAGCACGCTGACACCAGAAGAAGGGGTGAAGCCCCTGAACCACCTGAGGCAATTCGGAACCCAACTTCCACTCCCTCAAACCCCCCTCTTTCACTCCCTTCAGGTGAGGTGCTACAAAAAGAAGTGCAACAGATTTGAGGAGGGAACAGAAGACAGCTTCCTCGAGCCCCACAGGAGCTGCCAAGGTGCTGTCACCACCAGAACCTCTCCGTGTTTCTCAGGGTAGTCCCAGCCCCACAGCTGAGACGAGTGCTGTGGGGTTTTCCTCTAGTTCTGGAACAACCGCAGGCAGCCAAGCCACAAGATGTCATCCCCTCCTGCTGCTCAAGGTCCACAAACAAACACAGGTTTTACACGAAACTCGCCTTCACTGCGTGAGCCCTGCCAGACGAGCCTGATGGAGTCACACACACACAAATGAAAGTGAAGGAATATTCACAGAAACTGTACACTGTGCAGCTGAAACAGAAGCAGCATTTCAACAGTGCTATCAACATTAAACACTAACAACTGCCCTTGTTAGAAATCAGTATTTTTGCTAATAAAAAAACCCAACCCCGTTCCTTTACAGAAGTAAAACACACATGCTGCTCTTCGGTTATGTTTATACAAGGCCGTCTAGCTTCAGCGACCCCAGGCAAAAAATCCAACCCGAACAACAACGAAAAACTTACCAGCACTACTGTCACCCCAGGGATCTGACGGGTAAACCTACTCGACTCCCTGGTAGGGAAAAACGGTGGATAAATGGTGAACAAGCTGGGTGATACCCAAACTTGTCCATTCGCTGCTGCTCACACGGCGCTTTGCCTTGTGCCAGTGAGGTAGCTGATCATACTATTGCTGCGCGCGCCAACGCACCGACCCCTCTACAAAGTGGTTTGTGGGGAGCAAGGGGAAGTTCCAGCCTTCAGCCGAGGGGCCAGGAGCACTGAGCAGACGCCTGCTGTCCCACGCCTGACACCGGAGGGGGGAGAGAAGGGCTGCAGTCCGCAGGAGCTCTCCTGAACCCTTCCCGTGTTGGAAGTTCCTTCCCGTGAAGGAGTTCCCCTCCACCCACCGTGGCACGGGGGAGCCTGGCAAGCGAAGGGCTGAAGGAGGGAGACGGACAGGGTTGAGAAAGCTTGGAAGTTAAAGTTTTAAAATATACAAAATGTAACACGCTGGAAAAAGTTTAAAAGTGGCAAGACAAGAAAGGAAGAGAAAGAAATATGCGGGGTGAGGAGAGAGGACTGGAAGATGGTGGCAGGAGACTCCGGCCTGGGAAGAGGAGCGGGTCTGTGCTCAGCTCTACTCCCTCTGGTAGCCGCTCAGTTCCACCTCGTCCTTGCGGCGACGGTGCGTGAAGAGGGAGCTGAAGGGGTAGAGCTTGGCTTTGGCCTGGAAGCGCTGCCCAGCGATGTCGATCTCGTACTCGCCCTGGTTGATGAAGTCGGTTGTCACCACCAGCTCCTCGCCCGTCTTCTCGTCGAAGTGGTGCACGAAGCCCAGGCAGACGTGGCGCTCCAGCGTGTAGCTGTAGGCGCTGCTGGTGGTCTTGCCCACGTAGCGGCCGTTGCGGAAGATGGGCTCGCCCCACCAGGGCCAGAGGTCCATGTCCGTGTCGTGGTCCTCGAGGATGAACATGGTAAAGCGCTTGTACACGCCGTTCTGCTTCTGTTCCAGCAGCGCTTCCTGGCCGACAAACTGCATTCCCTGGGGAGGAAAGGAAGCATCAGCTGATAAAGGAGCACGGCAGCTGCTGAGCTTTAACAGACAAGCTTCCAGCACAAGGTCAAGAGAAGCTCAGAAGTCAGCAGGACAGGCTGCTTCTGCGCACAAAAAGCCCAGCTCAGACACAAGTTTCCTGTCACGTTCGTTGTTCCGGATGCCAAGTGTATTAATGAACACAAAATATTTGTGAAGCGGGCCCTTAAATTCATTCTAGTTTTTACAGCAGTGAAAGCCATTTCACCATTGTAGTTTTCACCACTTTTCTGGTCCCAGAAGGCTACCACATTTCATAAACCAGAGAAAACGTAGCCACATATGAAATTTGTGTCCCTCATCAGCGCATTCCCCTCTCTGACTTATCTCGTATAAGCATTTGTTTTGGCTCACACAAAGACGTATGGAATAAGATAACAAGCAAGTGGCAGAGATGGCACCTGTCACCACAAACGAGCAGGATACAGCTCTACACTGTTCTGTTTCAGTACAAATAGAGCTCCTGTCCCTGTCTGTCCTCATGTTTTTAACTTCATTAAAAGCCAGCCTGCGCACCAGGTGGCATTTGCTTCAGCAGACCGGGAAAGCAGCTGGGAAAAAGAAACCTGAGCACCCGTAAGGTACCCAGCACCCTGCCCTGCACATTGCACACAAGCAAAGCAGGACATCACACAGATCACTGGGAGGGCTGCCTAGGGAGGAGGGCAGAATATTTTTGTTATTTCTACCACAAATATTTCTTTACAAAGCACAAGAACACGGGTTACAGCTATGCACTTACAGCTCCATCAGAAGAGCAACACATCCACGGCAGTCTTTTCACCTCTCCCACCCGTACCCACTGCGATGGCAGACCCTGCTGCAGGAGGTGCTTTCAGCCTCCCACCGTACCTTATCCAGCTTGACCTGGAACTCGCGTCCACACTCCATAGGAGTGGTAAAGGCATCCAGATCCTGGCCCCAGAATGCAAAGAACTTCTCGATGCGCAGGCTGCGGAGCGCGTAGTAACCGGCGTTCCGGATGCCGTACTTCTGGCCCATGTTCATCACCTCGTTGTACACGTGAAGGGCGTACTGCAAAGGGAGGGCGAGACACAGAGCTGCAGACAAACACTGGGAAAGAGCGACAGCATCTGACACACCACCGCTGACGTTACTGTGCCCAGTCTCTGGCGCACGAGGTCTGGCCAGTTGGAGCACTAGGCAGAGCGGGGAAACTCCCCTGGTACAAAACAGACACTTCGTTACCCTGAGTCAGCATGGAAAAAGTGTTCCTGATTATGCATGCAAGCAACTGTTTTAATTAGCTGAGGCTACAGCGTACTCTTACCTCTATGGGAATATAAAGCATGAATCCAGGTTCTCCTGTGTGAGTGATACTCATCACACGGATGCCATTAGCATAGCCCACGCTCATCTCCTGCAGAATCAGAGGGGGTGAAAACATCCAAACTGGAACACAGCACAGAGATCCAGGAGGAACACAGTAATACACAATGCAATCCACACCGGTCAGCCCTCTTCCCCTTCCTCAGGTAGTTCACTACCGGCACATGCTTCTGAAGAATTCAGTGTAAAAATCCAGACAGCAACACCCCATTATCCAGGCTTCTCAATCACTTGGTGATAAGCCTTCGAACTAGGTCAGGACAAAGGCTCGTGTTCTAAATACGAGACAGGAACTGAACTGCAGCTATCTTCTCAGCCTTTCACCACGACAGGAGACACTGACTCCACAGTCAATGATCCCAGTTGCCCCTCAGACTGATGCTTTCAGAACTGATTACATGAAATATGCCAAGACACCAAATGGCACCAAGCCTACAGCAAGAAGAATACTGAAAACAAATTCATATTTACCTGTATATTCAGCACACAGAATCCAAAGAAAAATAAGTAACAAAGTAAGCCTAACAAGTACACGACCAACCTAACTCACCTACTGCAGCGCATCTATACATAAATATAAATTCACCTCTAGCCACCCAAAACATTGTTCTTCCCCTTCTTCCACACATGCTTCAAAAAACCTAGCAGAGTGAGGAGGAAGGAAGCACAGCCACTCACCTTGCAAAAGAGAGAGGGAAAGTGTTCTGGAGTTATAGGGGCATACGACAACTCTGACAAGACATCCACAGCACGAGGGCCTATCAGGTTCAGAGCTAAAGAGAGGAAGATAACACCATTAGGATGAGAACAGAGAGGTCTTACCCGGTGTCTATCTTGCATATACACGTGCAAGGATTTCTATTTCTCTTTGGGAAGTTGTGAGCTGTGGAAAGTCTTAAAGTTCACTGAAAGAAAAGTTATGTCACCAGGCTGTCTCCTGACAGTCCATGGGAAAGGAAAGCTGTCTCCCAGCTCACAGCTTGCTAGGAGGCAGAGTCTGAATTCAGAGTCTGAACTGCTGCTTTCATCCAACCGTTTGGAAAAGAGACCCAGCCACCACTCTGGAGAGCTTAAACAATTAATTGGCATGCAGCACAAGGCACCATTTGTGACTTCAGGCTGTATAACAAGGTCTGCTTTCAGTGATTTCCTACCTGTGTACTTCCAGGTCACATCTTCCATGGTCAGGTTGCTGTCGTTAGGCAAGCGGTTCTTCAGCCAGGCCCAGCAGTGGACTTGCTGGTCAGTAGGGGAAATCATGAAGAAGCTGGAAAAGTCGAAACCAATAAACAATGAAACTTGACAGCCACAAGATGATTCAGTTCATTCTTTGCCCATGAACTACTGGAGCCATTCAGCAGCTTCCAAGATAACACCAGACCAAAATAAGCCGGTTTACAAAAACCACGACTAATGTCTTTGGATCAACGCCACCAGATCTGTTAGGACAGGAAACCTCAGCCTGCGAGCATTACCAGCAGCCTGGGGACAAGAAGGCAGCAGAAGGACCAGAAGCAGAATGCGGGCAGCTCTGCAGGAAGTTCACAAGGTAGCCCCAAAGTCAGAGTCATTTTGCAGAGAGCATTTGCAGCTCTTTGAGACCAGTGATTCTGGCTACTCTGACGGTCAGAAGAGTGCTTCATTCTCAAAGCAGTTTCTTGTTTCAGTCGAAGTCTTTCCCTACACAATGGTGGTCATTATTACCAGTTTCCGAAAACAGAACTCCACTTGATATGTGAAAACAAGCTAGTCTCTTTCATACCAACTGCGAGTTGAAGTACATTATTGACAGAGATAATATCTGCAGAAGTGATTAACAAGGAGGAAAGCTACCAGTTTCACACAGAGGCAGACAATGCTTTTAAACAACACATGAATGCAGATGGAAGAAGAAGAGAAAGAAAAGCTGCTTCTAATTATAAGAGCAGCAGAGAAGAATGCCCTCACACCAATACAAGGACAGCATACATAGAAAATGGTCTAGGGAAATGAATCCAATGCTCGGCTGGGACATACCCATGAAATAGTTTTTAAACATGAGTGTATTTTTTTTCTACTTAAATGCCAAACAGAGCCCAAGTTGCTTAGTCTAAGGACGAGATCTTGTGATCATGTCAGTTTGCATCACAGAGCACAAGAAAGAACCCTGGGTGAGCACAGAGCCGAGAACTAGAGTAACAACACCACAACGCAAATTGAAAGTCAAAAAGAAGTGTTTCAGCACGGAACTCTAATGAAAAGACTGGTCAGGAGCCAGCGAGCAAACATGTTTAGTTTGCTCTTTAAATGAATACTTAAGCAATAAAGTAATGACTGGAACAAATTTGCCAAAAACAAATTTGTCTTTCAATTGAGAAACTCAACAACTGAAGGCCAAACATTTTGTAGAAATCTGCACTTACTGATATGGGGACTACAGATAAGTTTGGGAGCTCCTTCTCATTTGAGTTACAGAATTAGGGTTGAGTGTAGAATAGAGACTTTTCTTTTTTCCTTACAGGGCGTGGGGGTGGAATTTATGATCTTCATTAAGGGGTTCGTAGAGGCTGGTGATAAAGATGCAGTCTGCATACCTACCTGCGTTTGCTCAGCCGCGCAATGCTGCAGTCATTCTCATAACCTCCTTTCTCATTAAGCATGCCGGTATGCACAACGTGCCCAACTGGCACATCCAGGTCGTTTGAGAAGAGGTACTGCAGACTCTCCAGCGCCTGGTCTCCCGTGGACTATGGGAATTGAAAGGGAGAGAAGTCAGACGAGCTGTCTGAGCAACGCAAATTAACTGGGGCAGTTTAGGACTGCATCAACGTCCTGACCCAAATTCTTTCAATTCACATTGATAGTGACACCGACGTCTCAGCCATAATAGGAGACAATGGTCACATGGTGCTGAAGGTCAAACCCTATTTACAGACTGAGCTGGTATTTCTAAGAAGTGGGCCCTCAACAGACAAAAGGCAATCTCAGCTAAATATTTGTTGCAGCCTGAATCTGGCCGTGCAGCCTGAATCTGGCCGTACAGCCTGACTTCTCTATCTATCCCTCAATAGGAGTTTGAAAGCAGCCAACAGTAAATAAAGACCACCTTTCCAGGCTGATGCCTTGCCACCTCCTAGGTACTTACGCTTATTTCAAACTTGGTGAAAGACGACATGTCAATGACACAAACTGCTTCCTTACAGCACTTGACTTCTGAACCCACGATATCAAACCAGTCTGGCTTGTAAAAGGTTTTGCTCTGATCCAAATCCAGCAGATCTAATGCAAAGAAGAATCAAAGGGCAACTAATAAACCGAATGAACTACGATCTAACACGGACCAATATGGATGGGCTAGGCAGAACAAAACATGATCTCACCTTTCCCAGGTGGGACAAAGTATTTGACTCTCTCAAACCCGTGCTTCTCCATCCATCTAGCCCCCTGGGCATCCAGACGGTCATAGAGCGGGGAGGTGCGCAGCTGTCTGCCGGTCTGGAAGTCCCAGCGGGGAACCTTCAGATCACACATGAGGGCTGCAATGGTCAGAGATTCGTTATTAGGTTAAGTAGTGATTTTTACCTAGGATTTTACTCCAGATTACGGATACGCATTCTTACTACACCTGAACCACCAATGAAATTCCCTCAAAACAGTTCTGACTTTTCCATTTTTTGAAATCAGCAAATCTCTTCTGATCCATTTATAGCTATGCAAAATCAGAGTAACAATATTTGCACAGAACACTTACATTTGTAGATAATCGTGGTCTCATGACAATACTGTCAACATAACTTACCCAAACTCTCTATTTTCCATGAAGCCATGCTGAGTAGCATTAATTATGCATGATTTTTCCCTGACAGCACACTGCATCAGACACTGATCATTTAGACAATACCAGTAGTGGGGTATGGAGCCCACAGCCACAAGGATCATCTAATCCACCTTCTTAAATATTGGCAGCTTAGCTTTTTCTAGTTATTGGAGCTCTTCCAAACGCTCAGCCAACGCATCATATTCTTATTTAGAAAACAAGTTACCTTAATGAATGTTTAGCATCCTCCCTGTTTGCCAGCAGGGAATAAAACTCAAGGATGCTTCTTTGCAAACATTAAGCTTCTACACAGGACATAAATTACTTAAATTTGAAGCTGAGATAGCCTAATATTTCTTACTGAACAACTCTGTTATTTTTGCCTCCCAACTAATGATTTTATTGGCATTACCTGGTATTGGTACTGCTGAAAGAGTGGGTAGAGGGACGAATGGATTATAGTGGAAATGTAACACCAGAAAAAATTAATACAGTATTTATCTTGTAAAAATTAGAGTGATTCTGTAACTATCAAGATTTCTAGAATCAAGATCTACATTGGAAAGCAACAGCAGAATAAAGCCAAGAGTATAAACTGATTTTTTCTGGGAGGAAGGTCAAAGCCTAAGGTTTTTATTTCCCCGAATATACCTAGACTCAGAGCCTTACACAACTTCTCTGCTTTCACCCGATTATGTTTTTAGTTTAGACTTGGTGTTCAAGTAACTGCTCTTCTTTTGCAACTCGTGGTGTACTTATACTTCTATTTGAAACTTGAAAAAAAAGATGTCCACATTATCTCAGGACAGATAATCAAACAACAGGAGGAAATTATATACGGCTTTACACAGGAACAATGGCATCTAAGATCTATCCTGCAAGGCATTTATCACCAACTCGGGCAGGAGAAAGCAGAGTATGTCCTGCCAAGACTTCCTGAATGACATAAGATAACTAGATCCCATACTGCTAAGTCAGAAACGATGGCATTTTCACGCTACGATGATGTGCAAACAATAACGGTGTTTGATTTAGTGTAGTATTTCTTGTTAAGATCTTGGTATTGTTTTATTAGGCTGGAGTCCTACGCACAAACCTCCTCCTTACGGGAAAGTATATAAATAGGAAAGAGCACCCTACCAACAGCATCTCTTTCAGAAAAGTTAGCAGGAATGCTGCTAACAAAGAAGCCAGCCTTTGCCTTCTTCTGGGAAGGAGCTGCCTTGTCGCAGGGGAAGCCAGGGGGAAGGACAATGTTTCTCAGGGTGGTGACAGTTGACAGAGGACAGACAGCGCAGCAAAGAGCAAGTCTTGGACATCCCGGTGAGCACTGCATGCAGAGACCTCACTTACGCATTACTTCCATCACACGGTGACGGAGGAAGGTGCGACTGCTCTGAAGAGTACCAAAGCGTTTCAAGTCCAGAGGCCAGACATTTTCTGATGGATAACCATTTACCATCCACTCTGCCAGGTACCTGGTGGAAGCAGTAAGACCAAGAAATTAGTCAGTGTCTTAAAGAGTTTAGCTTTAAAGTCATAAGCAAGGCAATTTGGACATGAGAACTTCTCGCAGTAGGGAGAGAACAGAACTGCCATGGCATTCTGAACACTAGCAGAATCTGGAAGGCTTCCCCATTACAAAACCCATCCAACAGCTTTCCAAATTATTCGTTTCCCGTTAGGATAAAACACACAGGGCAGCAGGACACATGGTAAACAAAGCCAGCGACTGGACAGGTAGCCTGGCTGACACCGTGTCAAATTCTCAGGCTACCCTACAAAAAGGAGCGCTGAGCACATTTAGGTTGGAGTTAGGAAGCTGACTGCTTTGTCGTTTTTCAGTACCTGGTGTAGGCTCAGCCACAAACCATCAGTGACAGCGTTCATTTCAGCACGAGGTACCAGCCAAGTTATGTTTAGCTACACTTCTAGCAGTGAAGGAGGAAGGCATGCTCCAGAGCTAAAGGACAAAGGCAGCTCAGACAAAAGCAGAGCAGAAGGATCTGTTCACAGTCAGTAAACAGAAAAACAAAGGGGTTTGAGACTGATCATTAAAAGTTACATTAGCAAGCTAAGCTGCTTATCTCGAGGCTGTAGCAACAAACAGTCAAATAATGTTTTACCCTCAGAAGTGATTTTGATTCTCAGATAACCTTACTGCAAAGATTCTCCATATTTCCATATTATTTATGACAAAGAAAAATCACCATTTCCTTCTCTGCTGAGTTAAATTATTAGACAGACAGAAACTAGTGGAAACAAGTGCAGATACTAACACTTGCCATAAAAAATGAGCAGCTTGCTAAGAAGGCTTTACAGCAGAAGGGATGCTGGGCTGCCAAAACCAAATGGCAATCAGAGGAAGTGATGATCATTGTGCAAGCAACTTTGCTGCTGGGATCACACTTACATGCCTGTCAAAGTATTTGCATTAACACAGGACTTGGAGTGTACTGGGAAGTGGCTACATCCCTATCTCGCTGGCAGAGGACAGTATATAACAGGCAGCACATGGCATCACACACATGGTGATTTATCTGCTTTAGATTCACTCTCTTTTAGAAAAATTAACTGTTGTGTCAACTTGAATGCTCTAAGGACTTCAGCCAAATAATAAATTAAGGGGATTGTGGAGTAGAGAAGATGAGGGACTGTGTGCTTTGCTAAGCTTTTCTCTCAACCTGGTAGACAAAAGTTTGGACCGGTTAGTCCTCAGGGAGCTCCCTCGATCCCCAGCAGGCTGCTGGTGACCGAGATATGGTGCCTAAGAGGTGTGCAGGGTAGGAGCAGAATCTAGCACAGAGCTGGGGTACACACAGGACTGCTCCTCCCCGTGACTCAAGTTGGAGACAAAAGCGTCCTCTGTTGGTAGCAGAGGGGAGGTGACAAATACTGACCAGAACACTTCACACAGAAGACTCATCTGAGCAGTCTTTTTTCTCAGTTAAAACCTTACTTACACACCAAACGGTGATAAACCACTTACTTGCCTGCTCCCCCACCATAAGAGATACCAGCCGAGTTCATGCCAGCCAGGACGAAGTAGCCCCGCACCGTGGGCGACTCGCCCATGATGCACCGCATGTCTGGCGTGAAGGACTCCGGGCAGTTCACTAGCTGCATGATCTGCAGGGCCTCCAAATCTGGCATCCTGCGCAGAAGGGCACTGAGGAGTGGCTCTGGGACCAAGACAAAAGACAAAGAGTGAAGGCTTTCAATCTCAAGGCACTTTAGCATCAAACCAGAGAGCAGGATGGAGGGCGTGCTGGTGTCTGAACCGAAGGGAACAGCTCCCATGCTTCGACACATTCACTGGGTGAACAGTGTGCCTGCTGGATCATGCTGGCAGAACAGAAACCTCAAACTACTTGAAATGGATCGCACAGCACACCATAAAAGCAGCCCCACTGATTCAGACCAGTGGTGAAGGTCTGAGTCTGCAGATGATTCAGGCCAGCGATGCCTTCCCCAGTGGAAACGTGTTTAGCTTTGTTAGGGAAAGCAGCAAGGAATGGATACCTAGCGAGGAGTAAGAACAGAAATCTATATGACACTGGCCCCACACATCCTGCCAGCCTCTGCTTACCTTCAGCAGAGTTCTCCTAAACCCCAATACATTTTCCCTAAATACTAAGTGGTATTTACCAAACACTAACTGGTATTTACTAAATACAAAAATAATATTTAATAAATGCTAAATGGTATTTACCAAATAAAAATAATATTTACTAACTGGTAAATAGTGTTTACTAAATAACAACCTTCAGTGTATCTCTTTTCCAAGTACTCGACCAGTCTTCCCCAAAACTCCTGAAAACACCTGGCACACGCTGCCAAGGAGATATCCACGCATCCAGTACTTGTGGTGAGAGGAACCACTGAGTTTAAAACTTAAACTCAAATAACTTTTTGATGGCCCCCAGCCGGCATAATAGAAGCAGCAGTGAACAGGAGATCCCCATCTAGCCCATCCTTCTCTCTCAAGAACTCCTAGACCTCTGTTTACCTCCCTTTGGTCATCCTTTTTTTTTGATCCCTGCCAGTCAGTCACCCCTCTCTTGGGAGCTGCTCCAAGCCCTGATCAGCTTCTAGCCGCTCTTTCACCAGTAAGATGACACCCTCTGCAGAACACCTCTTATCTGGCATGCCAAGGATACGGAGCTGCATAATCATTTTGTTTTCTGTTCCTTTCCTAATAATTCCTTTATTTTGCTTTGACTGCTACTGAGCTGACACCTTCACTGAACTACGAGAACCCCAAGGTCAGCTCCAAGCCCGTTGTTTTGCGCGGTGAAATGAATACCACTCCCCAACACACACACCCTCACATGCTTGCGTCACTTCACATTTATCCTCATTGAATTTCCTTGCCACTTTATTGCCCAGTCACGCTGGAAAGGTCCTTCGGCGATTCACAGCCTGATATTTGAGAGCTTTAATAAAAGGGTAAGGTATCTACTTTGATCTTCTTGTCCAGGAGTTCTCTCTGCACTGTACTCTAGATTAAAGCCCCCAAAATTCAGCACTAGTAACGCTCCTCAGTTTTACACACAGGCTCTGAAATATTCAGATTCCACATCACCTAAGAAGTCACAAGCAGAAGCCTGCTGACCTGCTCTTTCTGATGCCTTGTAATTCCCCAGGGAGGGCCTGTTGTTACAGGCTTCTTTTTTCCTACTGATAAAAAGAGGGATCAGTTTTAGACTTGTTCTTCCACCCAGCCCAACATTTCAGCAACTGTAGAGGCTATTTTAAACTCAAAAGGTGTGCCAATCAGAGAGATGAGAGCAGGAACACGTGAGCTCAAACCACAGGAACTGCAGCCCCAGAAGAGGATCAAATATTGGCTGAGTAAGCTCTGACTGCTCAGCCACTCTGCACATTTGAAGTGATAAAAAGGTAGCACTGGAACTTAGCATGCAGCTGCTTCCGAAACCTGGGCAGCGTGCGGGCAGCAAGCAGGGCTTTTCCATTCTGGTAGTATCTGGAAGACCAAAGAGGAGGTGGGTGCAACGCTTGAGCAGCTCGTTAGGGAAGCTGGTATTTCAAGCAAGTTTGCAGTCATCTGCAGATCTAAAAACTTCTGCCATATGCCAGCAAAGAGCTGCAGCCCATCCTGGCTCCACCCCATCACCATGGGGTCTGAATTGTTTATGAAACCCATACGTTATCTCTCAGACACAAAAAAATAAATCAGTTCAACCAGGGGAGCAGCTGGACGAACATGCTACCACTGCAGAAAGACAGCAGTGAAAGTCTCACTGAGCCTGGGGTCACAGGCAGAGACGCGTGTGTTCACGGGGGAAGCAAAGAGCTCTGACACAGGGCAGAACTGGTTCCCTCAAATAAAAGGGGAAACGAAGGCACACAAACTTCTGAGGCATATGAGAGGGGAAAAAAGGGACCCGGAGGCCATGCTATATTCTTTCCTACAGAAAGATCCCTCCATATAAAAAGATTTATACAGAATATCAAACCAGAAACAAATAATATAGGAAGAGAAAGAACATTTAGAAAGGACCAAGGCTCCACACTGTTGATGGTGGGATGGATGAAGTCTAGGAAGCAGCACCACCAAGTTGTGTTCGCAGAGCAACTTCCTCCACTGGAAATGCACTTGGCAGCCACCACTGAAAGGAGCTGCAGAAACAAAATGCCACAGCTGCACGGCGGGTCAAGAGTGCTGATCTACAGTCACAAGAGGAGCAGCACGTGGTGCTGACAGCCCAAAATCAAACGCAGGGGGGGAACAGCATTGGAAAGTTCATGTAGTACGCCACTGCACTAGAGGAAATAAATACAAGCTAAAGGTCAGCGGGTGTTTTTACACACTGCGCAGACATTGACGTAGTCCTTGGTTAAGTGGTTTTATGCAAATTACTGACAAATGAAGAAACAAATGAATTTGAGAGAACGTTCATCCTTCTTACACCAGTCAGACAGAGGCAGAGAGATGCTAGTTGGTCTCTAACAGCCTGTCTCATTGCTAACTGCCTCCTGCTGAAGCCACGTGCCTTATTGCTGCGGGCATCTCCCCCCCGACATACCAAAATGATCCCAGTCTTCCTGGAGGTTCTGAATCTCCAGCTGGTTCCGTCCCTCCGTGAAAAGAGGCTTGGGGTTTTTCTCAAAGCCCCCAGAGAGGATGCCGCCCTGCCAGTTGCGGATGTAGATCCTGCCATCGGGGTCTACGATAGCTGCAGAGGAAAGAAAAGAGGTGGGGAGGGAATTGAGAAGGGACAGTGACCTCCATCTGTCTTTCACAGGCACCAGCGACGGGCTCTGCCGGCAGGCTGGGCCAAGCTGGCAGCCCACAGCCAGGACCATTTCAGTCTCCCCAGCCCACACCTTCACACCGATCTGGTCCTCACGTGGCCCCCTGGTGAGCCGGTTCTGATGCCTAAACCGGCATCGATTCCCATCTCAGCCACGCAGGTTAACTTCTGGGCAGCACGAGAAACTGCGGTGAATCTAAAGGGCACCAAAGCCAGCACGACAGCAGCACTGGGAGCAGGAGGACACAAGGAGCTGCAACCCTCGCGGCACCAGCAGCCTATTACGCTGGCTTACTTCCACTGGGACTGCACCCAGGACCAGACCTACCACCAAGAGACACCCTGCCCTCCCCATCTCTTTCTTCATGTATTAAGAACAGTTAATTTTAACAGGGGTGGGTCACTGATCCAGTCTGCTGCAGGCCACCAGCACAAAGACAGCGGGCAGCAACGGGGTGAGGGCAAGCAGTCAGGTCAGGATCACTTCTGGTGGCAGTGTCAACTTGAAGCACTTAAGGAACTGCACCCGACACGTTTCAGAGCATTTTTTTTCCCCATGTACAGAAAAGCTGTGAATATATATACATTTAAATTGCTCTAGTAAAGTGAAAGAGAAGCAGAGAGTCCAGTGAGAGAGCTGCATTCCTCAGAGAATATACATATTACTCCCTAGAAGCAGAAACTCTTACTAAAGACAGAGTAAATGAGCGAAGCTTCCTACTTCCCCACCACAGTTTTCAAACACAAGGGCTTTTATTGAAGAGATCCAAAAGCCAGACCATGGGGGAGGAGCAATTACCTCAAGTGCTTGGGTTGCCCCTACAGCTCATAGACATGTAAATGCCATTGTAAAGCCTTAGCTTCAGTTGGAGGAAAGGAATAGATGGGCCATTTGGGGACAGCAGCCTGCAAGGAAAACACAGTGCCAAGGCTAGCACCCTCTCCAGCCCACAAACGCAACAATCTCAGGCACAGCAGCTAGCCAAGCTAGAGCCAAGGTCAGTCACCTGCTCTGTTGACAAGCTCTGGAAATCAATTCCTGCAGCAAAAGCTTTCCCAACAGCAAGGAAACAGATACCACTGAAAGAGGATATTCAAAGCAATTCAGCTAGAACATACTTCACAATTGCAATCGAGCTGAGAAGCGACAGTCCTTAGTTGGCCGTTTTGTCATAACACAAGTCACCTTGGAAAGGAGGATATAATTCATCGAGGAAAGCGAAAAAAAGCTGAAGAACCCTTACTTGGTACGCTGCTTGCCAGAGGTTCCTTCAAAGGATGTGTCAGGAGGTAGAAGTGTTCGCAGGCGTGGAGCGGGATGCTGACTGGTTCGTCCCCAGAGTGGCCCAACTCGTAGGCCCACTGAAATTACAAAACAAAACAAAACCAGAATGTAAAAGAAGAAAACTAACTCCAATGAGAAAGGCAGGACAAGAGCATTCAAACAGATCCTCTCTGTGGGTCTGCTTTCAAAAAGGCCAAATAAGATGTGGTTCAGTGCCCTAAACCTTAAACGAACACATTTGTTTTCTGCTTTCTTAGAATTTGAGCTATATGGGGCAAAGACTGTATTTGTGTTCCTCATGTAACATCTAGAAGAGTAGGACGCTGGCTCAAGACTAGGAAGCATCAACATAAAACACGAAAGAAAAATAAGATTCATATGCCACAGCCAAGGTGGCTGTGGTGCTGCCAGGGCCCCACGAGAATGAGAGAGCCAGGTGCACACTGAGCAACAGCGGCTGTCAGGTGTCTCTGCACGGTAGAGAAGCAACAACAGAAAGAAAAAAAAAAGCAGAAAGTGACTTTTTCATGTGCGTGTCAGGAGGGCGAGCCCGCCACGAGAGACCCCAAGCGCAGCGGTGTAGCAGCAAGCTGCAGGGCTCCTCAGCAGGGAACACCCAGCCTTTGTGCCGAGCACACAGCCACCTCCGCTGTCCTCCCTCAGGCCCCTGCTGCTCTGACTTTGATCTACTCCAGTAAACCAAGCCAAAGCACGAGCCATAATAAAGTCAAATAAAATGAAAATGAAGAAAGAGCACGTGTTCATTCATTTTCCTAATAAAGGAAAAGTTTTTAGAATCCTATACCCAAGCAGCTGTAACTCAGCACTTCAGAGCAGAGCTTTCTCAGAGATGAAGAGACACAACACTAAAACCAGTCAGGGGTACCGCGAGAGTGTCTTTAGCATACAACATGCAAGAAGTCAGGTGGGGGACTACTGTTATCCTGTTTTGGTAGTCTGATCTAAAACAACAACATTCTTTGGGACAAACTGTTGTGGACTGCCAAGAGGCAGAAAGAAAGCACCTTTCTTTCTCTCTCTCTTTTTTTTTTTTTTTTTGGAGTTCCCTTAAAGATCTCCTTTAATAGCACAACTGCATCTTAACTAAAGGGAAAAAGAAAGACAAGTTTTAATAATCCTACCTGGCCAGCACAGTTGACAAAGTACTGGCACTGAATCTTTCCTCGGTCGGTCTCAACTCCAGTCACACGACCCTTCTGGATTAAGACGTGACTGACGCTCGTCCGTTCATGAATCTGGACACCTGAAGAGGACAAAGTCAGTGTGTCTCAAGCCTTCGTTCTACAGCTACTAACATTAAACCCTTAAGCTCAACTTAAAAGCTTATTTTCTCATAAAGACAAAAATTTCTGTGTTTCATCCAACCATTCTTAAGGTAAACCCTGTAAAACAACGTGCATACAACTTCTTCATTATTTAAGTGGTAAGTTTATGAAGAATCACAGTATTCTCTCCCCACTTCTAGATGACAGATAGACCCCAGTACCAACAACATGGAAAAAAAAAGTGTAAACTACAGATTTCGTTCAATTATAGTGCCTTTATGTGACCAAGTCTGCTTCTTTTATGGGAAATCAGTTATTTTGTGAAAAAATCGATTAGCAGTAAGCAAAACAAAGCTGGACTAAAAGAAACCAAGAGTGGTATCTCCCTAAATAGCTTCTTCCAGCCTGATGAACTTTCATCTTTCGAGTGCCTCACCTCCATTATCAAATTAACTTCTGCCCCACTTTTAGACCGCTCCAGTCTGCCAAAGTGCTACACAAACAGCATTTACTACTTCACTTCCAAGATCACTTCCAAAGCATGTATGTCCAACGAAATATGACGCAAGGAGTCAGGCAGATCTTTTCATTTCCGATAATTAAAACTCTTTTGATGTGTGATTTTGAGCCAGGTCCTATGAAGGACTGTATTTATGATAAAACAGTGTGTGCTTATTCAGAGAAATACGTAACTAGCAAGTACAACAAACTGGTGCTTGATCCATCACGAGTTCTCTGAAGATTTAGTATGTGAAAAAAAAATCAGTATGTGAAAAAAACTCAGCCTGGCTATTGAGAAGAAAGGGATTTCAAGGAATATGAACCCCACAGAAACAACCAACTTTTGACCTTCAGTGCTTAGCTAAGATCCCAGAACAGACGCAAGCACTTTCTCTAATGGGAAGAAGGTAACTAGCAGGCAGGAGAGCACCACCAGAGGAAAAGCTCGTACCATTCCGTGAGGCAGCAGTCGCCAGAGCCAGACTCACGTTGGCAGAGGACACGAGTGCATCTTCCGGCACGTACATGGCCCCCACAAGGTCGTGGATGTTGATAAGCGGGTGAAGCTGCGCCACTTGCTTCGGGGTGATAATTTCACACGGGATCCCCATTACACTGCCACAGAACACAAGGAAAACGTCGTTAGTGTTGCAGGAGAGTTGATGCAAACTTAAAATCAGTTTTATTTCCTGCTTATACGTACTTCAGCGATGAAGCAATGCGTTTCAGAGAGATTAGGCGGTCCTGAGTCTGAGCCAGTGAAATAGAGCCTGTCTTCATGTACCCTATGACAATCACCAAAGTCAAGTCAGATTTGGACAGGATCTTGAATTCCTTTTAATTTCAGACCCATTGCTTTAATTAATCGCAGACCCGGTGCTTCCACTACTCAAGAGCCAGGAAACCCCAGATCCCCACGTAACTTTAGATATTTATCAGTTAGCAATCAAGAACTGCATTAGTCAACTTTTCCAAAAAGCACTTCAGTTTTGACTTGGGCTCTAATTCTCCTTTGCACTGCATTTATTCATGCTTATAAAAGAAAGTCCACATACGGTACCTGTTAAACGAGAGGAGAGGTTACTGGCAAAAAGGTGAAAATGTGGTCGAATACATAGAAAAATAAAACCTCAACAACTAAAAGCAGACATTTTGTGACTCCACCACCTGTAATAGTTTAATAGTAACCTTAATTACAGGCACATTTAATAATCCATGTTGAGTTTGACGTGTATCACAAGTCTTTGCCAGCAGCAAACTTTCAGTGCTCAAGTTTTTCATCCCAGGTGCGTGCCTGAGCATTTTGGAGGAAGAGTTAGAATTTCAACGTATTTCCTTCAATATTTCCAGGGTGAGACTAGAGTAAAATATCTTGCTTTGCCTGGGCTTTAGAGCTTCTGTTAAGCTTTTTGTATTTTTGAGAAGTGAAACAGTGCAGAATATGGGTCACTCGCTCTCATCTCTTTTTAGTGTCCTTGTGAAAAAAAATCACCTACGTTTGTCCAAGCTACAGACGGCAGTTTGCAGGCAGGCTGCCTCCAGTTTGAGCACCTGATACCCTTCCTCCCCCTCTTCCAGTCAGATCAGTGATGTTCCTTTGCATCTGATTCGGCCCAAATACATCATTTTTTTGAGCAGGAACCAGCAGCACTTAAGACACCTACTTGAGGGCCAGCACTTCGATCCGACCTCCCAAGGGTTACGCAGTGCTCACCCCTCAGTACCTGTCTGTACGCCCGTCTCTTGCTCCAGCTGCTGGTACAGCTTGTTGGAGTAGTCTGCCATCTTCAGCTCGATGGACACGTGCCTGGCCGTGCTCACGATGCCGGCACAGAAGCGGGTGGTACCAGCAGCCAGCCTGCAAGAGAAGTTTAAAGAAGGCCTCAGCCGGCTGACGGGCAGGGAAGCAAGCCCAGCTCCGCAGCAGGCTGCCCCTGCTGGTTTCCGACAGCACCGAACGCCCACCCGCTGCCCCCCGCGCCCACCAGACCACGACTGCTCCCTTTGTCAACCTGGCAAGCTAAATACCACCACAGTCAACTTGAAAATCAGTTCTGCCCCTCAGGAGAAGGCCGCTGCACGTGAGAAACCCCAAAGCCGTACGGTGGCTGACGCAGGGATAACACAACCTCAGGAGCGCTTTTGCCTTACCTCGCTTTTGGAAGCACGTTCTGTTTCAAACCCACTTCTCTCTAACTTGTCCTAAACGCTTGCATCTTTCAAAGAAAGCGCTTAAAAAGTTAGCTTATGGTCAAGCCAACCTGCCTACCCGATCCCTTCTTTCTCCAAAGGCGGGCTTCCCTCAGTGCAAAATTAACTTGGATTTCTTTGAGCCTCGCATCTTTGCAGTTTGCACCAAGCCCCTCTGAGCGTGCAGCAATTACACAGACGCACTTATCGCTTTGCCCTTCAGGCACTGCCCACCCAGCTACCTGGGGAAGGGCTTCCATGGCGAGACCTATAAAAAGCTCTGCAGCACAGTCACATTTAAGCATTTCTCTCCCGCTACTTCCGCACCACTTGTAGCCACCTTCCCTGCTGCTAAAGCCACCCCGCGCTGCTCCGCCGGCCCGTGCGAGCCTTCCACGCGCTGACTTTTGGCCTCACAACGCACCCTCACGAAACCCAACACGAGAATCAGCTGCGTAAGGCGTTCGCTTTGCTACGCCCCTACCCGGTCACAGCCAAAACAGCTGCAGCGCGGCTTTACCCGGGCTCACCATAATTTTAAACCGCTCCTGGTAACGCAGTGCTCTTTTCACTTGGGAACACGCGTGGACTGAGCTCAGAGACCTCAGAGGGAGAATTCCCTCTCCTGGCAGCTGCCGAGAGCCTGACGCTTCCCAGCCAGGCGAAGCCAAGCAGCCGGAGCTCCTTGCTCCTGACAGCGGCACCGGGGGAAGCTCTGAGCTTCCAGCCCCAAAGGTCTCAGCTCTGCATCGTGCCCTAGGCCCCAAAATGCTTAATGAAAGCACCGAGAATTCACTTCCAAACCAAGAACCCAGACAACAGGCACGGGCTGGGCAGTCAGCTTCCAACAAGACCTACGTGCTCTGCCACAGGCTTCGCATCCAACTCACCGAGGAGCGCACAAAGCCTTCTTCTAGCTTGTGCTCGGCCAAACCCCACCAGAGCTGGCTGCTTCACGGGCACGGAGCCCTGCAGCAGACCAAGCAGGCAGCCCAAGCCTTGAAGCAGCCTACAGGGGGGGGTCTGGCCATGACTGCACATAACCTCCCCATTTCCTGCAGCTGAGCTCCACTGTGACACTTCACACGTGTCCCATCCCGCTAGCAGAGAGGAGCAGCAGGGGCTGGGTGACCTGTGCAGACCTTTAGGTCTGTTAAAACGGCCCGTCTCTCCAAGCCACGCTGCGTTTCACGCGATTACCTGCGAGTAAAGCACTGACAGACGTGGCTGGAGCTGCTGGCTTAGCCAGACCTCTTGGGCCACCCGTACCGGCAGCTGTCCTGACCTCTGGAGCTCAGATCTGCACGGATGGGCGGGAGGTAAATCGAAACCTTCAAATACGCATCCAGGGGCACAAAAAACCACAAGCACCTTCGCTGACTCCACTGTTTCCCACGCCTACATGCAAGTACCTCCAAACATTCGTGGCTGGGAGTCCGCAGAGAAGTTCAGGTGAAGAAAATATCCTCTGCTTCTCCGCCTAGGAGTCAGCTGAGAACTTAGCTGCACTGTAATTGTGGCTGAGCACAAGCTCAGCGTGAGAAACAAGAACGCTCAGATTTCAGATCCTTAGTTTGTGACCTCTTGTCTCACACGGAGGCGGGGATGGAGGCTTTGTCTTCGCAGCGCGCATTACCAAAACACCCCAAAACACCGGGTTTTGGTAGCAGAGGCCAGCAGGGGCGGCCCCTGTGAGAAGGGGTCGGGGCTGTCCCATTCCAAACACTGCCACTTCCAGGCAGCTCCCAAACACACCCCCAGCAGGGCACAGCTGGGCCCTCAGCAGCACCTCTAGGAAGGCAGACTGACGGGCAACAAACACCAGCGGGATGGAGGAGGAGGAGCGAAAAGAAAAAAAAACAAGGAAGAGACAGAGAAACCCCAAGGACAGAGGAGGAGAAGGTGGAGGAGGAGGAGGCCCAGGTGATGGTGCAGGCATTCCCTGCTGCCCGAGGAAGGCCCCGCACCAGAGCAGACGGATACCTCCAGAGGAACCGCAGCCCCTGGACAGCGTTTCTCTGAAGGATGCAGCCCAGGGCAGAGCCCACAGGGGACCAGGACAAAAGCAGGAGAGGGAGAAGCCACCGTGAACCCCTCGCCCCCCCCCTCAGATGCGCATCTCTCAGGGGTAGAGGAGGAGACAGAAGGCCGTGTAGGGCAGCAACAAAGCTGAGGACAGGACAGGGGAAAAAGAAAGTTGTTCTTTTAACATTTCTGCTTCTGACTACGCAGATATATTTTGATTATCAACAAACCCAATTTATTTCCCCTATGCTTATCTATTTTACCCGTAGCAGCGTAGGGCCACCCATGGCCCTGCAGGCCTGCCCTGTGCCGTGAAGAAGCACCGAGCCCCGTAAGCGATGGTCAGCACAAACCTACCCCACGGCTGCAGCACTCAGCAGAGGCAGAAATAGCAGAAACGGCCTAAGTGCCTACAGAAACGGCAGGAATGGCAGAAACGCCTACAGAAACGCCCCGCTCCAGCCGGCGCCGCCGCCCGCAGCCCCTACCTGCCCTGCTCCAGCAGCACCACGTCCCTCCAGCCCAGCCTGGCGAGGTGGTAGGCCACCGAGGCGCCCACCACGCCGCCGCCGCACACCACCACCCGCGCCTGGCCCGGCAGCGGGGCCGGCGGCGGCTCGGCGGCCGCTGAGGTGCTCCGCGGGCAGCGGGCGGCCCCGCTCCACCGGGGGGCGGCCGGGCGCCACCGCACGTCGGACAGCAGCCGCAGGAACATGGCGGCGGCCCTCGGCCGGGGGGAGGGGGGGGGGGGGGGGGGCAGCACCGGGCCCGGCGGCCCCTCACGGCCCCGCACCGGGCGGCGGAGGCCCCGCTGACCTTCCGCGCTTTACGGCAGGCGGCCGCCGCGCTTTACGGCAGGCGGGACGCGGCGCGACAGTCGTCCTGCGCCGTGCGGCACGGCCCGGCGCGGGGCGCAGGGGGCGGAGCTACTCCCCTCTGAGCCCCGCCCCCTAGCGGCATGGCTCCGCCCCCTAGCGCATAACCCCGCCCCCCGGCAATGGCTCCGCCCCCTCTCCTCCCGCCCCCGCCCCCGCCCCCTCCCCGCGAGGCCCCGACAGGAATTTTACCTCAGGAGTGCCCCCAACGGGTGCGTGAAGGGGACCACCGCTCGCTATTTCCTGAACTGTTCTACAAACATTGTGGAAAACGGCGATTTTTTCTCTCAGTTCCACCTCACAGCCTGAGGGGTTCGCCCCTTCTCCCCTCAAGAAATAGGTGCCCTCACAGCATCCCACCCCAAGGGGAAATTAGGACATGAAAACGGGGTGCAGGCTGATGTTTGGGTTTTTCCACCACTAATGGGGTGCTCCTGGGGCTCCCCCGCAGGCACCCAAAGGTGCACGGAGGCTTTTCCCAGTGAGCTCAATGAACGTGTTTAGTTCCCATATAACGTGACCCAGAAGCGACGACTCAAAAAAATGTGAACACAACAAGTAAAAACCTGCAGACTCTTTTTATTAAATTCTCCCATTTCATCTGTACAGAAAAAATGCACATTATGTTCAGAATCTCAGTAACATCTCAAAATTACACAGCATGAACATGTAAAAAAACAAGGAACGGCCAGGATTTTATACACAGAAAGGAAAACAATTTACAAAAAAAAGTCTTGTTAATGTCACATTTAAAGAAAAAAAACCGAAAACCTAAGTTCAAACAGCTTTTGCTGTACAATATGAATTCATTGGGTCTGTTTTGTACACTATTCGGGGAGGCTTGCAGTATCATCCCTACACACTAACCGGAGCTCACTACGTGCGCCTGCGTGATCCCCCTCTTACCCTCCCCTACAAACACCTCTAATTTCTCTGGTACTTTTTCCAGTCCAACACAAACATTAGTCACAGTTTCTGATCACATCCATTCAGCACAAGTGTCAAAGCATAATCTACGGGCGAAAGTCACACCTTTCCCTTTTCCTCTATTTTTAGTATTTTCCAAGCTGACAGCTACACAAGCACTTCTATTTAGTAAATATACTGGGGGCCGGGGGGGGAATGTGGCGGGATTTCTGGGTGTAACGATCCACCCAGGAATAGATCTTTTGCTCTTGATCAGCTACAATATTAAATTCAGATGTTCTGGAAAGAGAGAACAGCAATCTGCTTCTCACCAGGATGTGGCAATATATTATTATTATTCCGTCCCACATAGGCAAGTCTGCAGGTAGCATTCAGGAACCGTTCGGTGGATATGAAGCAGAATCCTAACAGTATAGGATAGAAACAGCTGTACCAATCTAATTCTTGTTTTTGTGTGAGAACTGGGTCCCCTCTATCAGAGTATGCCCTCACACAGTAACTCACGAGCGGAGGTGAGCAGTTTTGGCCTCCAAGGGGAAAGACTGCACAAAGACCAGTACCTGGGAGCTGCTTTTAAGGTTCGAAAGCCCGTGCTCAGTAGTGTGTTTTCATACAAACCACCACTAAAGCTGTTTTGAGTCCACAGAATGGTATTTTAATAGGGGCAGAAGTGCTAGATGAAATGTTCTGATTCCATACCACACTCATGCACTCGCACACACACACCTCAAAACTACCTTTTTTAAACAAAGCTGACAAAGTTAAAAAAAAAAAACAAAAACTACTACAATCTTCTTTCAACTAAATAATAAAGTTGTGTTTTAACAGAAGTCACCATCCAACTTGAACACACTTCCTCTACAACGTTATCAGATTCAAGTGATCTCTGGCTTATCACATCGCTTCACCACGGTACCCACCCACGAAAAGTTCCTGTACTCGGAGACTCGCGTACTGCTGCGTCCTTCGGTCCTCTCCCTTATTCTCATACGATGCGCTTACTGTGGATTCTTTCAGAGCGAGCTTGACTGTATTTGCATGGATCTTTACATGCCAGATTCTGGGTGAAATGCTTACATTTTATTACGGGATTATTTGAGCTCCATCAGGGCTTTTTCAACCCTCTTCAGTGAGGCAGACACAGCTGAGGTTACTTGAAGTGCCAGGAATTTTGTTCCTACCCACATCAGTTACTACAACAGCCTGAATGACAGAAGCAAGGCAGGAGAATCCAACGTTGAAACGAAGCAAAAGGACTTGATTAGACCCACTGGATAAACAATAAATACAATTATTTCTTAAGGTCAACGAGAATGCACACTAACCGGCTAGCTGGAGCGCAGTAACGAGGTGCATGTTGTGCACAGCCCTCCTTACCCATGTCATCTAAACACATGCTACCGCTCAGAAACACAGCTGAGCCCTCACATCAGGAAGAAAACTGCCCCTAGCAGCAGCTCTCATCTCAACCAGGAGGCTTTGTGGTGGCAAGGAGAAGAGACTCACGCGGCTGCATTGAATCATCCACCGAGCAGTGAGGGTCAGAGAGAGGAAGGGGCACCCCAAGTCCTACTACACCACTGCTCATGGCTGATCACAGTTATTTCTAGTACTTTCCATTAAATCACATAAGTTAAAAAGGCTTCTTTAAAGTCAAGGCAACAGCACAGGTTCGATTCGACAGCCATCGATTTCCCTTCCTGCAGGGGAAAATTGTTACCCGCAGGCAAGATGTGCTGGCAACAGCACCAGCAGGCTATTGTTGGAAGAATACTTGTGTGGGTTTCTGTGATGTTTGAGACCTCTAGATTTTTAGGTATATACATGAATAGGAGGGGAACATTTCCAGATTGGGATTGATAAGTTTCTAGTCACAAAAAAAGAAAAAAAGCAAATTTGGTCATTAGCAGTGTTAGGAGGCCCGATTTTGAAACATGGGGTATAATGCTTAAAGATAAAATGGCCTAGATCATCTGACCAGTGTTACACTATAAAAGGTGGGTCTTCACCCTTATAGTGAGGAAGAACATCTGAGGGAATTGAGCAGAAATTCACTCAATATCCCACCTTTGCTCCACAGGGCCTCCTGGCGCGTGCCCGTACCACCTCTGCACTGAACCCAGTTCCCTGGCGAGCCCACCGACGCTGCAAGAAACACCGTCGACTGCAGACCCCTCGCACAGCAACGCAGGTACCTGCACAGGCTGGGGCTCGCTCCGCCACGGGGACACTTTGCTAAGCCCTCTCTTCAGCAGATGCCCAGTTCAGATGAAGGTCCCAGCAGTACGCCACCCAGCAGGGACTGTGCCTGCAGGCAGCCAGGCAAAGAATGCTGCTCCAAAGAGCAGGGGGCACACCATGCATGCAGTGGCTATGACTAGGCACACATTTCAGGGAAAAGCATCTATTCTAAACCATTTAGGACATCTCTCTAACAGAGCTGTCTGTTCTGACTAACGATTCTCAAGTGTCATGGCAAAACACGTCAGCACAGTCTCCAAAGCCTGCAAGAATAGAGGAAGCTTGGCTCCTGTACCTTAACCTTCTCCAAATTAAAAAGAAAAACAAACAAAAAACAGAAAGCCTTGTATCTGAAAGTAAAGAAGTTACCTTCAGAGCAAAACATGGTTTACATTCAGAGCTACAGCTACAAACCTACAATTTTCACTGCAATGCCATTTGGAATTCAGTGGAAGATGCTACTTTTAGACAACAAACCATCTTAATTAGGTATTTCATCAAGCTAACCAGGTTACAAAATGCCTTTTCAGAAGTTATTTAGAAGCTTCAGAAGGTTAAAAATTCTTTGATAGGAATTCAGTTATGCCTGACAGACATTCAAGAAGCAGGGCTTGTGCCACACAAGCAAGACTGCACACAATGATTCCACTTCCCTTCCCTGCAGCTCTACGAACACACCTCGACAGCAGTCATTTCAGCACTTGGACTGTCACACCAAAAAAAACCACTTTTATAATCGCCAAACCATCATTTGTGGTGTTACAAACCAGTGCTACCTCGAGAGATGTGATCAAACGTCCCTCTTCTGTTCCAGTTCACGTTTACAGAGGGCCAGGTAAGGTCCATTAGCACCAGGGAACAGGGGTGAGAAAAATTTCAGGTTTCACTTCTGTTCTACCTAATAACTTCACTGGAATCTATCACATACACATTCTCTGCTCAGTCTTCGCTGCTCAGACTTCCTCTACTGCTTGCTTTATGCTCACAATGCTTGGAGACATAAGGGCTCGTGAAAAATTTGCTAGCATAGCAAGTCTAAGAGTGCATCACTAACAGTTTGCTGTCCATCCTCAGAGTGGGATGAAGGGGCGTTGCAAAAAGCTTCTTTGTACACCTTTCTAGCACTTCTCAGAGGCAGCAAAAGCCATCACAGTATTTTGGATGGGCCATTCTGTACATGCAGCATCAAGAGAATCAGCTGGTCCACATTCCAGGAAGTCTCAATACTGTCTCCCTGTTCTTCTAGAGACCACTACAGAGAACTGGAAATGTCAGATCTTACCTAGCAGTACACTAAGTGGGAAAATAAAGTCATGGTCCAAGCATCAGCCCAAGTTGGACAGTTTCAGGCGCATAATTGTTTTTGCAGCACGCACAGGGGAGCGCATCAAAGAGGCTAATAAAGTCCGTTCTGCTGTACAGGCTGACTCGTGCGGTCACTTCTGGGTTTCCCCAACATAATCAATCTCCTTGGGTTCTGGCCACTGCACGTGGCTTCTGACCTCCACTCCTCCTTGTGCTCGAGGAACAAAGATGACGGCAATGGGCCACAACTACAGGTGCAGCTTTTCACAAGACACCTTCTTTGGGCTCTCAGGTACGAGTATCAGGTTCTGGAAGCATAACTATAGAGCTGAAGTGCGCACACCGATGTTAACTAACAATGTGCCTTTTCCCTTATGGATCCAGACATTTCTGCCTTTCACACAGTACCCATCATCTTCCCATCCTCTCCTGCGTGGCCTTCTGGACCAACACCCACGTCCTACATCCCAGGAAACACCAGTCACTATCCTTAACAATTGTAGTTGTGGAAAACCTAAAAACACTCTTCAGTGCTACAATACAAACGATCAAGACCCAGACAGGTCAGCTGCAAACCACTGCCCTAGCCCACAAGGAGCTGTTTTACAGGGTACGTCGAGTGTTCAGTTGCATCACTGACAAAGCACTGTCCTGCCAGGGTGTCGGTACCGCTGGAGATAGTTAATTCAGAAGGGTAACAGCTTAGCAGCAGCAAGGTAAAATAAAAGGAGTGTTAACATTTTACTTCATCATCACTAATACAAAGGTTGGCCGAGTAACTGATCCGGGCACTTGATGCCCTCTGACAGCAGCACTGCAGGCTACCGACAGGCTCTACGCGCCTCGTGTCTACACCGTGCCTTTAATCTACCGAAATACAAGTTGTACAGCTCACGTGAGTATTTGATCCTGGTCAGTATTTTATTCTATCTTGCGAGCGGCAGAGGAAGAAAGGGAGGACATCTTTTCAGCCAAAAAAATCCACAGTACCAAAAGCAGAATATTCACTAGAAGATGACACCAGCGACTGGCGTCCTTAGGTTGTCCAAGACTATGCTCTGAAGATGCTTTACATAAGATGAGCAAGATGTCCAAAACAAGGCCAACTGTGGTGTAAGATGCAATTTACCCTTAAATTTCCTGCCTCGATTTCACCCAGCCACAGAGGATGACTATATTTCAGTATGAACCATTACCTAAATCATAGTTGGTATGCAGATATATGTCTTTCTTTAAAAATTTACTTAAAAACTGCTTGAGCTGCAGGTCATATCAGTCTGATCTGTAGAGTGAAGGCAGTTCCAACAGTACAACAGAGACTTGTCTACAGGCAGGTCAACGAGAGTCTGCTAACAAAGGGATAACAAAAGCTGCTGGCTGGGCTGCCAATGTTGCACACAAACTTTCATAGGATGAAGATGCTGTGGATGAGATCCAGGATGGGAAAACTGAGCCAACACCTGCTGCTGTTCTAATTTTTTTTTTTTTTTAATTCTCCTCTCACAAGAGGGGGTGGGTAGACTATACAGAGGAGGGCTGTACAAAACTGGGCACTGGGCAGGCATTTCTTCAGCAGGCAATCCAGGCTCTACCTGTCCTTGAGCTCTCTTGTCACCCGCTTGGTGATGCGTCCACACATCAGGCCGATCAGGAAGAGTACACAGATGCCAACCGTGATCACAGACAGTATGTAGTTCTTGGACGGAGAGGTCATAACTTGCATGGCAAGGTCAGAAAAGCCTTCCGCTGGGGCAACCTAGGGATGAGAAGGGAATAAATGAGCTGGGCAGCACTTTTTGTACGACTCTCAGCCTCGTTATTTATCAGGGTTAGTGTCTGCTACTGCTGTGGCCTCCTACCGCAGTCAGGCTTGGCCTGACCCCCAGGCATCAGTCCTGTTGTGTCTCATGGAAAGGAACAACTGCTCGGGAGACAGCTTTACAGCAGGAAGTTCTGCTGACCCCGTTTCACCACCCCAGACCTTCGCCACAGGAGGCCAAACCCCACACGCACAAAAGACACTTTGATTCTGCACCGGCACAAATGCATCTCAGACGCGGAGACAAACACAAATACATGTTACAGAAATACACCAAGGCCTGATTTCAATTTTTTCCGGACTAAAACCTCAAAATGTTAAATTTCGTTCAAAGGCAAGAGCTTCTCTAGAGTTCAGGTTTTCGATAGAACAGCTTGCAACAGGAAGATCCAATGCCACAGAACGAGGGAGTTTTCTGAGCTCTGTTACATAGTCACCTTTGCAGCATAGCTCCACATTTCGATGCGATCGTTGAGGCGTTTCTTGCATTCAGGCTGCAACCTCACACGCTTATCTTCCAGAGCTTCCATTAAGCATGACATCTCTGTAATGGGTAGAAGATGGTGTTACAAAACAGAAACAGGGACTTCAACAATATGCTGAGGAAGGGCTGCTGGAGAGGAGCATTTCAGTTCTATTAAAGGCTGACTGTAATAGTTTTTCTTTTTTAATCAGACTAGATAGTCGGATACGTTGTATGCAAAAACTTCCCCTTGAAGCTAGCAATTTAACTAAGATTCATGATTAATATTACACTGAGAAAGATTTAACTTCTAAGAAGATTAACATTACACATTGAAACTGTAGTTCATGCGATTTACGTGACATTTTAGAAAGTTTCATAGATTTGCACCTTCAGCGAGCTGTTCTTTAAACTGTGCTACTATCCTTTAGTAATCAAGATGATCAAATTCAGCTCAGGAAAGTCCACAATGCGTCTCCTTTGGCTTGTTAGGAGTTTCTCTTGGTCACCAAGGGCATTTTAGAAAGGTTTCACTTCCCACATTTTCACACAGTCCTTGCAAAGGAAATGGGATCACAATGTTTTGGGTGCCTACAGAGCAGCTTGGCTAATTCACAAGTTCTTTCACAAGCTCATAGATGAGACACTGGCACAATTTTTTTTCTGTTTTATACTTAAAATGCCTTATTTGAATAATCCCTAATTGGATGCTTTCTGCTTTGCAGTCAAGAGTTATTTAATTCATAGCAAACAGGCTGTAAACTTTAAACTAACTCCAGACTTTTTCAAACAATTGTCTGCAGTTCAAACACTCAGCGGCAGATCCCTCTCCAGGCTACAGGCTTCTGCATATCTTCAGTGCAAAGACATTAGAACACACATCAAAAGAGTTCAGACAAAACGGGAAATAAATAAAGGATATCCAGAATTTCAGAAGGGCATCCGGTAACCACCACGAAAGATAACAATCAGGAAAACATTTAGTTGCTATTTTTACTGACCAACTCAGAAAGATGGAAAAGGTCAGAACTTTTTAACCCACCAGCTTTTCTTAAAAAGCCATATGTACCAGATAGCTAGCTAACATAGTAGCAGCAACAGTGCAAGAGTTTGATTTCAAACATGAAGAGAATGGATTAGGAAATACCAAATAAATTATATTTATTTCGACTGGCTGGAACCTGTTGAACTTAGTCCTAGAGGACTTGAAACTGTTGATGAAATCTCAAAGCCTTAACAGCTAGGTGAACTTAGAAAACAAAGATTACCTATCCTCTGTAATATTGGAAAAGAAAAAAGCGTTATATTTAAGCAGAGAAGAAAAATAAGAGGATCAGAGGACTTCAGTTCAATTTTACCTGTCAAACATACCAACACAAAGGAAGCAGCCATGGACAAATACTGACGTGAACAAAGAAGGATCAGGGGGATTGGCTGAGAATAAATCTTGTGAAACCAAACTGATTTGCTTCTGTAAGAGAAGCAGCTTAGTTCCAGTGAAGCTTTTGATACAGTCTAATGTAACGCTCTTATGAGCTTGAGAGCTGTATCTTGTATGAGGCTGATACAGGACAGAGATAAGCATCACCGAAAAATTGAGTCCACTTAGTCCAGCCCATGCGTAGTAGGAGCTCATTTTCAACAGGATTTAACTGAGCAGGGGTTTTACAGAAGGGTTATGCATCTGGTGTCACACTTTTTTCAGTAATCACATGAACATAAAATATTCTCTTTTAAAATGGCAGATAAGGCTGCAAGAATATTACATTAGGATCACGGAACTGATCCTGCCTTGGGCAGAAGGGAGGACCAGAACATTTCTTGATACACCCCTCATCCAGTGGCATCTACCACCTCTGCAGCAGTTCCACTTCATTACCCACAAAAGACCAGCAGAAATATCTGGTACTTAAGATAATGCTGGCAAGAAAATGCAGCTTAAGGCCCCGAGGACTCAGAGGTTGCATGAGTAAAGCACAAGTACTTACGGCGCCCTCTCCCCGGTGGAATAGCAGCACAGTGGTGCTTGATGTCTAGGGCACAGGCTGTGTGCAGCACTGGGTCCACAAATATGTCTGCTTTGCTCTCTTTCAGCATGTTGAGCACTTCCTGGGGAGGGAGAAATTAAAAATTTATCTCAAAAAAAAGGAGAGAACAAAACAGCATAGCTCAGCGTGCTCAATGTTTCTGACAGGTGCTCCATTTTTAAATCTAGGATCATAAAAGCGACGCTGTCACTGGATAAGGGTACAAATGCTGGTTTAGGATGGATTAAATGTTTCTGCTTTTATAGTTACGTTCACTAAAATTACCATATTAATCTAAAATGCAAAATCCATTTTTGCCAGGGCTACTTCAACTGGAATTGAAGCAAGGTGCCCTCACCACAGGGCTGCTCGTACAGCCCTCAAGCCCAGGCAATGCCAAGGCCACGCTCAGCGTTCAGGAAGCGTGGAATGGAGACACCAACAGCAAACAGATTAGCAACAAGAAATTTTAGCAACTGTAACTAAGAAAGGATCCAAGCCTGGAATTGCCAGGTGAGTGCTGTAGGCACAATTTTCACTGGCAAATTGAAATTTGCAGAGCTCTGGCTTCACACTGACTATAACATGGCCTGGGCTGTGATCTGGAAAAATACTTGAGCACCAACTTCTGCAGGGACAGGACGCCTTTCAGAGCACGTTCAATTTACTCCCTTTACCTTCTTGCACATTTCAGTTTTTATTTTCAGCAGATTGACTTTCAAACATTCTTCCACCTGCCCGGTCTGCTCCTGAGCTGCTGCTTCTTCAGCACACAAACTGGAAATCTATTTTGAAAAAGGTATTGTGACATGAGGAAGTAGTTCATGACGATCCTGTGCCTTTTAGCACACTGACATCTCAATACATTAGCTCATCAGAGGGTACAGCTAGAGAACGTGAGCTACTTTACCCCCAAGAATCCCTCAAGCCAAACGTGAGCGTGCATACCCTTTGAAACTGCACAGCAAGAAGTTAACGTTGCTGTACTGAGAGGAAGAGGAGGAGGAGGGGAGGAAAACAGCCCAGAAATACTGTTACGGTATGACATAAGCGATGTTTGAGACCTAGACTAGGCTATTAAAAGTGAATGGTCAAAAATCTGACTGTATTCCAGTTAAGGCTGACAAGACCAGAGAACAACTGCCCACCATCCTTCCCCCATCTTTTTTTTTTTTTTTTTAAATACAACAGCAAAGCAGTATTTTTCCATAGTCACAAGTACTGATGAGAAGGGACTTTGTGAAACACCAATGGAGCTTCCATCCTGAATAAGCAACTGCTCAGCTACTTTTCCTACCTCATCTGAACAGTGCATCTGGAGCTGGGGATCCAGACGATAATCGAGAGCTGATTCCTGGATTATCACTCGAATTTGGTCCTCGCAGTCTGGAGAGAGACGCTATTAAGCGGAGAAAGTCATTAACCCACTCAATCACCTTTATTGTCATAAATCAATCACCTTGCATTTCAACCTGTGTATTCTATAACGCTGTGTAGGAGCATAAAAGCTCATTTACGTACAGCCTATCATACATACTGAACACACCACGAGTCCAATTTTAAAACACTGTTCAATGAGAGTTGCACAGCACAATCCTGCAGCCTGATTTTCATACATCAGCTCTACTCACCTGGTCTGCATATTTCAACTTCAGGCAGGAGATGACTTGCCCCTCCAGTTCTGTATCGTCCTTAGCCCTATTCAGGATATTCTGGCAAAATTTCGGTATGTCTGCTTTGCAGGCCTTCCTGAGCACTGGATTTAAACGGTAATCTAACCAGGAAAGAACACAGAACTTTCATTAGAGTACATGTCTCAGATCACAGAGTGTAACAATCCAAGAGAGATTTGACAGAAGTTTCCTGGATGACATTCTTTTTCCCATAAATTTAATTTTGGGGATAAAACAGTATTTTCCCACTAATTAATTTAAACTTGTGAGGTAAGTGATGCTTCAGGAATAAAGCAGACCTAACAATGCATGCTGACCCTCAAGAACTTGGCAGAAGAAAGTCTTTGTGCACTGACAACTGGGAAAGAAAAAAATGAAGCCAATACTCTTCCAGCCATGCATACCATTCGACAGCTCAAAGGGCAGTTAGGTATTTTCAGAGGGGGATACCTGTGTTCTGTGTGATCTGGCGCTTGGTTATCATTTGCTTGCATTTAGGATCCATCACTTCACTGTTCTTGTTTTGTTTCAAACACTGCAGCATATTTTTTGAGTCTGCCTCTGGACAGAAACGCTATAAAAAAAAGTCCAAATTTCATCACAAACACTTGAAACAGCAGGTGCTCGCAGAGAGCAGAACCACGCGCCCGAGCTGGAGGTACACAACCCCCTGCTCCCCAGCCCCAGTATCTCCAACTAACCAGAGCAGAGCCGCCCTAAATTGGCCATGGGCATGAATATGAATATCTATGCTCACAGAGCGAGCACTGAGCCGTACAGTCCTGACTAGCTTTTAGGCTGAAACTTGTGCTGGTAATATCAAGAGCAATTTGCCTTTTATTTTTTCCTATTCTTAAGTTACAGCACATCTTTGCAAGAAGCGCCCATCACATTAGGTCCAATATCAAGCTGCTTTCGTTCCCCTTTATTTTAGAAACTGGAAGGGGAATCAGTTAAGTCCAGATGCACTCTGCTGTTCTGCATAAGTGCTGGCTCGACAAAGTGACAAGAAAATACTTCATTAGTAGCATTCAGGACAAATTAAGACCACAGATAATCAGAAAGCTGAGAACGGGTCACTGACATTAACTTGCCCATTCCTGTCCTGAATGAGATAGCCAAAAGCTAACCAGCTTATCCACAATTCAGACCACATTATTTGTTTCTTCTGTTAGAAACCAATTCTGCAGCTCTAAGATAAGGCTATTGCATTTTCTAATCCTCGCTGTTTCAGTGAGGTTACCGGTCTTCCCCTAAAAGCACAGACCTGCTCTGAAGAGCACTAAACTCTCAAGATGCTCTACTTCAGCCCCAGTATGGAGTCGGAGTACCACCTACAGACCATGCATGCTAGTGTTACAGGGCTTGCAACTCCAGCTACCACGCTAGGATGTCTTGTATTAATAATATTCACTGCTGCCTTCCACATGATACTACTTTAAGAATATGTTCCTGATTTTAAGCAAGTGTTTTGCATGACTCTGCCTGCTCCATCAGTTTGATGAAAATCTGCACATGCCAGGTCAGCAGTGAACAGAAGATGTTATTCCTCTCTGTAATCATAATTTATCAGTGTACAGGCTTTGATCAGATACTTAGGGGAAGTAAAACTAAAAGGACCCTGAAGAAACAAACCTCTGCCTGATTCGGAGTTAGGAATCTGATTGCTTTGCATAAAAGCAATTGTGCTTCTGAAACAAACACAGCCATTTCGCAACAAGTCTTTAAGGGAAGTTCAAAACAGATAGTTTAAGAAACTGATAGGCTCTCACATCCCAACCTCACCCAAATCAGCACACTATCCATCACCTTGATCATCTGCTTGCAGACTCTCATGAGTGTGTAGTCCAATTCTGGATCCATCATTTCCGTCTCCTGCAGTTTAAACACCTTCTGGTGGCACCGGGTGCTCAGCTGCTTCTTGATTTCTTTCAGGCATTCGATGATCTACAACACAGCGTTACAGGCATGACAGAGGCACTGTGGGCAGGATCCTGCCATATGCTGCTCCAAACCCAGCTACATTCTCCCCTGCTGGCTCACCATCTTCACCTGATTTGCACAGCTAAGTTTACGATGCTAATATTTATCAAAAAAGCGATTACCAGTGCTGATATCCACCACTCGTCTTAAGCTCATCTTTTCGCACAAATTTAATGAAATGAAGGTCACCTGGACCTGTTTCAAAACCCCAAACCTCATCTTCAAGATTACACCCAGGCAATCTTCAGCAATGTTTGCAGTAACCAGCAGCTAATAGCTTAAAATTAGCATTAACTGAGGGATGCCTTGCTCACAGCACTGCACTCACCCACTATTAATGCTTGTGAACTAGTAAAAAAAAAAAAAAGTCAAATGCTCCAAAACACTGACAAAAGATTTCAGTGATATCAAAATGAAAACGTAAACCTGAATTCAGAGACAAAAAATGATCTTCACAAGTTTTCCGAAATGAAAGTACAAATTAAAGTGTAAATTATTAATATGCTCCATTACCTGAGCATTGCCATAGGGCACATTTTGGCAGTAATTCTTGATGTCACTTTTGCAAGCCTCATACAGTTCTGGTTCAAGCCTGATATCCTCGGTCTGCAGGATAAATTACAACATAAACTTTTCACTAGGAATAATAATAATAGCTTAAACAGAGCCCTCTACTTACAAAAAGAAAGCAACAGTCCCAACAGGCAGGCTGAATTTAAGGGTCTTGGGGTAAGAAATGGTGTCATTGGGAACTCAACTTCACAAATCCCTAAGTGAATCAGCTTTGTGCAGCGTTGTTTGGGTTTTTTTTGGTGGTGGTGGCGTTTGTTTGTTTGTTTGTTTTAATACTAGAGAAAGTCTTCTCCATTTAAACCAAATTCTAAAGCTAAGAAGTCTAAGAAGTTGTTTTCCCTGCTCCTCCTAAAATGGCATCAACACAAAGGTCTGAGACACCAAAAAGTTTTCAGGTGAAAGTTAAAGGAAATTTTAATAGCCAACCATCTGTTGGCTGATCTAGAGAACGTAAGTGAAGCTCCCTGCTTTTAGTGATGCCCACCATTTAAATTCTTCCACATGAAGGCAAGAGCACTGCTTCGTCTGGCATGGGCCTACGAGAGGTGAAGCTTTAACATCCAAACTACTGGACATAGCCCTCACGAGTTTCTTGCTGCCAGTACTGCAGCAGGAAGCTAAGAGGCAGCCTCGCATACTAGAACAAACGCTATTCCTATTTATGCACTGAGCAACTGAGAGGGGCTGGAGTCAAGGTGATTCATCTGTTCTTGTTGCCTCAGTCTGCAAAACGAAGCTTGTATTCTCTCCTGGAGGACTTTAAGGACATCGGCACATGTAGCACATTGCTATCGAATGCCCAACATCATCATTTCTAGCTGAAACTCCAGTGACCACTCAGCTTGCCTTAGCCTTCATGAGACTATATATAAGGCACTGAAGTAGACAATCATTATTTTCACTGTGAAGGTCAATTGAGCCTGGAGTTGTAAGAGAGGAGTGGAATAAAAATAAATTAGATACATCTTACAAATGAGCTTCATTTTTTTCCTGGGTGGACAAACTAGGAAACTCTGACTAAAAGACCTTGCTAGAAGAGCAGACAGGCAAGAGTTTCATGCATGTTTACCATCTCCAGCTCCTCAACGCGCAGCTGCTTGCGGCACTTCAGAGACACCCTGTGCTCCTTGGCATCCTGCAAAGTATCGTTGCGCACGGTTGTGCTCAGACAGATCACTACATCCACCCTGCAGAAAAGAAAAAAGTTTTTTTTAACCCGTGTACTCCCAACTTCGATCAGCCAGGACTGGTGTTGGATCACCACACCAGGGAAATTGACACCAAGGATCTAAACATAAAGTCCTTCAGCATCTACGGCTACTTCTAGCCTGGGTACAGCTCTGTATAGAGTAACTGGATCACAATTAAACCCCCTAAATCTGATGATATCTAATCGGAATCTAAATCAGCAGGTGCAGTAATATACTCCAAACCTTACCACACCCCCTGCCCAGCAAGACCTGCTCTCAAGTCACTGAGCACTTGAGAAAAGCCTCAGTTAACCTCAGAAATGCACGATGAAGGTGAATACCTACATGGATGGCACTGCAAGCCATCCTTTTGCGTTATGGGAAGGGCATCTCTATCATAAAATGCAAATAGCCGTGCCACCCATGAACAGGATTGACCTTGTGTGTGATTTAGCCTTACATTGTTGGAGAAGGATATTAAAAACTTCCTTCTGAAATGAACAAGCCAGCTAAAGCAAGTGCAGTGTTTTCCTTTTCCAGCTCAGCAACTGAAACATTGGTAGCCTGTATCTTGGAGGATGATGGATCTAGCAAGGATATAGAACACCCTGGGACACGCAGACCACAAATTGCGATCGCTAGCTATTTTCAGAGCAAGAAAAATAATAAAGAGGCAAGCTCATATGCAAGGGTAAAGCAGAAGTACTTTAAAAGAGGCAGGCAATGCCTCTACCTTAAGCATCTGCAGAACAGTTACTAAGGGAAAACACAAAAAAATCAGCCTTTAGAGGAAGTCCAATGTTTTCTGTCACATCATGAAATATCCTGTAACTTTCTTACATATTTATACAATTAGGATGCTGCTTAGTTAAGCACTACCTACTTTTTTTTGATGTTGGGGCAAAGTTTCAGCACATCCTCCTTGCAAGCCATTTTAAACTTGTACGAGAACCTAAAATCTTTCATTTGAACCTGCAGGAGAGAAAATAAATTAAAAATTTTGGTCACCTGAAGGGAAAAAAAAAAGTACATGCTGCCTGAAAGGACACTTGTTAAATCACACTATCAGTAAATGCTTCTGGCCACAACTTATCCATGTGGAAGCAACGGGGATGAAGAAGCTGGGACCCTGCCTACCATATGCCCCGAAGAGGAGGGCCTGGGGATAAACCATCTCCAGAAGTGACCATTACGACCAGGCATGCAACTACAATTGTCTGAACTCACAAAAGCAACTTCAATACAGTTGGAAATCAATCTCAGAAGAGGAAAGGGTTTCATAATTAGCTAATTCCTGTCAACACCCTCAACACACACAACCAGTTTCCACTGATAGCATAGAAAAGCACTACTCACCAGCTGGAAATGAGTAACTCCGATGGCACATTTTTCATTCATTTCCTTCTGGTGTTTGTTCTGTATTAGACACTCCATCAGGTCCCCAGAATCAATCTGGTTATCTGCAACCTCCTGAAGGACACACAAAAGGCTTAAAAAATGAGCTACTCCCTCCAAGTCATGATTTTTTACACTGCTTTAGCCCACTGCGACCAGGAAATAATTGAGAGCAGTGGAATTTACAGTCTCACTCTCGTGAGCTTACACTCACCATTAACTGACCACGTAGCACACAAGCATTTATAGAAACGGTTCAGAAAAGAATTGTCTCAGACACATGCATGATTTACACTCAGGAGAAAATAATGCAGAGACTCAATGCTTACATGAAATATTACATTTAGGTGCTTCTACTGCTCTTTAACTACTCAATCCTAGAGCAATGTAAGAAGCTATTTCAGCAATGTGAGCAGCTGCACACAGAGGAGTGGCTAGACGCACTGCTCGGGGGCAATGGGAAGGAAAAGCTTAATTTCCAATCTACTGTGAAAAGTAACTTTAAAATTGCCCTGTAATTGGAAATCTTCAATCTCCAGCTTTTGTGCTAGGGCTCTGACAACAGCAAAAGTACCACATGGAGCTAGGAATTCTTGTGTTGGTCCCCCCGGCCCCCATCAAAGACTTCTGTAACTGCTTACTTCTGATTTTACCTCTGGAGTGCAGAAAGTACGTCAAGAACTAATATTACAACCTCTAACCTTTCCCTCAGTGCTCTTTCCCAAAGATATTCTGACTGCTAAGTACTCACGTGACAGAAGGTCTGGATAATGGGCTCGCACGCTCTCATCAACAAGGCTTCGATTTGAATGTCCTGCAGAAAACATGCAGTATTTCATTTTCACAGTAAACGGACAAGGAAAAAAGCTCTGAAAGAAAACTGTCACAAGTTAACTGGAGCCAGTATAGAGGGCCTTTGTTTGGCTGCAATTCAGCCAGCTCCACCCTTCAGTTCTGGAAATGCTGGAGTTCACTGCTGTCAGCAATGTGGCAAATGCATGACAAGCCTTCCAGACTAAGGGACAAGCTTGGCCTCCACAGATTAAAAACTCACTGCTTGGATAATTTAGTCCGTCTCCTCCAAATTGGTTACTGCAGCACCAGAAGGCACCCTACACTTGGGTAGGAGTTAAAAATTAATGATAGTTCTGAGCAAACCATTTTGTAATGCTGGAAGGAAGCATCCCCTAGGGCACAGCGTTGATCGAAGAGGTACAAGGAACAATTCGGGGCAAGGCAGTCAAACACGCAGCTTCTGAAAGCAAACAAAGCTGCCGACTTCACTGAAAAACCCTAAGCAACGTATCTGGTAGTTATTTCCTGCAAAATGTTTGGGACCTAGAGGGAAGCTGCAACATGGTACTCAAAATTACTTGCAAGTAGAGCAAAAAAATGAAGTCCCAGAACATGCTTTCCCCATCCCTGGAAGTGTTTAAGGCCAGGTTGGACGAAGCTTTGAGCAACCTGGTCTAGTGAAAGGTGTCCCTGTGCATGGCAGGGGGTTGGAATTGGCTGAGCTTTAAGGTCCCTTCCAACCCAAACCACTCTATGATATTTTGACTTGTACTAAAGGTGACTGGGTTGCCTGCTCAAGACATTCTAGCTTCAGTGCCACAAGCTATTATAGGCTGGCGATGGCAATTCTCCTGCTTACAATCCTTAACTGCTGTTCAATTCTCTTCCTCAAGAACCCCACATGAAAACTAACACTGTACAGGGTAAAAAAGATGGCCTCTGCTTAATCCCAGAAATATGCATTTCTGCAGCTACCCTTTTTTTTTTTTTTTTAAATCGCGTCAAAATGATATTTTTAACTAGGCATGCTCAACTCTCTCCTTAATTGCAGGCTGGAAACTGCTCACCTCAGACTCCAGCTCAGTAAGGTTTCCCACTATGTCTCTGCAATCAGACACCAAGTCGTCAAGATGGTCCTGAAGGCATTCCAGCTCCTATTAAAACAGACATTTCAGCGTGTGGTCTGAGAAACCAAATTCAAAATTCAGGCCTGAAAGTGCAACACATATGAAACTGCCTTCCTTTCCATAAAGTCTTAAATCTCATTTAACGCTGCCCCTGCGACTGGCACTCATAGTTCAGGCTCCTAAACCAGACACTCAGCACCATCTTCCTTCCTACCTTTGCCTCTTACAGTATCATTTGGTGAAAAGAATGAGCAGTCCTGCAGCTTTACTTGTACAATAAGTGGAGGATTACAGGCAATATCCCCAGAATCTGCGCTCTCGCAGCAAGTATTAGAACTGAAATGCTGTCAATACGCTGATCTTTCATTTCTCAAGGAGAAGCCTCCCAAAATAGCATATTATGTGAAAGCAGTTAAAACAGTTGCTTTGAGCCAGTATCAGTATTTTCTTTTTGATTATTAACAGTTCTGAATACAGGGAACATTGTATTTTTCTATTTGATAATAACATATTCGCTTAAAAAACACGTTTTTCCTATTCAAATGAAAAATATGCCAACCATTTTTCTTAAGTTGTACAATTCTTGCATGTTGCACAAACACACCAGTTTGAATTCCCCAAACTCGGTCCTGGTGGATTTTGTTTAGGTTTTGCTTTGTTTTACAGGGCAGTGCGTATGTGCAGAGAGTGACTGAGAGCACCGGTCTAAAACATTGCCGCTGTTCTCAAAAGCTGCACGAAGCACTTTCACTTCTGGAATATCGCATTTAGTTTGCCCTTTGCATAACCTTAATGAGGAGTTAATTACCCAAACTTCCAGTCTGCAATAGACACTTCAAAAAGCCAATGGTGTATGCTCTGCTGCATCTGCTGTCGAATGGCTCCTTCCCTGCAGCTATGCTAGGGCACAGCAATTTAACATGAAAGTATCTGTTGAAACTTTGTTAAAGAGCAGCAGATGTTAGTTCAGTTCTGTATAAACACAGGAAGCATGTCGTATTTGCCAAATGGGAACGGGATAAAGTTTATGTGGGAAATGTCAAGCTCGTAATAGAGTATTACAAATAAGAGTCAGGGTGAGGTTGCTTCAATGAAGTCCTTCTCGTTAGCTGTCCCCTTTCCCCATCTCATTCCTCTCACGTTGCTGCAGCCGTGCTGTTGGTGCAAAGCTTCTTCAGACGACCTCAGCCTCAGCCTAGTGTAGTTTATGTTTCAAACTGCATGCATTTTTAATATAATCTTGGCTATAAAGAGACAACTAGCTACGAGATGTTCCTTTATCCCGCCCTCCTCGTGCCCTTCCCACCCTCCGGGCTCTGAAGACGAGGCCGCAGCTGTACCGTGCACAGTACCTGCCCTGTCTCTGTCTTTTCACTGCACCACTTCCCCAGGTCTATCATGCACTTGTCCTGCAGGGCTGGGTCCAGCTTCACGTCCATGGCCCGCTGGTGGAGGATGCGCTGTACCTCCGCTCGGCACTCCCGCGATAGCTGCAGAGGGGGCAAAGAGCATTTAGCACACGGGGTCTCCAAACGTGTACGGCACAAACAAGACACTACCAGGTGATTTAATTGGAATGACCACAAAGTGCCAGGCCATCCGCAGTCCCAGGAGTCCTCCAGTGCTCAGCACGAGTCTGCTGGGGCCCACACAAGCCATCCAGGCTCTGGGAGTTTGGAGTTTTGTCACTGTCTCCTGGATGGAGACGCCTTTCTTTCCATCAAAGGAAATTCAAAAGCAAGGGAAGGTTTAAGATGTCAAAGCAGCACAGGTCCCTAGATTATCTGTTGCATCTCCTCTTCATTCAAAGCTACAGGCTACTTAGGGAGAAGAAAGCCAGAATGGCTTTTGGTCCTCAAGACCAAAAAGGGAAGCCCAGCACAAGGCAGTGTACTCCAGCTATAAATTCCTTTCAGCAATCCCCACTGCAGCATAACAGAGCCAGCAATTGTCAAAGATTGTCAAAGCTGAGGAACAGACTAACTGTAGAAAATTCAAGGGATACTGCTGCGGTGCTTGCCAGACCTCAAGTGCACCGGTCAAAGCTTAAAACGTTACACACAACTTCCAGGGCTTTGGATCTTAGCTGGCGTTTTACAGACAGCACTGCAAAAAGTACAGATACGACCTCTAATGAGCTTGCTTTCAAACACTAGATTTCAAAATGACAGCTGCTCCCTTGGCCTACTTTCTAAAAGAAAAATACATTTAACAGCCTTTTCTCTCTGATATTATTTGCAGGGTGGCTATTGATTCCTTTGGTCAGCACTAATATAAAATGGAATTAAAAAGTCTCAACTCAGCACGCTAAGCAAGTGCATTAAAAAAATATTCCTACAAGTGAGACGCTTTCAATCAATATTTGACCTCTGCCACAACAGACCTTTTATATCAAACTGTAGAAATTAATTTTTAAGCCAGCCCATTGTGTAACCCCAGCTCCTAGGAGCTGTGTACAGTACAGGGCCACAAGAAACGGAACGGAGTACCCGGCTGCTTTCAAGGGAGTGTCTTGATAAAGGCACGAGAGGGCAGCAAACTTGAAAAGAGTCGCTCTGAACCCAACCAACGTGATGATGGCGGATCTCCAGATTGCAGGGCAGCAAGTCAGATCCCTATTGTCTTCTTTAAAGACAGCATAAGCACATTTACCCGTACAGTACACTCCAAAGAATTGAAAGCATGCTTTATATCAATAAGAAGAGTTTAACAGACTATAATCTGAAGTTGCACTCAATTCCAAACTTAATTAGAAACAGCCGAGGAAAGCTGGGCTTGGAAGGCCTTTTAGCATAAAACCAATTGTGTAGCTATGCTAGCTATCTGCAAGGAATCACATTACGCTTTGGACAGACTCGCGCTGTGTCTGTGCAGACATTCACAAGGAGTTGTCAGCACACAATTCCCCCTGGGGGCAATTGCCCCTTCTCAATGATGCCTTACCAGAACAGTAACACAGAGCTTCAGGGCACACTCGAGGAGGAGCTGGGCATCTAAACTAGTGCAAGAAATGCCCGTGGTAAACACTTCTTGCCAGCTTCTGAGAGTTCTTGCAGTTGCAGCACAGCGAGTCCCACTTCCAGATGCAGGTTACAACCAGTATTTAGCACCAATCCAGCAGCGGAGGGCTGCAGGCCAGCACTTACCCTCCTTCCTTGCTCCTCCGTGCGGTAGGCATGCCTGTACAGGCAGGAGAACACCGCCCCCGGGGGCATCAGCTCGCTCGTCTCGTTCCAGCCGTGGGTATGGCACAGGCGGGAGGCGTCTCCCTGACACTTGCGGTACAGGACCGTATCCAACCTGCAGACAGAGAAGTCACCACTAGCACTTCCATTCCTGGGGCATCTCACGCGCTCAAACCTTCAGCCTTTCTCATTCTGAAGTGCTTTTGAGGCAGAAAAATCCATCTCAAGTTTCATAAAACCACATCACTTAGCAGCAGCATCTAAGCAGCTGAACCAACTGGTGGCAAAATGCAGGTCGCTCAGTCTGGAATCAACTCCCTAGTCTTGCAAAATGGAAGATCTTATACCGAGATCGTTAATTACAGATCAAATCTTAAATGCTTCTAGAAGTACCTCCCATTCTCTTCTACCTCATGTCAGCCAAACGCTGACATGTGAAAAAAGAAGTCATCTCCATGACGTGCTACAGCAGCAGCAAAGTAGGTGCATGCCGTGTTCTGCTCGTACAATATCTTACATTTACCTTGCACTGCTGCCATTTTGAAACGCCAGTTTCATACAAATCTGAGTTAGATTAATTATTGTCTGTTCTGGATCTCTCTGAAGACTTACTTTTGCATACAAGAAAACTGCAACAGCAGATTTCTTTAGACAACGTCTACTTACATTCAAACTAAGGCAGAGATTGCCAGCTTTCCAAAATGGAAACCTGATTTCTACAATGCTTTAGAAGGTGAACATCAAAGTGCACCAGTGGACAAAATTATACCGACAGTGATAAAAGTAGAAAGAAAACCATGAAGATTTCTATTCTGAACATCTACGCTATGCATCGAGTACAACAGCTTGTGTTAGCCAGTTTCAGGGAACAGCGGTTAAACAAGAAAGGTGAGCCAACGCTGCCCTGCCTGCAATATGAATTAAGATTATCTTTACTCCCAGCAAAATGCAAATACTCATTTTTTCTTTCTTCCAATCAAAGTTTGGCTCAAATAATAATTACCTGCTGGAAACGTGGCAGAGGCAGGAAAACCAGCGATGAAGGGGAAAAACAGGAGGAGGAGGAAAAAAAATAAGTATTCTTGTCTAGCTATGAAGGCAATTATCGAGATGACTAAACAAGCAGCCATGAAGCCTTAGGTTCTGCGGTCTGTGAAGCTTCATGTGTTTTAGAAGCAGAAGATCACAGAGCATATCAGCTCTTAACTACCGGCAGCGCTGCCCACAGGTACCGCTGGGACTCAGATTTTCGTCATGTCTGATTTGAATGCCCTCTGCAGCAACTGCAGCCCACAACTTCTTGCCTTGCACTGCTCAGGGTCACTGAGAATTATTATTCCATCTCTTGCAGAACCCCCCCCATTTGATGTACTCCATTTCTTTACCTCTCAACCTTCTTCAGAAGAAAAGCCAAATATTTTTTTTTTTCCTCACTGCTCATGTTTAACAAATTTATACCCCACTTGCAGTCATCTTAACCCACACAGGTACAGTGGGCTCTGCAGATATTTCAAAGCCCTGCTGTGTTTTGATGAAAAAGCTGGAAAAGTTGTGCTCCAAAGGGAATTATGTCCACTCCGCAGGCTGTAATCACACCTAGACAGTTTGAAACAAGGCAGAAGCAGGAGCAGGACACCTCCTTCAACCGTAGCTCTGTTACACTTAGTAGCTTTTCCTAACTCTCCTTTTGTAGCACACAGTAGATAAAATGGCTGCCTCCTACAAATAAAGTGACCTTCAACTTCACCGTGGCCAGAGAAACTTATTTTAATGAAAGATGGGTTGCATTTCAGAGCTCAAACTCGAGGCACCTCCTACGGTTGCACCGTTTCTTTTAAGTGTAAAAAAAAAAAAAAGCATAACTGGGCATCACCCTTACCTTTCCTCACCAGCTTTTGCTTTTATTGATCTAGGCAGGTATTGATGCCCTACAGACCTGGCACAACTAGAAGTCCTCTCTTATTTCAACGAGAATAAGCAATGCCGTTTTGCAAGGGATTCCTAACACATACAAACACTAAACACAAGGAGCAAGTGAGGATACTGTTTTACGGTACTCACTTCCAGTCACGAGATATAAAATATTGGAGCTCCAGGAGCCTATGCTCACAGTCCTCCACCATCTTCTCTGTATATAAGTGCTCCATCAGGCAAGACAGAATCCTGCAACCAGAAGAAAAAAAGTTAGGCAAGGGATGCTATCATGCTGAGCTTCCTGGTAAGTCAGTGTTGCCAAATCAGTCTTCCCAACAACCCATAGATAAGACAATTGAACCCCGTGAAGATGATCTTTCTCCTTCAAAAAGAGGATGTCAAAAACATCCACATACCACATTTACACCCTCACATTTCCCCTTTTCAGTTATCTCAGCAAATCTGACACGTAACAAAACTGAAAGGAGTATTTTAGAGCCTGGCTCAGGAGATGATACCCATCAGGCCTCAAGACGAAGGAGCAGTTTGTCTTTGCAGCACAGGTTTGCTTAACCAGCCTTTCAAGGCTTGTTGCCTCTCTTTGTGATATTGCTAAAGACTTATGTAGTAAGGGAAATTAGCACATCAAGCGTTACAAATGTAAGCCTGAGAAATCTACGTCCCTCACCAGTGCAAAGCCAGCTCTGTTACAAGAGCACCGGGCCTGCTTACACGGCAGCGGGGGAGGCAGAGCTTGGTTCACACCTCAAACCCTGCAGGAATGGCAAGGACTCATTTCTGGCCAGGGTTTAGTATCCACACCGCTCAGCAACGCCGCTGTCACGGGTGCCCAACGTGACCAAAAGCCCGGTGTAAGTGCGAGCCACCTACATGGGGTCCCCGGAGCGTATGTGCTTGCAGGCCGTCTGTATGACCGACTCGCAGGCCTCGTTCAGCGCGCGGTCGATGCGGTAATCTGCCCCGGGGTCGGTCTCCTGGATCAGCGTTTGAAGCTGGAAGAAAGAAATTGTGGACAGGAAAACTTAGCATAACGACCAAACCTGCAGCTTCCAGCACGGCCATTCCACGCTGGTGGCACCGGACAGGATCCCTGCTCTACAGCTGCTTACTCTGTGCTCTGGTTAAAGCCTCGTGCTGCCAACCCAGGAGCGTGGTACTGCTGGGCCCTGGCTGTGCTTAGCAAGCAGCCTGGGAGCACTGGATGAGACCTGCCACACGAGGAACGTCAACTGTAAACCCAGACCACTTACATACAAATGTAGGGAACACAACTGTAACATCTGAGTGCTGTTTCTGATCCATCTTGTGCCTTGGTGGCAGCCACATCCCATAAGGCTGACACCAGGCATGCAAATTTGTCACATTTCCATGGCTATTACCTACTGCTCTAAGCTGAAATGCAAATCAGTGTTTAAAGTACAGCTGCCGAGCTACAAACAAAGCTGGAAAACATTTCTCAATTGTCTGGAGAGGACACAAGTTGCACTGAAATACAGGATGAAATGTCACGCCCCATGCAGCAGCGTTTCCTCAGGGATGCCCGCTCGAGCTTTTAGAAGCCAAGGGAACCACAATTAGATCTATAGTACAAAATTTATTATTATATACACAGAAAAAGCAGGGTGCCGGTTTTCCTTCTCCTTACTACTTAGTTCTGGGGGAGCAGGCAGCTTTCTTGGCCATCACCAGCCCCAGAGCCCCAAGCCCACTTCACCTTCGAGAGGCCAATGAGCCACAGGGTGAACCAGTATCACCATTCTCCAGGCAAATGTTTTCGGCTGACAAATTGGGAGCAAAAAAGGAGAGCTTGCCTGGAAGGCAGCTGCACAGGGACATCCAATGGTCGGCACCGTTAACATCCTGACACCTACCCAACGATCTTGTCACTGCCCAACCAGATCCAAAGCACAGCTGCAATTTTATCCTCCAGCTTTCACAGCCTGCACCTAAACGCCATCCAGCAAGCCTTCAGAAATGGAGAAAGCGTTCAGCCTGGAGAAAAGGAAAGCTGGCACTACTTATCCATCGGGAAGCTTGTGACCAAGACAGACCCCACAGCGCCGGGGATGAACATCAGGTCTTCTGCAGCTCAGTCTTGGCTGAAGTTTCTCTCGCCCAAGGCTGCAGGCAGCTCGGAAGAGCACTGCCTAGCGGGCATGGACTCTTGGGTCAAAAATTCCTGGGGTATTTTCAGAGCAAGAGGACGCTGCATGTGGGACACTGGTCCTGCTCCGTGTCAGAGGTTTACGTAAAGCGGGATCGGGTTTGATACAGGAGCTCCTCCCTCGAGGGAGGATGGGAGAATAAAACCTCAAACCTGACATTTTAAAGTTAAATTTACAGTAAATAAACTAGCAGCATTTCAGAGGTACCAGCTCACTTCTAAGCCTCCTGACCTCGCCATGCTGTCCGGGGCATGACCACAGGATTCCCAGTCCTAATTCCCACCCCACTGGGAGATGCAAAGGTGGCAGCCAGAGCCCTGGCTGCAGGGAGGGGAATATTGGCCCTGCTAACAGGAGCGAGGGTTTTACAGAAGTTCCTCCCCTCCACAGCTAACCTTTCCTGCTGAAAGCAGCTGGATAAGCTTTGTAATCCTCAACTTTCAACTGACTTGGAGCTAAATTCAGTTAATTATCAATTTATTAGTCATATCAGAAACTGAAAGCAGGGATATCTGCCCTTTTAGCCAGGATTACAGTCTTACATGCTCAAGGGACTAAACAGAAAAACCCACAAAGACCAAAACAAGAGCAAAGCCACTTATTTGTGAAGCAAATCCGAGGTGTTTGTTCCCCCCAAAGCAACACGGAGCTTGCTTTACTTGGCAGGATGTGCTCCAGTTCCACCTCCTTTGAGAGGATTTTTTTCCCCATCACAAAACGCAAGGGCCCACAGAAGTACGCCGATAGCACGCGTCTCCTCACTGAGGGCAAGGAACCTTTCATAAATAATTTGAGGGCTTGTAGTTGTTCTTGGCAGATGGGCAAACATTTTCCTTTGTAAGACAGTGCAAGCAGAACGACGCAGGTCAGTCGAAGAGAAAACAGGGCCAAGTTGGACACTTCCCATCCCAATTTCCTCTGGCAAACTGTCTGGGCAAGGAGCCTGGCCACGCAGCACCTACAGCGGGGGACTGCAGGACGGGCCCCACTGCCCCGGGCTAGCCAAGGGACCAGTGCGTTAGCAGCAATACCTAATGATGTTAATAAGGCACCGGGACAAGGCCGGGACACTCCAAGTACAAAAACCAATGTCTGGAGACGGACCCAAAGCAGCTTTCCGACAACGTTCCCTCCCTACAAAGTTACCATAGGAAGTAAAAGCGGGGAACTCGTTCCAACAGAATAAATCCAAACGGAACAAAAGCGGTGACAGCAGAGACAACCACACCAACCCAGCCAGCACCACTCACAAACAAATCTGCCAACGATGTGGCACCTCAGAAGTTGTAGGTAGCTCTATAAGAGCACTATGCCAGACCCCAGGTACCAGAACACTGGAACGTTTATTTTATCCTTGCTATCATCTATTTTCTTTTGCCCACAAAAATATGGATAAATTAAATCACATTCTGTAACATCAGCATTCAATTTGCTCACGATACCCCTTGCAGAGACCACAACAGAGGTCATTCCACATCAAGGGGAGTTGTTACCAAGCCTGGCTGTGGCACAAACTTACCGCACAAAAATGCAGCGGTGGCTTCATTGTAAAGGAACCGAAAACAACATCCTTCTAGATTTACACAAACATCTTTTCCCCCAGAAGTCTGAAATCGCTCTCACTTTTGGGGGGATTCCTGCCTCGACTGAAGACTTACTCTGAGCATGCACTTCATGATCTAGAAGTTACTCCCAAGAACCAACTCCTGGTAATTTCCAGGTACCCAAGGATTGAGGCAGCAAGTTCAGGTTCACATTTAAAATTTCATCACAGAAACATCCTATGCCTTAAGAAAATGGCAGATATTCATTTCTTTGACAACATGCGCAGCCAACAGTTAAGATAGCATAAATGGCAACATTTTGGCCCCAGGCTTTAAACTACATTTACAGTGGAAATGGACTATGGAGGCTCCATATATTGCGGGAGGTCAAGAGCATCCATCTCCCAAACTCCTACATCCTCAGGAACACTCCTCAGCCACTGTTTGCATTGGTGTCACTTTTCCAGGCTCATCTCACACACATGGGCTGAAGGATCATTAAAAACAGGATTAAATAAAAAGACATAATACCACGTTAAGAAGTGCTAATGAGTTGGTAGAAGTATTAAATAATTGCTTTCAATTTAAAGAGACTACAGACAGGACACAACTGGGCCTAACCTAAATTTTAAAAAAGGCAAAAAAGGAGTCAGCCCATTTTAAAAAGGTATTTTGGAGAAGAACAACCATTTGCTTTAGTGGCAGCAACCACAATGATGCACAGCAGCATGCTGTATCTGTACCTGAAGTTCCACATCCATCATTCAAGCTCAGTGAAATAGCAAAAAAAAAAAAAAAAATGAGTGGAAAGTTGCTTTGAGAAGATTTAGTGCACTTCTAAGAACTGGGACACAGAAGGAAAAGGGAAGGAGAGGGAATGTTTTAAAACGTAAGGTTTCCCTACAACTTACATCCAGGACAGAATTCCACGACTCGAGAAGTGCTGGAGATCAAATACAAAACCTGGAGCAACACAACTCAGGTTGTATTTTTTGAGAAAACAGCGCTGCTGATGTGCTGCTAGATCCCAAAGTTCCACTTCCTACCACGGTAACAGGTGGTCGACAGGCAGGTCGCTGCCCGTTAGTGCTTTACCAGCCCAGCACCCCAGAACCGAGGAGAGGAAAACCCCCTTACCGCCTGCTGGCAGTTGAGCCCGACGTTGCCCTTCTCTCCCCGCACCACCTTCATCAGGCAGTGCAGCGTGCGCCCTTTGCGGTGCAGGCCGGAGCAGTGGTGCTCGATCTCCCCGCGGCAGCTGAGGATGATTTCGGGGCTCAGGGAGAAGTCCTCCATTAGCATGCGCCGGTAGTCCAGCATTTCGCCCTGGCACTCGCTGCTCACTTGCCGACCTAAAGCCAAGAGAAGAGGACGAGATTTAGTCCTGGTGCCCTTCTTGACCTGGATTCTTCGGGCTACCGTGATGCTGGAAGGACAGGGACAGCACGCACACGCTGAACAAATCCTGATGGCAACCAGCGTGCCACAGCAGGCACCCCGAGGACCAGACCAAGCATTGCTGTGGATCCCCTCATTTCACTGAACCTGCAAGATAACCATTCTGTGGATAAAAAATGGGTCTGGAAAGATGAGGAGAGTATTATGCTGGATCCCACAGTACAGGAGCTCCTTTTGAAGAGCAGCTGAAAACGCTCAGCTCATCTGCAGCTCTGCTGCACAGGTTATCTGCCGCCTGTACACTCAAGTGTGTGCTTTTAACACTAGGAATGGAAGTCACCTCTGGTAATTTACCAGCTTGATATGTAACTGGAGGAGGAATCTGTCTGGGCAGCATGGTAAATGCCTTCTCTGAGGAAAGGTTTTCTAGAGCAACAGCACATATGTGCTCAGGAAGCCAAAAAAAACAGAACACATTACCAGGAGAACATACTGAGTGTCTAGCTAACCAACTGTGGTACAAAATTTACCTTTAAAAATGCTTACATCCTCTATAAGCTCTTCTACAATCCCATGTAGATAGGTTGGTTTGGGAATCATGAGGAACACGACGGCTTTTCCTGTGCCCTACCCTAGCCTCCCACCACGCTCTATTCACACGGGCACAACTCCCCACCAACAGAGGTCCTACACCACCGCAGGGGCTCCCAGGCATTATTATACAAATAGGTGGGGGGGTGAGGAATAGCAGATGTTCCTCCAGGGCTACGCTTCATGTGTGAGCCACACCGCAGAGCCTGTTCTGCTGTGGAAGCCGAAGTCAGTAACTGAACAGAAGTTTTCTGTAAATCAGGAAAACACCTGCCCTACTGCAGGGTGAGGAAGAAAGCTCTTCTGCAAACAGCACACATCATTTCCACATCAATCAGAAATGACGAGTTATTCAAACTCGCAAATGCAGGCTGCTTGCAGAGGTACAGCAGCCTTCCCCTCCTGTGCCAGAGGCACTGCAGCACGCAGCCATGCCGCTGAATCATAAACCACCAGCTGCACGCCCGGGGAAACACAAACAGTTCTCCAGTGCAGATCTAGAGGATTAAAATGTGCCATTCTTACGTTATGGCAACCTCATGGAGAACCTTTAACATGGTCTTGCTGTATAGGGGGGGCCTGTAATGTCTTTGGGACAGCCACTGGTGTTAAGTTAGTGTAAGTTGGAGATGTCTTAAGTGTATAAAGAATGTTCTCACACTTACCATCCTTCTATGCAGCCTAAACTAGGGAAGGGGTACAGAAATTACGGCATTTACCCAACCTACATAACTGTAGAGGAAGAAACATTACTTACAAGAGGCACAGGATTAAGTGGAGGCATGGGACTGAGCCCTGTCTTTCCTCGAGTGTTGATAAACAGGTTGCCTATTCTGTGTTTTAAACTAGCACCATAGTTAACGCTTACTACAAAGGAGGGAAAAAAAAGCTGTTTGAGTCCATAGTGAATAGAAGGCTTTGCAATTACACATCAGTCCAAGTGGGATTTGCTATTTTGCATTTTAAACTTTTTGCCTAGGCAATAAAAGCCAGCGTCAGAGGTTTACTCAGCTGTCCTCATCCCCAAAACACTGCTAAGGAAAGCATCGCAATGAGGAAACCTGCCTCTGGAACAGAGTTTGACGGGAGGTTACTTGGAGGAGGTGACCACAAATAGGTGCTGGAGCTGCTAGTTCAACATCCAAGAGAAACTTTTAACATCAATACCCCACAAGTGGCATCTCTCGGGTCAGCTCCACTCACCTCTGTGCACGGCCGACTCCAGGCACATCAGGAGGTAGGACAGCCTGGCCTCCCGGGAGCGGGGAAGGTTCTCCACGTTGCAGCGGTACTTCTTCAGGTCACTCTTGCAGGACTTGGCCAGCGAGTAACTGACTTTGTAGTCCTGGGCAATCAGCTTCTGGCGTGTGGTCAGCGCGTCACGGCACTGCAGGAGACAGGGTAACTGGATTAGCTTCCACGTGGCACAGCAGAGAGCTGGATGCTGCTGCTTAGGCTTCAGGTTGTGTTTTAAAAAGACTGAGGCTCTACAATTCATGCATTTAAGATGGACTGCAGTTAAATCTGGTTCTGCTCACAGAAGCCAGGTAGTTAACAACCCACACAGGTCGGCAGGCCAAGGGTTTTAAAGGCTCACTTTTAAGGGATCCCTTCTTCAAACTGCACATTCATCCCGCTGTCTGTGAAAGGCGCTGGCTGAGAGCATGACTCACTCCAGTAACTGAGATCAGTCGCTGACATTTATCCCAGCTCTGGTGCATGCTCACCCCGTGCCCTCAAGGAGCAACATTTCCCAGTCACATTTACAGAACAGCGGGCTCTGGGGACTTGTGCCATCAGACCACAGCCCGGTCCGATCCCAGGAATTTCTACCCATTTTCCCACAACTGGTGGGACTTCCAAGGACGTGCTGTGCCCAAACCTGAACCCAGGAGCTGCAAGAACAACCCTTTAAGCTCCCACAACACCGACGACTTCGCCTGTCCCACCCTGGCAGCCACAAGAGCGACAGCAGATTTTGTGCCCCTCCTGCCTGGCAAACTGCACCCTCAGAGCACCCAGCTCCCTCCCTACCAAGTCATCTGCTGCAGCTCTGTCTGAGCTCTCGACACCCTATATCCAGACCTTAAAAGGCCAGGCAGCTTAGGGTGGAAGAGACCCCGCATAAACAGCCTCTGTACAACCCAAAAGGGACTAAGCAAAAAGAGCAGCCCACTTCGGTAACCTGTTTGTACAGAATGAAGCCTTCTTTCAAGCCCTCGGGGATTACTCCCTCAGCTTTGGATTTGTTAATTGGAACTAAGCTTTCAGATGGATAATGCATTTAAAGAAAAGAGTCTGAAAATCCCAGGCCTCTGCACTGGGCTTCTTCAGCAGAACTTCTCCAAAGAAGGGCTTACAGATACCCATCTTGGTATCCCTTCAGTTGATATAATTCCTTTTAATTCCCAAAATGCTGCTGCTGCGGAAATCACTGAAGGCACTGATGCCTTCCTCAAACACCTACGCTGACACAGCTGCAAACAAACTGTGTTCAGGACTGACTTTCCAGAACAACTTTGTTGTTGTTGTTGCAGAGCATATCCTCAGGATTAGCACAAGGAAAACTTGCCTAACTCAGCTGTGCCTCTTTCCCATGCACTTCCCTACTTCGTAGTCTGCCTCCTAAAACCTTGAAAACAAAATGAAACACAGACAGCTTCCCGTGCCAAGATGTTTGGTCATTTTGTCTCTAAAGTGCACATTATGAGAGCATTTTCCAAGGCTTATACCCACCACGTGGCAGCTTCTACTTTCAGCACTTAAATCACAGCGCTCCCACTTCAGCTCCGAGCTTCCCTTCCCCAATTACCCCCCCAAAAGCTTTGATTTATTTAAATCCTTCAACTTTAAAGGCTGTAACTCGAACGCAATTAATCCAAGCTATCAGCATGTAGCTGGGAACACAAGCGTATCAAAGCAAACGCATCTGTTGGAGCGGTCGGTTATCGGGCCACGGAGGTGATGGATTTTCCCCAGCACGGGAAAGGAACAACGGAGCCTGGGCTGACGAAGGACCCGATGATCTCTTCGTTAAGGATTTGTCTCCCTGAGACAGACACCTACCTTCTCACTCATTGATTCCTCAAACTTGTGATTAAAGAGGCACTTGTAAACTCGGCCTTCCCCAGCCTGAGTCTGTGAAGCAGAACAACAATATTTACTGTTAGAGATAGGGCAGCTAATGCTTAACAGGCAGGACAAACTACGCCACAAGGGATTTCTTTTTTAACCCTGAAAGATGTTAAAGTTAATATTTTAAGTGACAGTGATGGCTTCAGTACTATTTTTTCTAAAATCTGATCACATTCAACCCCCTTTTAGCAAGCAGCCCATCAGCAGACAAAAGCTAACTCTGACTGAGCACCACTCACCTCTGCTGCCTCCTCCCCATCCGAGAGGCTCCACTCCCCTGCACAGCCTCCGATGCCCACTCAGCCCATTAACCCACTAAAAATAACGCCTGTTTGTTGGGCAAGTGAACTCAATATCAGATTTATTGCAAAACGACAGCTACAAGGTGCCTGTTTGCAGTATTACATGATCTTGCTCAGGCTCCGCTCTAACATTTCATTCCCATTCCCAATGCATCCCATTTTTTTAATTTATTTTTGATGTAGAAGGGAAGGTGGGAGGAAACTACTCACATTTTCACAAAATCTCTCTCTGTCGTCCCGGCAAGCAAAGTAGAGGTGCCGGTCCAGGTGGAAGTCATCGGAGGAGAGCTCGGCTACCCGAAGAATGGCCTTCTTGCACTGATCAGACACCTGGACCCTGGGATCGGTCTCCTCCGCCTCCTTCACCAGGCCTTTCTCCAGGCACGCCACCACCTCCCCTTGTGAGTGGGCATCCTGCACGGAAAGAGCAAGAGAGCATCGTTACCCAAGTACTCACACAGCCGAGTGACCCGTGACTCTGGATTAGCACTGCATAAATTAAGCAACAAACGAACCACCTACACGCAGAGCTCAGAATTAACGACATCCACAGAGGCAGCAGTCGGCGTCTGCCCTGTCCCCACACTTTATGTATCACCATCCTGATGGTCACTGTGCCATTCCCCCTTGCCGGGCTCTGGGTTTGGTTCAGTGGGACTTAAAGGGATTGCCACTACTCGGAGCAGTTCACCAAGGCAGCCAAATTACCTCTCAGCCCACACGGCTCTCTCTTGCCATGGCAACAGCAAGTGCCAGCATCATGCTAACAACATCCTGGGGGGAGAAAAATCAAGGTTTCTCCATGCCAAGGCAAGCCCTCACATTGGGTGGTGATCATTAGCGATGCTAAAAGGGCCACAAGGGAACTTTGGCCAAATGCAGGGTTCTCGGTGCTAAGTCCTCCAAAAAAAGGAATTAAAAAATGCAAAGCATTCACTGGTAGGTGAAGTCTCAGGCAAAGCAGCTCTGGCCCAACACCGTGCCCCGAGTCCACTGTCTGGCAAGCCCGAGGGAGCCTGAAGACTACGTGGGTCCACGACCAGAGAATAAACAGAGCCCGCGCTTTGTAACAGAGCAGGGAAGAGGCAGGACGGGGCTGATGAAGGCTCCTTGTCCCTTCCTACATTTTCTGTGTGTTTAGGAGGGGAACCACACCCCCCTAATACCCCCATGGGTCCAGTTCCTCAAAAAACAAGAACACTTCTGGAACAGATCTCAAGGCTTCTGCACGTTTTTCCTGCAAAGACAACCTCCTGTAACTCCAGTTCCCGAATTCATGCCGCCCTGCCATGAGAGGACATTGCCACTAAGCTCATGTCGGGCAGGCAAAGGGTACAACAAGCTCTGAACGTCTGCATACAACCGAGCCACCGAAGCTGGCACTGCAGTGACCGCTCTGTGCCAGCCCTCTGGCTCACGCTGCCACGTCGGTGCATCCCCCACGGCCGCGGCAGCACAAGTAAGGGACCAGCATCCTTAAACCGTGACCGTGACTACTCAAAGCCAAACAACTCTCCCAAAACTTTGTTCTGCCATTCTTCCTCAGGCGGGCAGCCTTCGATTCCCGTTTTAATTCTGCCCCGCTGGGAGCAGAGGCGGAATCATCCCATTAAAGTCATAACCGAACACCCAGCTGTACCATCAGTTTCAGAGGGCTAAAAGCAGTTCTCTTCTTAAAAAGCAGAAAACCCCAAAACCACGCTCCCCAACCCCCTATGTCTGTTTGCTTTTTCCCTGGAGTGGGAGCTGGCAAACTGCTCACGCTGGCCAGGAATCGGCACCTTTGAGGAAATTAATTATATATCATCAGCTGTTTTAGGGCTGACCCTAAAAGCAACCCGAGCAATGCTAGTTAGAGGAGCACGTTCACCACATGACTTGAATTTGCCATTTACCCATAACCACGCCAAACACAAACTCTGTTCCCCAAATCCTCGTGGTAAGCCCGAAGCAGTGATTACAGACAGGAGCTGGCAAGAGCAAACGAGGGAAGGAACCGCTTCCAGCTCCCTCATCAGCGTCCTGCTCCGGCCCCAGTGAGGAGGCAGCTGGGGGGCCCTGGCTCACCTGCAGTTTCCCCCCCACAGGCCAGAAGGAGGGCTCTGGGCAGACTGCTCCTGCTTGGAGGGGCAGCAGTTGCCAGGTTTCTTCCAGAGTGGCCAACAGTCACGCTACATGTGAAATTAAACTGATTTTAACCAGCGAGAAGCAGCTGATTTATGGATGCAGGACACTGGGTGTTTACTGCTGTGTTGCAAGGACACAGTATGTTATAACAAATTCACTGCACCACTTTGCAAACCATTTTTACATCGGGGTACATCACCTTGCAGTGCCAGCTACCCCGTGCTGCTGCCCTGTATGAGAGCATATTTCGAATGTACCAGAGTTAAATCAGACCCACGTACAGGTCAGCACGGCCAGCTCCTGCCAGGTGCAGTCCTGTCCTCTCCTCACTACCTCCGCACATTCACATGCCCTCCTGCGGCATTCCCGTGCCCTGTCTGGGAGATCCATCAAAGTGCCCTGGGTGCGCAGGTCCGAGCACTTGTGCTGAATTTTGGCCGCCGCGCTCCTTTGAGAGGCAGCCTCAAGTTAAGTCACTTTATGCAGGTCCCGGCTACTTCTTCACGTGAAGGCACCGCGCTGCTGGTCAAAGAAAGAACACGGGCAGGGCTTGGAGGATGTGATTTGGAGAAATGTCAGCTCAGTTACTACAGGCTGAAAGGAGCAACCTGAGTTTTCAAAGCTTAATTAAGGTAAATGGTTAAATGCCCAGCCCAGCCGAACCTCACTAAGCACAGAACACGAGCTCCTGGCAAGGTGAAGGGCCACCAGCTTATCGTATCTGTGCCATGGATCAAAAAAGGCATACAAAAATCCCACTCAGGTGTACACTTGCTGCCTTACTGAAGTGCATTCTAACTTCTCTCAGCTTTACAAGTCTTAAATACAGTATGTATTAGCCTGTAATTAAAGACCGTACCCCCAGAAAGTTGTTCCTCTCTCCGACACCCTGCTGCCAAAAAACCTCCACCTTACAGCTGAAGACCGACGAGCGTTTTCTCCAAGTCAAGACTCCCCAAAATTGCTGCAGGGACTGACAGAGTCTAGGCTTCATTTCTCCAGCACAATATCGAAAAATCTAAATCTAATCGATCAAATCTAAAAAAATCTAAAAAAAACTGCACATTTCTTGGAACTGTTGCCTCATCACTGTCATTCTTAAAGAATTTCACCTGAAAGTTGCAAGGATCCGTTAAACGTACAAGATAATTATCTAGGATGGGGTGTCTCGAAACTCTGCATCATTTCATAAAACGATATATTTAGACCCACAAAGGATATGAACAACTTCCCAATATTGTCCTATGGCACTTGAAGCCACAGAAAAATGGAACTAAATCCTAAATGTGCCAGAGCAAACCTCACTTCAGCACAGTGCTTTGAGAGACTTTAATTCTTCTGGCCAAAATTCAGCCCCTGGGCGTATGTCTTGGGGGAAAGACAGAATTTTAAACACCTCGTTTCTTGCTATTCATCTTCTATCCATAGTCCCTCCCCCCCAACAGAGTTTAGGCTTTGGGATTCTTGCTTATTTTTTCTCGTTTTCGGAAGCTCCCCCAGACAGACTTCATTCTGCCTGGGACCTGGCACCCGTTGAGCTCAGCTGTTCCAGCTGCACGCTTGCAGAGATGACCTCGGAAAGCGAGCAGATAAGAGTACAACAAGTGGCACACAGGAGGGAAAACCTAACCTGCCTTATCTGCACAGCACCGTGCTCCGAACAGCCAGGGGCAGCCCTGGGAAACCAGCAGCCTCTGAGCCCAGCAGATCTGTCAAAGCTCCCCCGTGGGGCTGGTTTGGGTGCCAGGATGGCAGGGGTTGATCGTGATGAGGTGTCTCCCAGTGCTTCAGCTGATAGCAGAGTGTCCTAGTAGCATACCGTGTAAATGAGACCGAAGTTATTGGACTTCAGTGATCGTCCAGTACTCCTGTGGAACCAGGGACAGCGCGAGAGCACCCACACTCACAGCATTTAGTGGGGGAAAACAGCGAGAAAACGGTCTCCTTGTGGGTCAATTTTGGGAACCTGAAAAATACTATTATCTGGCAAACCGCTACAACAGATGTACACTTCTGTCCCCTTCATTACGGGCAATAACCAGTTCCAGCCTGGACATCCTGGCGAAACCCAAATTAGCACCAGGGCAGCTACACGCTACCATTAATTTGATCCAAGCCCCTGAATTACTGGGAGTGAGAAAGCAGCGGGCTCGTTCTGACAGGCAGCTCGAGAAGAAAAGCTCAGTTACAATTCCTGATTTCAATTTCAAATTAGATTCCTATCGCACGAGGACAAAGCAAGCTTTAAATGCCAGGAGACCAAATTCAACATAAAGCACAACAGCCAACTGGAAAGGTGACCGGATCTGCTCCTAAACATTTCTCCAGGAACTGGGAAAAAAAAAAAAATCCACGACCCAGGCACGCTACGAAACTTAATGCTTTCAAGTGACACTTGTACAACCTTTCTTCTACATCTTGCAAAACGAATTCTACAATCAGATTGAGACTTCCAGGCTGCGCTTCTCAGCTCTCAGAGAACAGAAAGCCAACAAGAAAACGTGGAAGAGAAAGCACAGAAAGCACTACATCACAAACAACAGAAGCAGCAGGAACAGAATTCAATTAGGAAATAAAAAGCTGAAATAAAGGAAGAATAGAAAAGGAAGATGGTTAGCTAGCAGAACAGCTTCAAGAATACCTATCGAAGAGCATTTTACAGTTAAAGCAGCCCGTTTACCCCAGCTACGATGATGAAGCTGTCACAGGTAATTCTGCAGCCCATGAGCAGCCTGATGTGGGTGCAGTTAGCATCTAGCAGCGCTTATCTCCATAAAAATGAGACGCATCTCTTCCCTCATCTTTCTCCTCAGGTGTCCAGATCCTATTTATTAAATTCGCAGCTACGTTCAGTCACACAAAAGGCTAACGACCATTTCTCTCCAGGCAACTCTCAGAAGCTGCAGCATGGAAACAAAACCCGAACCAGCATCTGATGGGAGTAAATTAGATGAGATTTCTCCACAGCAGAAATGGGACAGCACAGAACACCAACAAAAGAAACGCTTGCACAGCCATTTATAGCTGTTCCCATAGCAGTACAAAACACTCCAATTGCTCTAAGTGCCAATGATGACAGCACAACAAAGGAAATCATACGACAGGCTGCCATGCTTTCCCAAACCGCGGCAAAATATCCTGGGTTGGGTACCAAAAAAGCGAGGAACGTGCTGAAACTGCGCCAGCCCCCACAAAGAGCCGATCACGGACTCGCTTTGCCATCCAAAGGGACATGGGCTGCACAAGTAACCCCAGCGTTAACAAACCTGCCAGCACGTGCTCCACATCCACCACGAGACACGGCTCACCTCCATGAAATCCACACTGAGGTCCACTTCTTCAGCTAGGTCCCTTCCATGCTACCATAACTATTTTGGTTTTAACTCATTTTAACTCAGTGACACCACAGGTAGCAGGCAGACCTGACGGGCAGGACTCCCATAAACTCTTCCAAGCCCCCAGGGACCGTTAAAAGCACCTTCTCACATGGACTGAAGAGACTCACGAGAGAAGACAGCCGCTACTTTACGGAGAAAGCCACCTCCAGTCTGAACCCACAGTGCCTGCAAGTTCCTCCTACTTCTACGGCTGCTTTTATTCCTGAAAACGAGGACTGTGCTGAGAACAAGTATTCCTGTGCTTTGTGTTGCTCAGCTGGGTCTCTGGAATACACAGCAGGACCTCAATTTAATGCCCTATGGATGCAAAGCTGCTTATAGCAACAAACATCTCATACAAGCAAGACTTACTAGGACAAGATAGCTAAGCATCCAGTTCTGTTTTTTTAAACAAAAGTGTATTTGTTACATTTTTTTGCCTCCTCATTAACAGCTGATTTAACAGCCTAATTCCTAAAAACCAAAGAGCTATAATTTAGAGAGCACTGTATAAAGTTGATAGGCTAATTTTAACTTTATCCCTAAACATAAAACTTACCATCAAGAAAGGCACTCGTTCATGCAGCACCACATAACTGCTGCCTGCATTTGCCTTACTGAAGTAGGGAAGGAAAGGCAGGGCAATGAAAATAAACCCATGTCTAGTTACCACAAACCGTTCTCTACATCAACTTCCACTCAAGTCTCATATGGCACTGATTTATTTAGGAAAACCAGCACAGTATTAGAGAGGCAGTACTACTGATCTATGATGCTAGGTGTAAGTGCCCTTCAACTTCTTCTTTTGGGGTGGACAGGGAAAAGAAAAAACGAACAAATAGAAGCTCTTGAACCCCTCTGTCACTACACATCTTACAGGTTAGCACAGGGTGCATTACCTTGACAACTTTCCTGCATCAGCATCGACAAGACTGTGCAATGAGTCTAGCAATAGGCATGATTAAATCCAGTGCCCAGTTTCATCATATCGAGTCAGGCCTGACAGAGCGCGATCCAAAAGCCAACTGCCTACCACCTCACCTGTGGTGCAGCAGGCAAAGGGAAGACAAATGAAAGTCGTCTCTGGGAACAGCAGCTCCTCAGAGGAATAAATGCATATTTATTAAGAAGGAACGATGCAGAATCAGGACATCACCCTTTTCAGATGGATTAAATACGCCCCGGATTTTCTCAGTTGCAAGTAAGACAACAATACGGTTGCAGAATCCACATAATTTTCCTTCAGCGAATCGCTTTTACAACCCTACTGACAATCTACATGTTCTCTGGATACCTTTTCTCCGGGTCGAATGCTGCCACATTTCAGGAGATTGATGTCAGCCTTGCAGTCGTCCATGAAGCCACAGATCAGCCGATAATCGCTGAAGATAATGGCTGTCATTTTAGTGATGTACTGATGGCACTGGTACTCAGTGATGTTGCCTCTGTGATCCACCAAACACGACACCAGGAAGCCTTTACCAACGGGTTCATCTGCACACTCCTTGATCTGTTAAAAGAAAAATATATATCAATACAGTGGGGCTGCAACTACTGAATTTAACCTTTTGTATGTTTTTTCAAAAATATCCTCAAAGAAATTTGCATCCACAGTTTCAAAACCTGCTGGCAAAGAAACTCTCTCGGCTTTGGGTCGATTTTCAGCAAGTCAGAATACTTGAAAATTCCTCAGAAGTGAAAAATGCCTCGTTTGTGCCAGTATCTGAAGAAAGAAAACGCAGTGACCTTGAGGATTATAAGCCCTCTTGCTCAATAATCATCTTTCGTAATAATCACATTGAACCCCTGCAATCATGTGCATTTGTAGGAAAAATTATAGTTTGAGAACCTTTATTTAGAAAACGGAGCGTATTACAGCATCACCAAATCACGCTTGGACCCCCATTAACCAACTGACCTCACACAATATAGCAGTTTGGCTAGAAGCGAGAATGATTCAAAAGCCAACACAATATTTATCGAACTGTTTATAACTCGCTGCAAGCTGAAAATATTACTATACAGGAAAATTCTCAATTTTGTTTTTATCAGGCTCGCAGGAACCGACTGTTGGCAGTAAACCATTTTACAGAGCGGTCGGAAAAAAAAAATCGGTGCTAACAGAAGCTGAAAGCAGCACAGGGATCGGGAAGGCAGCGTACGCAAGCAGACAGGTCCCCAAAGTAAATCACAGCCTGCCCTGCTCAGGGAAGCAGGCAGCAAGGCAGGAACATCACCTCCAGAAGTAAGAGATGCAGGAGGTTTTGGCAGGGACTTTGCAAAGACGGGGAGAAGGAGACTGCTCATCAGCTGCGCCTGCTCCCCGAGGAGGACTGGGATCAGGAGAAGACCCAGATTACAGACCTCTCAGCCCTGGGATGCCCACGCCGAAATACGTGCCCAGTGCTGGCATCCCCTGCTAAGGGGAATGCTGGAAATCGAAGCCATGACGACACAGACAGCACGCTTGACAGTGAGACATTAAAGTCCAGCAGCAAGCATTTGTCAAGCAATAGGTACATGGGTTGACTTGATTGCAAAGACTGTTCCTGTGCAGATGCTGGAGGGCTCACTGGTCGGAAAGGAGCTCTGACAGCAACCCAAACCCCAGCCAGGCTCCGATACCTGGCAGGGGCACCGCTAAGAGATGCAGCAAGATGTTTCCTCAGCTCTCAAACACCTCGTTGGAATCTTCACACTGAAAACCTTAACAGAGATACATTTCTAGGAAGACACTTATTTGAAGAAGAATTAATTCAGGGCATCCTGTGACAGACTCAGATGGGTCAGATGCAATGAATGAAACAGATCTGCCTCCACCTCAGTTTATGAGGCCATTTTTTCTATGTAAGAGCTAAAACATGCAACATTTAAAAAAAAAATTATTTGAAGGCAGGTGTAGACTGGTAGAGCATTTCGTATTTAATCTCGGGATGTCGCGAGCCAAGAGCCCAGCTTTGGAAACAGCCCCAGAGCAGCATGGCAGACCAAGTGGTCGCGTTATTGCCTCACCACTTCTAAAGCAACCAGCTGTAATTCTGGATTTAAACTAATGCCCAAGCTCATAGCGTTGCAACAGTTAAAAAAAAAAAAAAAGTTGGCATTCGCATTAAATCTATGATTAGCTGATAAAATTTAAGGTGGGATTTCCAGAATGTACCCAGTTGGGATCGTCACCGATGCCCAAATGACTTCTTACTAAAAATTACTCCTCTGGTAGTATTTTGTTCTTGATACAAAGCAATACTAAGACTCAAAGCTCAGTCACAGAACAAGAGAACACCTACCCAGTAGTGTCAACTAAAGAAAAATACTACTAGGCAGTATGTTAGCAGTACACTGCCCGCTGTACGTTCGACTTCTGTGGAAATTCCATCATAAATTAGCGGAATGGTTTATGCACCTGCCTCAAAATCAGGTATCAGAAGATCAAACAAGATTGTTACTTATCCAGCCTTTTTTCCTCCTTTCAATAAAAAGCACTCAAAGGTAAAATACCTGAAATTCATGCCATCGTTCACCACAATTTAAGCAGAACTCTACTGGTTAATACACAGCTCAAGTTCTGTGCTTCTCCTGCTGCTTTTAGACAACGTATCCCAGATTTAGAGGGCACCATTTACAGTGCCAGGCTGTCACTGTACAGAAGTGGTAATTACACAGACTGTTAAAAGAGCATTTTCAAGAATGCCTTGGTTGTAAAAATTCTGCAGTAGTCACATGACATAAAACAGGGAGGGACAAATCTTTCCTATGGCTGCAAAAAGTGGCATCCAACAGATTTGGCAGTGTCTGCTTTTGGGAGCTACCAAACTCCAAACACAACGTAAAGCTTCCATGCAAGCTGTTTTCTTTCCAGTGTTCAATACTCTAGCCTTCTTGTGTCGGCTTTTTTCCTTGATCCTTCCTTATTCTAAATGCTTTACCACTCACGCTATTCTTACCACAACTCAGCTGGTGCTAACAGAAAGAGAAGGAGAAATGGGCCATAATCGGCCACAAGGAAACAGCAGTGGCATATCCCTTACCTACACCAACTCCTGAACTTCTGAGGCCATGCTGCTGTTGGCACCCTCACTTTCTCAGATCTATGCGTGTTCCTCTTAAATTACCTGAAAATTTTATAAAGAAAAGGGAACAGCGTAGGTGATCCCAAGGCAATTCCATCAAACATGTGAGGACCTGGGGAACCACAAAGGAGCCAGCACCTAGAGCAAACTGAACTTCAAAAAGGCAAGTTAATGGCCAGGCAGCATGATTCTCGCCCCATCAGCTCCCCTGTGAGGCTTAGAGCACGGCCACGGGAGCTCTAAAATGAGCACAAGGAAAGACGTGATCAGGTCTTGGAAGCTGGGCTGAGGTGTTCTGATGCTGGAGACAGAGGACTAGCTCCTCGTGCACCCTAAAAACAGGGAGTTCCTAATAGAAAATCCCCGGAGTATTTAGCTTTGAGCTTAGAAGAAAAAAATATGTTGATTCATGGATTGATGTCAACGTGTCTATCCCTTCCGTTAGCCAGCCAGAACCAAAACTAGCCTTGCGCTGAGTGCAGCAGAACCCTTGCTACACCAACACTGCTACAGCTGTTGAGCACTTGCTAACAGGGACATCAGCCCACCATTTCTTCCATTTTTTGGTACCTTTGCCCGGCACCACTAAGGTAACAGGCTTTTTCAGCAAGAAGGCTGCATGAATTACTCCCAGGAATTTGGCACATAAGACAAGAGCTTACCCAAAATGCTGCTGGCACACTGATTTTCCATCACAAGGAGGCAAGAAAAATCTCAGTGCAACAAGAGCAGCCATGCCTCTCATGGCTTACCTCTGCAATAGTGGACTTGCAGACTTCTCTGGCCACGGATTCGAACTTCGGATCTGTAGTCAGGTTCAGCTTGTAGTTCCACAGGAGCTAGAGAGGGAAAAAAAATGACAAAAAGAAGGTTTAAGAGCTTCCCATGGAGAATGAAGAATTGCTGTTTCATTTCAGAAAAGAACCAAACATCAACGTCCCACACTGGTACCTTCGTCCTTCCACAGCACAGCGATCAGTGCAAAGTCTCCTTGACAACAACTTTTGTCTTTCATTTCCTCAATAGTTTTATCTTGGACAAATTCAGCCTGCTAGAAATCTCCCTATAAGGTCATGAGCTGACTCATTACAAGGAAATATATTTAATGAAGATATTTTCATAACCAGAAGGGATAAAACAATGAAAGCTGTAGCTTGCCACCTGCTGCATATTTAGCAATCTTTAGCCCACCACTTCTCTGTGCCATGGCTCATCTGCCTGACACAACTGCTTTAACAGAAACAAAGTCCTCAATATGAGCAGATTTCATATAGAAAAAGCTAAAAAGCCTAGCAAAAAAGGAAGGGGACAATGCATTTGGTCCCGTATTCACTTCCCTCTGCCAGGGGCTGCACCCAGGCAGCTTTTTGGATGCAGACATAGCGCAGCCCTATAGGTTCTCTCCTGCTGAGCAGTTTCATACGTTGCAGGTTGCTCTGCAAGACGGCTCGGTAAGGATGACTCTTCTTCTAGGAGCCAGAGATTAGCTCATGCAGAAGCCTGGATGCATTGGGTCATCCCGCAGGAATCAATCTTGGGCAAGTTCCACTCTGCAGACACGTACACACCCCAGGTCTCCTCCTCAGGCACCACAAAGTAAAAATAAAAGGCAGCAAAACCTCAGCAAATTAATTGCAGAGAGGTTGCCCAAGAGAAGCCCTGTTAGCTCATCTGGTTTTCTCCAGGAACTCGTTACATTTAAACATTTTCAATTAACATAAAGAATAAACAGTTTTTTAAAATTAATTTTAAATGCTCTGCTTTCACGGCAAGAATTAAAATGCTAAATAGTTTGGTCAAACTTCTATTTTGAAAAGTGTTGTACACAGAGCACCGAGGAAACACAGAAACATGCTGAGACACAGGGAAGGCAGCTTTTGCATCGCCTCCAAGAGGGTGGAAACACAAAGAACTAGAAACGCACCATCTTCCACACCTCCCATCATGGCTCTGAAGTTGTGAAAAGTTTAAAAATATATAAAAATTACGGGATTCTAGCCTATTTTGGAGGGTGTAAGTTGTAAACATACAGGTTTAATAGAGAGAAGTGAATTAGCAGGGAGCCTGCCCTTGCAAAGAGCACTTTATGCCTCCCAGCCAGGACCAGAAGGGCAAAAATAAGGTGCAACAGCATCAAAATACACTCTGCACTTGCAACTTCAGGCTCTGGAGAGCATCTCACTTCAGAGTTCCCCAAGGAAAACATCCCACAGGCAGAAGGGAGGTTACGCTTGTGGCTTGAAAACCCAGATTTTGGAGCTCAGCAGTGTTCTCCCAGGAAACGATCAGCGGTACGACCAGAAGGCTGCAGAGAGGCAAAGAAAACTGAAGCAAGACTGCGTCTCCGTGGTCTGGTTTTCCATTTTTTTCACCATGGATTTCTGTTGGCATACGGGTTAAGTGCCAGGTGCACGTTTTAACACTGAAGTTTCCTCTCTTTCCAAAATAAGACCTAAAACTAGAAGCCTGATGCGCCCTTTACCCGCGCAACACGGAGTTACAGCTGCCACGAAGTCGGGCAGCACAGGGCTAAGGGTTAAGTTAGAAACACAGCTGGAAATGCCTGGTTGCACAGCATGGCTGGCTTTTGCTCCTGGCATTTATCTTCCAAAAATAAACCAAAATACAGCTTCTGAAGCACCTGAACCAAAGACCACTGCTGAGGCACGCGCTCATCTGTTCATGTCCATGGCTGAACAATTAAGGATCCTGGTACGGTGTGCTGTAACAGAAGGCCAAGGAGAGAAGCCAAAGGAAACCTAACGCCAATCTCAGCTCTAACCTTTTTTTCCTTTCCCTGTAGTCTTGGGATTTGAAGAGTCAGCTTGATAGTCTGAAAACTGGCTAACAGTTTGCTCACTGTTAAACACAGCACTGAGAGGGAATCTGTTCTAAAACTAGCCAAGTGGTTCAAACTGCCTCTAAATATCACACCCCGATGGCATTTCCCAAGCAAGTCTAAGAATTTAGCAGCTGTGAACGCAATACAGAAGGCTTCGACAGCTGAAACTGAGAGTTTAAATTCAGCACCGCTCACATCTCTCCCAGAAGGAGCGCATCGTATTGCTCCCAGCAACTCACGGGAACCACCCCCCGAGCGTAAATTGGGAAATAAATTGGGAGAGACGTCTGCTGTCCTCCTCCGACACGGAAGTACAGTGTGTGGAGCACTTTATGTTCCCTCCTGCAGTCTCCAGTAAGACCATGCTGGCTATACTGGGCTACAGAAGTCGCCACGTGCTCTTCCTCCGTTGGCCAGCGACTCAGGTGTGTCCTGACGGAGGCCTTCTGCAAACCCTGTGCCAAACAGGGAATGTGAGCTGTGAATGCTGCAGTGAAAGGCTGAATACAACAAAACAGTACTTACGTGGTTGCAGTCTGAAGAGATTTCGTTGTCTGGCTGAAAGGAGAAAAAAAAAAAAGGAGCGTCAGTTCACGGCTGCTTTTAACACGCAGAACAATATAAGCTTGTAGGAACTACCGTATCATCAACTCGTGTTCATTTGACACAACTGGTAGGAGACGTTAGAAGCTGCACGGCTGCTTTTAACACGCAGAACAATATAAGCTTGTAGGAACTACCGTATCATCAACTCGTGTTCATTTGACACAACTGGTAGGAGACGTTAGAAGCTGCACAGTATGAGCTATGGTATCTACAGGCCAGAAAGACAGGAACACCAGGTACAACCCTGTCCCACCCCTGCAGAACACAAATGGCACGAGTAGCAGCATCTGCGCAGCCACCACAAAGCTGCCATGGGCACGCTTGTGCTCAGCCCAGCTTCCCAAACTGACAAAGCACCTGTAGGAAAAGGTGGCCACGGAGTTAAAACAAAAAACCACCTTCGTGCACACAACCCAAGGACAAAGGCAGCCTTGCTTGTCTCGATTTGCCAGCCTGGGTAACTCTTTGGGAGCAAACGGCGGCGCTCCAGGGGGAGCTGATGGCAGCGCCCTGCCTCCTGCTGACCCCTTCAGCCCTGACTCGTCGCCTTTCTACCTTTCTCCTCTTCCAGCCGCTGCCGAGAGCTCAGGGCCCCAGGGCTGTGAGGCAGAACCAGCCCTGAAGCTGGGGCAGCCCGGGAGCCCCGCAAAGCAAGCGTTTGCTCGCCACAGGGCGCTTGCACCATCGCTGCTTCAGGGAGCGCAAACACAAGTCATGGGAAAAAGGGAGCACAGAAACGCTTCCAAGCCCTTAATTACAACCATTATTAACTAAAGCACTTACTTTGTATAGCAGGAAGTGGCAGAAATTACCTCTCCAGTTAAGAATTAAAACAAAGAAATCACCTGAAGGCTCACGGTAATTAATCACGGTTTGGTCAGGATGCCATCATCCAAACCATCTCTCCCTGAGTAATCATAAACTTGAAAATGAGGATATCAGGCTTTGTCTTAGAGACTAACAGATGCCTGTTCGTTACCCTCAGACTGCAGGACTGGTCCCCACAACAGAAAAATTAGGATGACACCCAAACTGCACCATTTCAGAGAAGCATCTCCCCAAAGCCAACGCTATCGGGACTTAGGAGGCGACTCTGCCTTAACTTTCTGCACGCATCCTAATCGCTCGGTGACAAAGCAAACTTCAAAAGCAGCCAGAATACCCTCAACTGGCATTGCTGTTTCAGTCCAGGCCAGCTTCTTCATGAAGTTCTGTACGTCAGCAGTGCAATTAGCCCGTTGTGGCCAGGGCTTATCCACCACCCGGCCAGCAGGAGGACTTGGGAGGGCCAGGGAGCGCTTTCCCAAACCACCTCTTGGCTGCCTCAGTTACTCCAGCATCCTCCAACCTCATTAGTCTTGCTTCAAACCTATGGAAAATTCACACTTTTTTTTTTTTCCTGGAAAGATGAGCCCAGGAAGATAACAGACTGGTTTGCACTAGCTTGGGAAGCTGAGGCAAGCTTTTCCTGAAACGGACGACATTAACATACCAGACGTTAAAATACCCGCCTTCCTCGTGCTCTGCAGCAAACCTCAGCTCTGAAAAAACAAGTCTAATTTCTTCCATTGCTGCTGGGAAGAGTAATAGAAGCTCAACGGGACCCTAAGCAAGCCCTGCCTACATTCACAGCTCAGTGCTCGAGCTCGCAGCAGCGCTCGACGGAGCCGGCAGCCCTCGGTCCTCGCCTCCTGTCGTGTAGGCGCAGCGGGGACAGGCTCGGTGGAGGAATGACCTCCTTCTCCTGGCTTAAGAGAAGCAAAAGAAAAAGCATCTTTATCTTCTGTGCCTTGCAAACCGAAGGGCTGGGTCCGAGGATGGGGAAGAGGAGCGGCCACCCCAGCACTGCCGCCCTCCAGGGGCTGTGCTCACCCAGGAACCCACCCGAAGGAGGGCTGCAGAACAGTACACCTGCCTGCGAAGCAGGAACCACGGCGATAAAGGAAAGGTAAGGATCAGACAGCACCAGGAGCTGCACCACGTCGCTCCCAGGGGCGCTTTGGGACAGGAAGCCGACAGGGAGAAGGATGTCATGCAGAGTACAGAGGGAGGACTCCACTTGCACCTGACTGAAGGATCAAAAGCTGGCTTCACAGCAGGGACGTGCCCCTGTGGGCTCCTTGAGGCTCTTGCTTTTTAGCAGTTTAGTTTAGGACAGAAAAAGCACTTCCTTGCATGCAGTCCCAAGCAACAGCCCCATGAACTCCCCGAACTCCAAAGGCTGGTGTGAAGCCCTGCCACAAGACGAGATCACCAGCACCGCCTTCCCCATCCTCCTGGCCTCAGCTCGCTCAAGGAGCCGTACCATGGACTTACCTGAGCAAGTCCCCGAAACAATTCACACCACCAGACTGTGTGTAATAAGCAAGGTAAGAACCCTAACTGGCCACCAAGGATGAAACAAAGTCTTGGGAGAACTCCGCACGGATCATTTTAATAACCAACCTGACCTCCCTTTCCTTCGCTCATGCAAACAGGAGAGCCTGAGGCCAGCCACGTGAGCGCCTTCATCCCCAGGTTTTAACCCCTTTGCAGGGCAGGGGATGACAGCAGCCATTTCCACTGTTCTTTTGGGGCTGGAGCAGCAAGCTCTCGTTGGAAAGGAGGGAGCAGACATCTCTCAGGCAGCCTGCGGGCACCGAGGACAACTCGCCTGGGACCGGCCGGAGCAGGAGCCACCACGAACCAGCACGAGCAAACCAACAACATAAAGAGGTAGCTTGCTTGTGGACCGAGCAACCCAGGTGTTCTCCGTGAATGCAGGATTAGACTGCAAGAAGATTGAATGGATCAATTAGGAAAGGATGCCAACTAAGGCAGCCACCTTCCCGCAAAGGAGAGGGCAGGCAGCAGTCTGAGCAGCACGTGTAACCTGTTACAGAGCATGGCACGGATGGATATGCACTAGGAATCAGCTCGCGGTGTCCGGCCTGTGTTGAATTTCCCCTTTCTGACCTTACACAAACAAACATTTGTCACCACTACCCGCCGAGCTGCGGTAGATGACCCAGGGGTTTCTGACACGGAGGCTATGGAGCTGCTCAACGGAAAGGACTTGGGGGCTGCGTCCTTACCCCGGGTACCAGCAGTCCCTTTGTGCCAACGCGCCCCGCTGGGACGGGCAGCTCACAGTAAGGCAATTTAGGGCACAGGTATCGGGGCAGAAAATAGCATGAGCCCCGTGCAACGCAGGGAGCGAGGAGAGATCCGGGGGAGCCACCCTCCTGCAGACCTTCCCCTCCCGAGGCGAGGGCCAGGAGCGATCCTGCAGAACAGCCTGGGGAAACATGAGCAGATACAGCAGCCTGGGCAAGAATCAACACGGCTTTTGTTTAAAAAAAAAAAAAAAAAGGAAAAAAAAAAGAAAAAACAAACCGTCGCACAGCCACCCATGCTTCCAACCTGCTGAAACTTCCTGGAGCGCGTGCCAACGAGCAGATGGCTACAGTAAGCCATTTTCACACATCCTGCAATCCTGCAAGAGTCATGTGTGATAAAGAAGTTAAACCGGAGATAACCGGAGCTCCAAACAGATGAGGAGGCTTCGTAACTTAATTACACGTTTAGTGAGCAATAAGAGTTAAACTTGTTAAGCTACGCTCCAAATGCCCTGCAACGCCAAGAGATGTCGGTGCCAAAACCAAACCCATGTCAGCAAAAACCTCTAACCTTGATCATTCACAATTTTAAAGGAGCTTTTTGGAGGAAGCACGGCACTGTGCGCACCTGCACCGCCGGTACCGAGCTCCCAGCTCCCACAGACCCGGGTTATTTCACGCCAGGTTTCACACACTGCTTTCGCTGACCTCCAGGTGCCACCAACGTTTCCACCTCTGCTGCCATTTATACCCCCAGGGGCAAGACCCCTGCTCGGAGCAGGGAACATCTCGTGCCTTCCACCCCGACCCCAAATAAAACAGCACCCAAACAGGTGGGAAGCAGACTGGGCTCATTTTAACTCCTGCCAGCTATTCCACTCGGAAGGCTTCGGGAAGCTCTCTGCTGTCCTGGTGGAGATCCCTCGGGGATGCCCAGGGCTCCAGCCCCTCTCTTGTCGCAGCTCGCAGTGCGGAAGGAGGCAGGGACGAGCTAAGGGATCCCCCTTGGAGCTATTTTCAGTAGTTCATTTTCATACCCACTCACCAGAAAAGCTCTAGGTGCCACACACCTACCAGGAAAACCCAACGGAGACCTGAGGCTCCCCAAGGCCACGGTGACAGCAGTGTAAAATTGCTTGTAGGATGTCCCAAAGCATTTGTCGTATCAAATATTTTCAGGTTTGTCACGCTGTATTGTACGGAGCTGGGAAGAGCCATGCTGCACACCAGTTCTTGCCTTGGCACCACTTCAAAGGGCCAGAAGTTTGGATTTTAAAACGCCTTAAGAGATCAGCCCCTGCCAGAAAAAAAAGCTGACTTCCTCCGTTACTCATTCCCGAGCTCTCCCAAAGAAACTTCTCGGCAGAAAGCCTTCTGGTTACTGAAAAGCAGCACGTCCTGTTTCACTACGGAGGCCAAAGCCGCAGAGAGAGGCTTTGATAAACTCCTCTGGGAATGTGGCAGTAAGCAAAAACAGGCCTGGGGCGGCGGTGAGGGGCAACTCCCCACGGCACCCCTTCGGAGAGACTCTCACCTCCACCCGCAGAAGCCTGTAGGATATCTTCGGGGAGTCCCTGAGGCGCACGGTGCCCTGCTTCCACTCGGAGACCCTCGCAAACGAGGAGTGCTGCCGGGGAGATGCGTGTCCAAAAACAACCCTGCTCCCCATGCTTCCCGGTGCTTCAGAGGGTGATTTCAGAAAGCGGCACTGAGCTGTGCAGTGCCCGGGACAAGCCACGAGAGGCCTCGGTCACAAAGAGCTGCCTACCGCCAGCACACCCCACCAAGAAACCCAAGAAATTCAGAGCGCACACAGCAAGGAGAGTCGAGACCTCTCCTCGACGTCAGGGAGCCAAAGCAAGCGTCTACGGGACGGAGCCGGGAACAGGGCTGGGCAAGACCCACCAGCCCTACAGATCACGGGGTGCTGGTGCAAGCACGCTGCCGGGGCAGCAGGAGCAGGACTGGGAGCAGGAGCAGGACTTTTGGGGAGCCCCAGGGGGCTGCGGGTGCTGAGGGCAGCGATGCGCAGCGCGGAGCCACCGCGAGCCTTCGGCTTTTGCTCCGGGGACCCACACGGGCAGAACATGCTCTCCATCACTGCCATACCCTGAGGGCACCGAGGAGGAACTGAAAATCTTTTTTTTTTTTTCCTAATCTAAGAAAGAAAAGAAAAATCATTTATGCAAATCTTAAGGTCGTGACCAGGACAGCTAGACTTCTAACAAGTCGAAGAAGTTTTCCCACGTGCAGCGACTGCTCTGATCCCGTATTTATTTCGGTTCTGCTTTAACAATACTCATCTTCTGCTGCTTAATTAAATCGCCACTTCCATCCAAAAGCAGCTTGATGAATGGAGAAGCAATTCAGGAGATAATGCCTTACCATTTTTAAATGTTATTTAAAAGACAGAAACATTAAGATGCGAGCATTTAAATAATTACAGAGCTTATCAATTTAGTCAAGAAAAACACCAAGCTTGGCAGTGAAGGCTAAAATTAGCCCCAAAATAATATAATCAGACTAGAAAACTCTAGAAAGACTACTACAGCGTTCAAGCAAGACTGAAATTATTCAAATCTGGGCTTCTGGCTTATTTAAATCAACCTGCCTGGGAGCGACGCAAATCGTGGTGGTAAATTGATTTCCCTGGCGTCTGCTTCTCCTCTCCTGAGAGCCACAGAGAGAAAAACGAGGGAAGCAGAAAGCCAAGCCGAGGCCAGCTGATTCACAATTTGCTAGGGGTGCTCCCTGCTCTCGGCCAGCCCAACATCACCGAGGTGCCAGCACCCACGCGAGCCGGGCACGCACTGACTCAGGACCCTACGGATGTGCTGAGCCGCTCAGCGCCGTGCGGAGATCGGGATTTTAATTCTTGGAGGTTGATGCAACGCGGCACGGCCAACACTTTATTTTTTCCCCCCTACTACCCAGTCTTTGCTGTACTTTGGCAACGCACACCTGGACTTTGTGCACAAGGGGATGATGGAAATTTTCAGCAAACCTGCGGTGTCAATGCCTCCACCGAGGTGAAAAAGGCAGGACTGCTTCAGGCCTGCCTGCCAAGAGGCAGAGTGCAGCGTCTTACTGCAAAGCAAGAAACACCGGGTTAAATAAACACTGAGAGCATTTACCAAACGAATTCTGCTGGCGTTAGGCTCGGCGGAGATGTACTAGACCCCAGCCCTGATGCAGCAGTTCGGAGCCAGCCCCGCTGCCGCCGGGGAGTTTCACCGCTCGGGCTCTCCTTCAGCACCGAGCACACCGAACGCAGGCGGCCGCTGCCTGGCGGCTTCTCCCAGGGGAGCCGCATTTCGCATGGAAGGAGCTCTCCAGAAGCGGCTGCTCGAGCCATCTGCAGCAGCAGGGCAGTGAGTCACCAGCCCGTGCCTGATTCATCGTGCCCGGCGCTATTTAGGAACCCGAGAGCGGAACGCACGGGAGAGGCGGATGCGAGCGACGAGTCGTTTGAAGGGTCTAGATGTAAACCAACCTGATTTACATGCGTTTGTTTCCCTTTTTTATTTTTTTTTTTTTTTTTTTTTTTGCCTGGGCAACATTTCTTCAACGGCACAAGCCCATCGCGACACTGGGCGCAGAGGCGGCAGAACTTTAACCCGGATGAATCATTATGTTTTCCTTGTGTTACTGGAGGAAAAGCAAACTTGAATGTTTATTCTAACCCCGGATAAAATCGTTTGGATTTTGTTCAACAAAATCCAACGTGAATAAGTCTTCCGAGACACCGCGAAGGCAAGGTTTCCATGGGACTAGCAGCAAACCAGCAAATCAAAATTCTGCTCTCCCTCAGAAGATGCAAACAAAAGCCTTGCTGCAGATCCGAAGTGCCTTCCTTTGGTTTATCCCTCTGATAAAGGGCTTGGGGCTGCTTTATTGCAGCTCTGCCCTTGCCCACGTGGGCTGGTAGGTGTTCAAGCTGACCGGTCCCCAGGAGAAGGAAGGCAGGCGCACGGAGCTGCCTCCTCCTCTGCCGGAGGAAGCTGCCTTCAGTGCACTGCGTGTTTCTGAGAGCTCCTTCCCCAATGCACGAGGGTTTTTCAGCTCGAACTGTTCGGCTCAATAGCGATATAGATAGATAGAGCCGCTCAGCCAAGTGCTTTGCTTGAAAACGCTGGCTGCGATGGTAATTCGGAGGATTTAAAATGATACCACGGTAAGCAACCAGATCAGCTTCCCTCAGGCCAAGCGAAGAAATTACAGCTGACTAGTTTTACACAGATGAGCAAGCTTAAAAAAAAAAAATACGTAGTCGGTACTGGATGTTAAGTGAGCTCAGGAGCTTTCTGGAAAGCAGCATTAGTAGAAAGACGCCTTACTGGTACACGGGGAGCCAGACACCTGCACACAAATCCTTCCAATTACCGCTTCCATAACTCCTACTTAAAAAGCTATGAATAAAGACAAGCCACAATTAAAAGCCTGAGCACACCTCCAGCTCCTCTGCTAATAACTACCGAGTGAAATAACCGGGGAAGGAGGGACGGGGGGAAAGCAGTGACCCGGTCCCCATCCAGCATGATCCTCCACGCCAAATCCTTGATTTTTTGGTTTCACCCAAGAGAACCTCAGAGTTCAAGTCCGTAGCAGGTAGCAGAGGTCACTCGGCACAAAACACCGCTCTCCGGTCAGCGGTGGTGGTCCGTAGATCGCTGTCATTGACAGTTGCTCACTATTAATCAATCCCCTTGAAGCTGCGCATTGGAGCGATGTTTTCCTACCACCTGAAGGCCAGGTGTGACTGCAGGATGAACATGAAGCTATAAATCTCTGCCCCCATGGAAATCCACAGCAGACAGTCCCCAGTTTTCAAGGTACTCGCAGCACGCTGATGGCAAAGCTCAGACAGCTGCAGAACACAGCGAGACCATTTCACCCCACCCAACAGGCAGAATAAAGGTAGCAAATAACACTTAGAAGAGGACTTTTAAGAAATCCCTTTATACCGAAGTAGAACAAAGATCCTATAAACCACCTTCCCTCATGTTTTCTCTTTGCCATTTTGACTCTGATCTATTCTTATCGATGCGGTACGGGCACACGACACGGTTAGAAAGGCAGCAGCAAGCTCCTGGGGGCATGCAGGGGAAAACCCGATGGCACTGCCCTCACATAGGCGCCTTTTGTTTTTTTATCCCATGTGACCATTTAAGTCCCTTGCAAGCAGATTTCTATCTAAATGATAGGGAAAAAGGTGCTGGTGGAGTGCAGCTTTTGCAACCCCAAGGTAAGATCAGAATGCTTTACACACAGGTCAACACCACTGCCAAAAAATAAATATATATATGTTTTTATTTCATTTCTTTTTTTTGGTGTCCTGTGATCCCCTTGACCAGACCAGGTGGTCTTGCTCAGGGAGAAATTAGCTGCTGGGTGCCAGCCTCCATACACATACCCCCAAATTATCAAGCAATTTATGCAGGCATTTTTACACCTGTCATATAACGCGGAGTAGAGAAGAGGCTGAAGATACGATTGTCCCGTGACAACTCAAGGCAAAAACCCGGAACAGAGGCACTAGAGGCATTAACCATCAGCAGGAAGAAGCTGGGTGTTCCCAGGTGAGGCTCTGCGAGGCAGGAGCCTTCGTGTCTGGCACAAGAGCAGCAGATCCTGCCTCCGCCACGCGGCACACGCTGCTCTTCTTGGTGGAGACTGAGCCTCAGCAAAACGCATGCTGAAAATGAGCATCCAGAGCTCCGCGGGCACCGTTTGGGTACGAGCCCAAGTGTGACACGAGCAGAGTGTGAGGCATCTGAAAAACAGAAGCAGATGGAGAAGAAACCCAAGAGCGCGATTTCTCCAGCGACTATTTGGCATTGAGATGCAACCATCGGGGTTTCCCCCCAGTAAATAGAAAGCCATCGTACAGGGATTTTTATCAACAGTGTTTGAGCTCAGGTGTTGCAGGAAGGAAGAGATGCTGCCCTGTGTGGTGAGAGCCAGGTCTTTTCTCTGTTGGTGCACCACCACCAGCTGCATTTTGCAGTAACACAGCTCGTGGCGAGTGCCAGGCTCAGGACCAGCACGAGCAGCTCGTGGCTCTTGCCTCCGGCAATCCAGGGGCACTGCACCACGTTAGCTCCATCCTGCGTGCCCTCAGAAACAAGAGGCAGCGACAGAAAAGCCTAAGAGCAAGTTAAGAATTGCCACATTCCGGCATTTTTCACTTTGTCGCACACAGAGCAAGCATTCCAAAAACCAGCATTTTCAGGCTTCCCGAAACCCCCAAAATTGCATTCAGTAAATTCAGGTTTACATCTGGAGCTGTAACGTAGCATCTACCAGATTCCCTGGGGCAACCCAAGGCACCTGAGGATATTTTTCTAACTGATAATCTACCAAATTAACAAACTAGCCTTGACACTGAGAGGCCAAGATGACAAGATCCCACGGAATGAGGCTTTTGGGGTCCTTTTGGGTGCGTTTAAACAAAGTGATTCAGGCGAAGCTTATCAAAGCCCAAGCTGCAGTTTTACAACAATGAACAGCCAGTGAATGATGAGCTGCACCCGTTGACTGTGCAAGCAAAGAATAAACCCAAAACCCATAAAAATCGCCCTCCCTGCTTCTCAAGAACCTCTGGGGGTGGGGGAGCCGCTCATTTGCTGCTTTCCAGATGCGAAGCTGCTCACAGCAGCCGCTGGTGGTGAAGGTGACACGGGACAACCTGAGCTGCCGCTGCCCTGCCCCCGTATAAATAAATGGACACGTACATAAATATATATAAATATATATAAATATCATTCTGCTGTGGCAGAGCAGCAGCCAATTCCGCAGGCAAACCGGATGAAAAAAGGTAGCGAGTTACAGATTAATCTCAGGAAGTTTCAGGCCTTATTCTGAAGCCTTCACCAACACATCTTCCTGTGCTAAGACGTACTGTGGTTCTCAAAACCAAAAGCTACAGGCAAAAATAGTAATTTGTTCCTTACCAGCGACACTGGTAGCTGTACGTAGAGCCCACAGCTTGCAATCCTAGCGCTCTGCAGGCCAGCACGGCGTTGCTGGAGGCATGCAGCAACCACAAGAGCCCCCGCGCCAAACCCGACCTGCTTCGAGGAGGTTATTTTGCTCTGACTAAGCTCCCCGGCGTGTCACCACAAGCACTAGCGCAGTAGTTTCCCACAGGTTCACACATTTGCAAGTAATAATTGTAGACAAATAAGGCTTCTGCCCATTTCAACTCGCGAAGCCGCTTCTCGGAGTGCGAGCACTGCTCTCCCGGTGACAAGTCTGCGTCCTCAAGCAACCAGCTGCTCAAAGACCACAGCCTCCAGAAACCCAAGCTGTTCCACGGGGAAGAAAGTGCCTTATTAAAGCATATATCCCTCTCTCACGCTTTCCAGCGAGCCATCCTTGGCTGATCCCCGCTGCTGAAGGACGAGCCGAGCGAGGATCGCACCAAGCACAGCCCCTGGCAGCAGGCGGATAGGAGCTCTGCAGCTACCCAAACAAAAACCGCTTCTGCAAAACCCACTCGCTGTGGTTTGCTCTGCAGGAAGGTGCAAGGACATCTGTCCAGCCTCGGGGGACAGGCACCAACCCCGCTTTTCTCAGCCCAGCAGGCTCCCCTGCTGCTCGATCCCCCTCCGGAAGCAGAGGCAGCAATTCCCCAGGGTGGCATGGGACGCCTGGGGGAGCCCATTTCCCTCCGCACCGCTTAAAGGCGGAACAGACCACCACATGGACCTGACCCCCAGTGAGGCAATAAGTCTTTTTGCACTAGGACACCCCGTAAAACACCCAGCCAGGCATCTCTGCGAGGTGCCGTGGGAAGCCTCAGCGGAACCAGCGAGGTCTTGGGAAGCCAGGTGGGGCTCAGCCAGCAGCCGGCTCTCACTGCCCTTGGAGATAAGGAAAAGGGGAGTTAATCCGTCAATTATCTGAGCTGAAGGCTTGATCCTTCTCCCCCGTCTTCTCTTTAAAGTTTCAGCGGGATAGGATTAGCAGAGCGAGGCTTTGTGCCGTCCTGCAGGGAGGCAGGGGAGGCGCGCGGCTTTGGGGCTCTGCGCAGCGGCACGCAGCCAGCAGCAAGGTGCCTTAACTCTTGTTTAATTCTTGTAAGGGAGATTTCCACCTGCTCAAAAAGCAAAGCACAGCCTGCAACAATTCTCCTGCGTTTAAGAGCCACTCATGCTGGCTTTTCAGAAGTCTTCCCTTATCCTCAGGCTCCTACAACGAATATGCAAGGAAGCAGTGCTGCCCGCAACCAAACCGGCTCAAACTAACAGCAAACTCCACAAAACTAACAAACATCAGCTGTTTGAGGAAAAACGGGCTTTTGAGCATCTACCTGCCTCATCCTTTCCATTCTAAATTTGCTCAGGTTGCATAGAAAACCTCTCTGAGTTGCCGGCACCAGAAACAAGCTGTGACCCCAAAATCAAGCGGGGTTTTATTGAACCTTAAGCAGCTTGTGACAACGTTACTCGATCAACCACTGCTGTCCTTGGGGTAGGGGATGGGGGCACAGGGATGCTGAAGAGGAAAAGTAAGATGTCAAGTGATGATGGATAAGGGGATGCCTCGAGGACAAAGGCACAGCCCCGCTCTCTGACCGTACCTTTGCTGAATTAACTCTCTGCTTGTTGAACAAAGCATCTTTCTAAATACGTGTGTATCAGCATTTAATGAAAAGCTAAATGTGATGACAAGCACTGGAAACTATGCTAATGTCCTCACCTCGCTGGCACCCCCAAAACTGCTCTGAAGACCCAAGTCCCTTCCCAAACCACTGCAAAGCCCCCGAAGAGCGCAGCCCGCCGGGAAACCTTCGACAGCGGCTTCGTGAGCCTGCAACACCCCAAACGACCCCCTGGAAGAGGCAAGAAGCGTCCCAATCCCACCACAAAAATGGCCCTTTTTAAGCGCAGGAAGGAGCCATTTGGTGGCGGGGGAATTACCCCGCCTGGTGACATCCCGCTGCAGCAGGGGCAAGGCGGGCTGGCTGGAGCTGCAACAGATGCCGGGGATTTCCCAGCCTGCTGCACGCCCAATCTCCAGCACCGAGCAGTTAATTTGCATGCTAATTAGGAACAGGTCAGCAGGAAATCACAGCAGACAGCCTTCCCGTTGGGGCTGGGGAGGACAGGGAAGCGTTCCTCATCCCGTGGGGCCTCCATCAGCATCCGTGGTCAGCGAGGAGCCCCGGAGCTGGCCCTGCTGCCAGGAGCATCCACCTGGGGACACACCAGCTCCGAGACCTGCAAAGCAAAGAAGCCCACCTGAGCCACACCAGGTGGGGGAAATAACGAAGAGGGAGCCTAAACGGGCCCATCCCGCTCACTGGCAGCACCAGGATTAAGGAAAAAAGGCATCGGGGCAATTCAGGCACCTGGAAGCACAGCTTGCAACGTCCCCTCCCCTCGAGCTGCCTCACACACCGAAATACTTGGGGAGCTGCGCGTGAATCAGAGGCCCCATCAGCTCAGGTTTTGGGGCCTGACGTTACCAAGCCTAATAAACCTCATTTAGTGCTGCTCTCCCTCACCTGCGAGCATCGCAGGCAGCGCAGCTTTTGGAGATTTTTTATTTTATCCAGAGCCTCCAAGATTGATTGCTTGGAGTTATTAGAAAATAACCACACCGATCAAAAAGCAGAGAGCAACGGTATTACGAGGCTGGGCCTTATTTATTGTATTTTTAATTTCTGTTGTTATTGCAGAGCCAGAGGCCAACAGGCTCGACGCATCTCAGACGCTGAGCTCCACGCGGCTCTCCACAGCTACACCAGATCCTCCACGAAGCGAGCGCCCTCGCCCCCTTCAGCCACCCCAGGGGTCTCCAGCCCCGGGCAGGCACGTTGGGTGCCACGACGAGTTCCAGGAGCTGCAGCTGAACCAGATTTAGGGTCCAGAAGCTGAAGGTTTGGGGCCATCCCCATTCAGCCACTAGCCCGCAGGGCAGCGAGCCGTGCCACAGCAGGCTCCTCGCAAACCTGCAGGAGCAGAGGACAAACGGCATGCAAATATATTTCATCGAATGAGCCAGATCACCTAGAGTTTGGCCCAAAATAGCCCCACAGAAGGCGAAGCTGTGGCAAGACCAAGAGCAGTACTTTGCTCAGCCGGCTGCGAAGTTCCTCAATTTCACCCAGCCATGGCTGTGAACCACTTGCACCCAGCCTGGCACGGCAACACGCCCGCACATCCGAATTTAGCACCTAATTAAGCAGGTTTCTGAGCACAGCCGCTGATACCCCAGGGCTGGGGACCGCCAGCTGTGCCACCACCTTTTCAGTAACACCTGCAGCAATGGGTTTAAACGCCAGGAGCCGACCCATCGTGGGACAACCTGCTTTGGTTTCAGGCACCCAAGAGGCAGAGGGAAAGCTCAAAATTCAATTACGTTATCGGCCAGGGAATTACACAAAATTAAGCAGTGAATGATGAAAATCCTGTGCTGTTACTGCAAAATAACTCATCGCTTTTGCTCCTACAAAGGCCAAAGGGCCACGGCCTTTTCCCCACATTCGCTGGGCTGCCAGCAGAGCATGCAGCAGGACCCTCGCCAGGCATCCACTGAAACCACAGACGGGCTTTGCCTTTTCCCAAAGGGTTTTTGCAGCACACTTCAAGCCTTTAATAACGCTGCCCAGCCCAGCAGGGACTCCTTCAGCACAGGGTCTGGGTGAGAAGGGCACCGACCAGAAAGCCTCAGTGGTTGCGAAGACCTGTCCAAACTCGATGCCCACGTTTTTGTCGCAGATCAATGGGGAGATGACAAGGGACCGCTCCCTTCGCTGCTGTGGTCATTTCCCAAAGTGGCCGCGGGGCCAGGCATGCCTCGTGCGAGCACAGGAGCGATAACTGCAGGAGGATTATTTATTAGTTTTCCATATTAGAAGAATAAAAGCAGTCTCCCACTGGACCCTGCTCAGGCTGGGTCTTGTCCTTGCACACCCACCAGCAGTGGGAGCGTTTCACCTGTCGGTATCACCCAGCGCCTCGACCTGCGGGTGGGTTGTTTCACCTCCAGCCACGCTCAGACAGCCTCTTGCTGACATAACGGGGAATTTTTTTCTTTTAAACCATGAAACGAAGCAGATGAGTCAGGCACAAAAGCAACAATGCTAAGTGGAAGATGAGGAGCTCGTGGTTTTCAGCAGGGTGGTTAGGTTATCCGCCACAGGGGGCGAGGGGGATTCCACCCCCTCAGTCTCCCCCAACTCCCTGCAGAAGTGCAGGACCCAGCCGTGCTCCGCTCCCTCACCGTGCTGGCTTCAGGTGACATCTCTGCAGGCTTCTTCCAAGCTCACGAACATGTTTGGGGTCTAACAAGAGAGCTTTAAGGCTGTTCGTACCTCTAACCGCCTGCCAGGCTCAATTCTGAAAAGCTCAGGGGCTCGGGATCTCTTTGGTCAGTGATCAGTTGCTGAATCCAGCGGGACCCAGTGAGGGTTTGGGATCTTCAGCAAGACCTGGGTGCTCGTGGCCGTTTCTAAGCCAGCACAACCCAGTGCCTGTTTACAGAGTGCTCCTCTTAATGCCACCACTTCTTTAAATAAGAAACACGCTTCTTCCCAACCCCCCGTGCCACCACTCGAAGCACGGGAAGGGGGAAGCCTTGGAGCGGTGCCCAAAGCCTCGGCGTGCCTGCGTCGTCTGCTGTCACCAGCACCGCCACCGGCCGAGACCTGGGGCTGCAAGGGGCTGAGCACACGCAGCAGGAGCAGAGCCAAGCACCACGAGGAATTCGTGCAATAAAACCCGAAGAGGCGCTGCTGCTGCTGGGTTATCCTCCCCGATCCCGCGTCCACGCACACGTGGGGAGGCGCGAACAGCGAGCCCGTAACAGCGCCTGCCTGATTAGCTCGGTGGGAAGAGCCTCGGCGTATCCCAACTTCCTTAACAGGAACCCAAGTAACCACGGGGCACTGTCCCCCCAGGGCAAGGCTGCCTGCCTGGCGTTAACCAACACCAACCGAGTCCCACGGAATTCACGCGCAGGAAAATGGAGAAAACCAAGTTTGAGATACCGCCAGCGATGGCTCTGCTATGGGTCACTTCAACAACATACACGCATGCAAATATTTCCAGGCACTCTTCCCTCTGTTAGGAAGCCACACACCTTCTGCCTTTTCAGCCCACATCAGGAACATGAAGCAGGTTCCAAGCCTACAGCACAAAACAGATTTCAATATACTTATAACAGATTATTCCAATATTCAGATATTTATAACAGACCATTCAAAAATTCACAGTCCCTACAATTCTCAGCTCTCTCTCAAACCCATTCTTTCATCTGCATTTCCCCTAAAACTTCCACAGTTCATGTTTTTGGGAGTGTTTAATGCTTCAGCTTCAAGTACTGATGGCCTCCAAATACATAAAGCCCCGGCAAACCGGAGTTCTACAGACCAAGCATCTCCAGTTGTTTTGATTATATGCAGAAAATTTAAAATATATATAGCAGATTTTAAAAAAAATAAATTTGCGAGTAGTTTGAGGTCTCTCCTGTGTATTGATCAAGAACTTAATAGAGTAATTAGCCGGGGTTCATTAAAGCACACTTTCCATTAGCCTCCCCAGTCATCTAATCTGAATTCATTTACGCAGCCGCGTGCCACAGGTGCAGAGCGCCCACCCCCTCCAGGCAGCCCCCAGGAGGGACATCTCGTCCTGCACCAGGGCTTCACCACGTCCGTCCCGTCGATCCAAATGGAGCCGAACCAATTCCTCTCCCCAGCTTCGGCCGCCAGCTCTGGGGGCCTCGGCTCAGAGCTCGGTCTGTCCGAGGACAGCAACATCCAGAGGGCGAAGCAGGAGGGGCCAGCAGCCATTAGAAGCTTATTGCTCCTAAATTTAATTAGTTTCCATGAGTCGAATCAGTTGCCTAGACCCCAAACGTGCCCTGATTCGTGTTAATTGTATGCGGTGCTGAAAGCCATAAGCAGATCGTGCCTCGGTTCTACCCCCGAACGTTAACACAACATCTCTCCCCAGTTCTCACCCATCAGCTCTGAGCTGGGCTGCTGAAGCTGCCTTCCCAAGGCGATTCTGTCCTTCCCCAGAGCACGACACGGCTTTCCAGGGAATGCTCTCATCCTAGTGCTCTGCTGAAGTTTTAATGTGTCTCCGAGACGGCACAAAACTGGGACAAGAGCTACACAGCCAGGGCTGGCCACGGCACGCACACCTCAAGGGAAGGCTGGCCTTACAAACAGGGCTTTTGGAGAAGCACAGAAATCCCCAGGGAAGGTAAATCACAACCTCGTGATCGTGTTCGCTGCCTGCCACGAGACAAAACGCCCAGTTCAGAAAGGAAAAGCCTAAAAGTGTGCGTAGTTAGCCCACCCCATTACCGTTATCACTGCGTTAAAAGAGCACAAACCAAGCTTTCAATCACACGCGGTGCGCACTCCTCGTCCTGAACGGCCGGACACATTCCCAAGACAACCCCTCCTTCAAAAGGCAGCATTAGGAACAGAGAGTGGGGCTGTAAGCAAACGATTTGAGAATGAATGAGGTGAATCGAGTGCTGTAAATCTTAGGGTGCAAGAGCTACATCTGGAACCTGAAAGCCATGCTGGACACGTGGTGTTTTACCCCCACAGTCTCTCTTGCAGCAACTACGCTGAAATATCCTGAAGAGTGACCGGAGAGGCCAGCTCCTCCTTAAAGAGCCAAAAAAAAAAAAGATAATGCTGATAAAGAAATCCAAGCTAGAGCTGTTTCCCCTCATGGGAGAAGGGAAATCCCACAGCGATTTAGTCCCCAATCCAACTGGGGACTCTCTTTAAGTTACTTGCAATTCACTGCACAGCTCAGAAAATTTCGGCTTAGGTTCACTAATTGGTTTTGTAAAAATTAAACACCTTAAAAAAAAAAACAGCCCTTGATAACAGGAAATAATTTGGGGTATGTCAGGCTATTCAAGCGCAAGCATGACCGGCAGGGCAGGCCTCCCCTCCGCTCCACGGGCATCTCTCCAGGGAGCAAGGGCTATTCCAACAACTTTTAGCCGTGTTTCCCTCAATAAGAGGGAAACTGAGAGGCTACAGACAAAGGGAACTCTTCATTTCGGTGGCGGCACGATGGAAAGCCTTCCCAACCTCCTGCTCTTCTGGAAGACTCAACTGATCCTACACCTCTTCCAGGGCAAGAAGGAATCTAGCGCTTTGTCATCCAGCCAAAACCATTAAGACTTCAAGATAAATACTCCCGTGGCCAAAATCCCAGCAATGTGCCACGCAATCCAAGCACTAAAAGGTTCTAACAGGAGCCTCCTATTTGCTTTTCTACAAAATCAGCCGCTCCTTCCAGCTACCGTGCTCATGTCATCAGGCCAAGTCCGTGACTTTTATCAGCACCAAAGGCTACCTCGCTCCGTGGAGCGTTACAACCTGCTTCTAGGAAAACGAGAGCTTTCTGCACGAGACCAGGCTGGAGGAACAGCTCCTGTGCCTTGGAAAGACTCAGTTAGGATTCGGCTAGCGTGGCCTTGGTTTGACACGTGAAAAACAACAAATACAACAAATTCCACGCTAAAGGAAAAAGAAGAGCATCCACCTTTGCTGTTGAGCATGGCCATGAAGTGGAGAGGAGGGGACCCTCGGCACCATCCCTCTCCCCAACGCTTTCCAGAGAGGCAGGAGCAGCAGGGGAACAGCCGAGCTCGCTTCTCCAGGTGACTCGGGGTTAGCAGCATACACAGAAGGAAGCTCGCTGTGAAAGCCCTGGGTTTGCGCCTGCGCAAAGCACACCCAAAGCAGCATTACCGGCGGCTGGGATCCACGTCGATGCGGCGTTGCTCAGGGCACAACAAAGCACGGAGCTCGGCAGGTGCAGCAGCGAGCAGCTCTCCACCCGCTGCCCAAACGTCACCCGTGGGCAGCGTTCCTAGAGCCGAGCCATCGCTTCACCACCTTTCAGAGATGACCTCCTGCCTCATCTCATTTTATGGCTTTTAATGCTATGACAGCGTGCACCAGGCGAGCAAAGAGCTGAAGGAAAGCCATGCCAAGCCCCAGAAGGGCTGCTCAGAAGTGCTTCCAGCAGCGCGGCTCCCAAGGTAGCGCACTGCAATATCAGGCTGGCTCCTCGGGTTTATTTTTAAGTGCTTCCTGAGAACAAAAGTTCAGTTCGGAAAGGCTCTTCTGGCCCAATTTAAGAACAGAGCAATCAAAGCGTATGAAATATTCTGCCTTAAACTTGAAACACTAACGTTTTGAGGTTACAGAGGGGATCTCAACCACGTGAGTATCTAAGGGCTGTGGGTCACTCTCTTCCCTTGATTTTAAGGTCTTCCTTTTTACTATTCTGCTTGGACGGCTCAGGATTACATTCACAGAGGCGGGTTTTTGTTTGTTAAGGCAAATCTCTGACCTCCTCACATCCCAGCCCCAAAGCAGTGGCCCAACGAGGCAGAGCACCAAGGTCACAGACCTAGCCCAGCTCCCTGCAGAACAAGGAGCACTTCAGGACGGCAACAGCACGCTGCCGCGTTATCTGGAGTTATCCCTGTTTCCCAACCGTAAGCCACAGGAAGGACTTCACCCATCTCCATGTCCTGGGCCACTTCAGACAGCACACCAGTTCCTCTGAAAGAGAAATCCAGGTTTGCTGCTCCTGTAGCACCACGAAGGCAGGCAGAGCTCTCCAGCATTCTCGTAAGGTTTTCAGAAATCATCTTCTGCAAGTATTCAACCTGTGAACCCTCGGGTTGGTACAAGACAACATTTGTTAAACAACCTTTAAAGGCATCACAACATCACGATGGACTTCACTGGGATGCCTCAAGGGAGGGAAGTATTTGGGAAGAGCTGCCACACAAGAAGAGTCTCAGTTCCACCAGCTCTCTCCCCAACAGAAGGAGCTCAGACTACAGCTTTCTGCCACGGGATGCTGGAAGAGTTCCCAAATGCCTGGGGGAGGGCTGGGAGCCAAAGCCCTGGGGCTTGTTGCACGCTTTTCTTCCCTATGCGGGTCTCACCTGGGAGCTGCTCAGAGAAACGACACAGCCTCAGAGCACGTGAATTGGGTTTGATGTGGACAGCCCAAGCCTCGGTCCTGCCCGAGCCAGAACAGATGCGACGCTAGTCGAGGATACCACGCACTGCTGTGGGCTGGGACGGGAGGATTTCTGGTGATGGCTCATCATGTGGGGAAAAGGGAAAAGCCTCACACCACACTTCTGTCTGATGCTGTGTTGGGATTTCTTCAGACAGGCCCAACGCCGTCCTTGCTCACATCGCAAAACGTGGGGAGGACCCGTGCCATAAATCAGTGTTTTGGCTTCTTCTGCTTTAAGCAACAACTTGATCTGGCTAAGTATAAACAACACGAGTGAAGATGGCTGCCTGGAAGCTGAGAAATAAGCCATGTCGCCACTTCCACGAGACCTTCGATTCCTGCTGCAGACAGGGACTCAAGCAGCTGTTCTCCAGCCACGACTGCCACCGAGCATCACCTAACCGTGTTTCCCTCTGATAAGCGCTGACCTGAAATCCCGCTGAATCCCTGCCTGAAAAGCAGGCACTTGCAGAAAATCCATGTTTAAAGCAGAAAAAACGGATTATTTATTAAGGTTCCCACAAGACACCTCCCATCGTGACCGCACTACAGCACGGTGAGTTTCCCCTGCCCCACGCCGGCAGACGAGCTTTCCCCGCGCGGTGCTCCACTTGACTCGTTAGGAGCACAGCTCCAGTCACCAGCCATGAAATGGAAATCGGAGACTTCTCCGTGCTTCTTTAACGATGCTAGCCATGACAGACAGGAGACTGAGCCTTCGTCCGGAAGGCTGGCAGCAAGAAAGGCTGTGCCAGCGTACCTGGTGCTTGTGCGTCAGCTCCCGAGGCTTCGGCGAGGTCCGGCTGGTGCCACGAGGGCCAGCAGCTGTGCAGCGGCAGCAGACCCAGCCTGCCACCCAGCACGTGTCTCAAACACCCAAACACCACGAGCACAGTGCTTGTGGCACTGATTCTGAACTGACAGCCAGAAAAACAAGGGGGCACCCCTAGGGTTACGTGAGGAGCAGCAGAGAACGCTTGCCAAGCACGACTCCTGGCCAACAGCTCTGCCTGCGCTTACTCGCAGCAGCGGGCTCCAGGTCACAACTGGCCTGTCCAAATCCTACAATACAAGGATTGCACCACCATCCACTCCTTTAGACCCACAGGTATAAAGGACAGGCCACACACAGGGACAGAAACCAAACTGATAACAATAACTTACTTGAAGCTTCTTCCAGATGTTACTTCAACTCAGCCAGAGACCCATAGGATGGAAGTTGACTCAGCTCAAGTCAAGCCTGGACCGTTACACAAAGTTTACGAGCCGGGCAGCTCTTCTTTTTTCTTTTTAATTCCACCACAAGTTTTTTGTAGGGCAATTACTTCATCCCTTCAGAGAAGGCACGCTCTGCTGAGCTTGCTTTGCCGCTCGCTTGGTGGAAAGCGTTTTACCAGGCACTGACAGGACAGTCTAGAAAAGTCTCAATTATCAAACTACTGAGCACGAGGAAGACCAGTGAAGTCTCCCGTTAAAACCCAACAGATCTAGCACCAGATTACAGACAGGTATTTGGGGTGGGTTAGGCATTTTGTTTTAAAACAGAACCCAGCACATTTGCCTGAGTAATTCCGCATGGCAGGGCTGCAATAGCCGTTGTGGATGTTCACCTCCCCGGTGTAAGCTCAGCGCTCAGTTGTACCAACGGAGCCGGCTGCCATCTCCGGGAGGGACCCGATCTCCCCAAACCAAAGAATTATGAGAAGTGTTTCAGACATGCACCATTCTTGTAACTGCAATAGCTGAAAGCACTGCAGGCACGTAGAGCGACGCTCAGTATATCAAATCCTACCTTTTTGTCACTTCAGTTGTTCTTAATATTTCGTTTGTGTCTTTGCCCAAAAGAACTGCAGCAAACAAACATCCCTGTCCTGGTGTCGGCACGATTAACGTGCATTTGTCCCTGTGCTAAATGACGAAGAGGCACTGGATGCCTACCAGTAGTCTTAAACCCCATAAGCTGGTGCCTGGGGAAGAGAGATCTCTGCTCCTGACCCTACCCAGCGCCACGGGTACCACGAACCAAACACCCAGAAACTGAGAGGACCCCTCGATGACAAAGCCAGCAGCCAGCAGACCTGATTATTTTTTTAAGTGCCATAGCAACCAACTTCACAGAGCTTAAAACTAAATTAGACGATGAGAAAGTTATTCTGAAGCAAGATTTAAAATGAAAAGGTAATTACCTAGACCTTTTATCCATCCAGTTCTTTCCCTTTTTTTAATCAGGAAGAATACCTGCAAGGCTTTTTCAGAAGCAAGCACACACTTTCCAACAGACCGAGACAAGCGGAGGCCCACCAAGAAAGCAGTGCTCACGTGCTGGGAAGCTGCTCCATCGAGAACAAACATCTGGACAGCATCCCCGTACCAGAAACACGGCACACAGCTTGCCCAGAAACTCTTCCTTCAAACCTTCCGGTTCCAAACGTGACGTCCTCAAGCAGAAGGGGCTGTAAGCGGGGGGGAAAAACCACCCGTACCCGGCCCTACTGCCACCACCGAGCCTCGGATCTGCCACACACCCGCCTAGCGGGCTGAGATCGTCACCTCCGTCACCAGACCATGGCACGGCTCGCTCAGCCCATGCTCGGAGGCACGCTGCCTTCAGATCCTCTGCCTGCTCCATTTCTCCTTCCGTACGTCCCCGATACTCAGGGCTGCGGCAGGCCAGAAACACCAGCTCCCTGGAGGACAGAGGCTGGTAAGATAATCCCTTTTATTAAACCAAACATCCCAGGCCAAACCAACTCGTGAGCAAAGCGCAGGACCCGAGCCAGCCCCGAGACCAGAACACCCACCGTGGTGGGGACACGTGGCAGCGTAAAAGGGGCGAGGAGCCACGCGGCTGCTCGGGGATCAGAGCCAGCCCACGCCGGGCTCGCAAGGACCGCTGCGCCCCACGGGAAGCCAAGGGCAGATGCCGAAGGCATCCCCTTCACAAACAAGACTGCTGAAGTGTGTTTAGGGTTTCACTGGAAGACGTGACCATAAAAGCCTGGAGTAACTCGGGCTTGTAGTACCTGGGCACGTGGAAAGATTGGGACCACAGAACGGAACCGTGGCTCCTCGTGGGTAAGGAGCCAGCCCAGGAGAAAAGCTGCAGTGTTCCAGCCTCACCATCATTTTCTTTTGCTGGTGCTCATTGTTTTTCCAAACCTTACCCTTCCTGATCCCCTCCTCCCGGGCCAAACCGCTCCCTTCTTTCGCCTTTGGAGGATCCATCTTCCCCTGCACGGATTTTGGGAGGAGGAGGAACCATCCCGAAGGTCCAAATCAACTTGCACCCACCACAAACCACCAGAAATTCTTCGTCAAGTCCAGCTGGAGGCAGAATGCTACCTGGAGGTTCCCAGTACGCGGACAGGGGCTTCCCCTCATACAGCATTTAGCATCCAGCTCTGGTCCTGTAATTAATTCAGTCTCTCAAATTAGCTCAACTTCAGCTGCTGGAAAGAACCATCCCTGTTCCCCTTAAGATGCGGGAGTCCCTGGATCCCGCGCCCTGCACGGGTAGCTCTGAACCACCACCAGGTCCAACAGCCCTTAGAAAATAGGGACACGGAAGCGAAGCCCTCGGCAAGGCTTAAGGTACGTTTTCCAGGTTTCTGATCACCGCCTTAAAAACAATCCCGTTGTGTGCTGATGTCTGAAGCTGACGATCCTGCTGTAGGCACTGCCGGAGCAACCCCAAAGAGCAAGCCTGAAGTAGCAGGGAAACAACCACCCTTACAGCTTTAGGATTGGCCTCCTTTGTCCTTAACCCATCCCCAACACCAAAAGAGACGTGTTTTTCCCCAAAAAGCAGAGCATTTCAGCCCAGTTACCCCGTCCCTGCCATAAGGGTGCTACCAAAGAAGCCGATCCCCTCCGGATGAAGCGACCCAAACCCCGAGGGCTCGTCCCACCTCCACCGCGACCCTTTGAGCTCAACAAAAATGATTTAGCCTTCTCCCACATTAAAATTACGTCGGTGGATGTGCATTGTTATTGCTAGCCCACACAAACGCTTTAAATATATATATATTTTTACAAGTGCAATGCTCAACAATCATGACACCGAGTTAGCTCGCTGATTAATCAGACCTAAGATGCCTCAACAGTAAAATTATGCTAATAAACCAGTACAGTGCTTCCCTGGCTAAGGTATTTCCATACCTGCTAATGTTTTCTACCTCAGAAATCAACAACTCGGTCACGCTTTAAATGCGAATCATTATTAAACATGAAAAGAAACTCACCTGGCAAATATGTTAATATTTCATAGCCTTATTTCTACTAGAACCACCATGAAAATTAGCTTAATGGGCAGCTCGTAAAGGAGAGCTCCCAGCTGCAGCCTTCACGCTCAGTGACAGGCAGGCTCTGAAGTCTCCCTAGAAGCAGGCTGGCAACGGGAATCGCTTGGAAAAACACTCTTTAAAACACAATTTTGAAAAACAAGTGCACGCAGCACCCCTCTTCCACTCTTTCCATGTCTCAGCATGAAATTGCTCAGATGAAAACAAAACTCTGACGGCAGCGTTTAAGTAGCTCCAACCAGCAACGTACCCGGCACGCAAAGCACTTGAAGTAGAGGAAAAACGTACCCAGAAAACTCACCCGAACGTGCGATGCTGATTGTATTTGCTGATTACCGAGACATTTAAGCTGGCAGGCTCAGACCGCTCCATGCTGCAGGTCAGGAGCAGCCCTGCACTGCTCTGCCAGGAGAGGAAAGCAGGGAGAGCAAGGGGAAGCTCTGTTCTTGGGTTTCAGGCAGCTGAACCACCTGGAGTGCAGCAGGTCCCGCGCTGCACCCCTTTAGCACTTCCTTGGCTTTGCAGAAGTATTTGAGATCAGTCTGATGTTTGGTGGGTTTTTTTTTTTTTGGAAGAATTTTAAAAATACGCAGTGCTTAACTACCTGTGTTAAGAATGCTTCAAATCGACAGGCTACAAGTAACCTCTCGGAGCCGGAACTTTAAAACGCACCGTTTGGGTTTTTTGACAGCTCTGCCTTGTTTCTAGGTTATTATTTTTGCTAAGTACCTATCTGTTATACAGCTTCTCTCAGCATTCACGCTGCAACCCGTCAACCAGAAACTCATGAATCTCACAATTGGCCAGCAGAGACAAGGGAAGGACGTGCCCCGAGGCGGCAGATACCAGAGCCACACACCCATGGCGTTCACACAGGCCACCAGAACAAGTCATCCCATTCATCTGCAGGCTGTGAACTGTAAACAAAGGTTTCACAAAGCTACTTCCCCTGACTACTCTGGTTTTAGAGCACCTTTGCTATTCCGTATCACGCTATTGGGGGGGGGGGGAGAGGTGACGCTCTCAGTGCTGCTCCCAGTTCCAAACTGGAAGTTTCTCCACTTCAGAGGAACTTTTCCAACAAGAAAAACAAAACCATCTGAAGAGCCACGAAGAAGGCTGCTGACTTTTGCTACAGCCCAACTTTTTTTAACCAGGCTCCGAAAACTTCGGCTTGTCATCACTCTCCCCCCCCCATCAGATGGGACCGCCACACTTCAGATGCTGCCCACACCAGCTGCCACATGCCCTGGGTAAGAACGAGAAGTTTTTCCGACGCGAGTAACAGCTGAAATACCACTCGGTTCCTCAGCTGCTGCCTCCGGCACAAAGAAAACCCCGAGGGGATGCCCGTCCCACCCCACGTGCAGCCCAACATTTACGAGCAGGGGCTCCTTTGGGGAGAAACCTCAGCCCGAAAGCACCCCGGGGTGTCCCACCGCTGCCTGGGACGTCGCCCCCGGAGGAAAAGGAAAACCACAGGCAGGCACAGCACCGAGAGCGCGGAGCCTTCACGAGAAGCACAGCACCGACCCGGGCTCCTACCTGCTGAAACGAAGCACGACGCCAGGCACCCCTCCGGCACCCCCAGAGCCCCTTTAACTCCGCAGAACGGCCAAACCATCCCAGCAGAGAGCTGGTGAACAGCACCGCTGAGAGGTCCTGTGCACTAAAATGGCTGAAAACCAATAAGCACTGGGAGCATGAGGGGAAAAAAAAAAAGAAGGGAGGAGCCACACAATTGGAAAGAAAGGAATAACAAGGGCTCGTCTTTTGGCAGGCGGCTCGCTCGTGAGGCACCTCCTGCAACCCAGACACCGAGAGGGGCTCGGGGACGGCGCCTCCCTGCAAAGGGCCCCGAAGCCCCCGGCAGGCACCGGCACGGGGCGAGGTGTTCCTACAGCAAACCCCGAGCGCTTCGTGACCCTGGTAGGCTCAGGCATCAGGGCTCGTTCAGAATATTTGCTGTCAGCGCCTTGCACGTCCAAAATTCAACCCGAAGTTGGATTAAAAACCAAAACCAGGTTCTTCGGGGATTTTAAGCCAGGAATAATCACCGGCTGCCCGCTTCGAGGCTCCCCTCAGCGACAGTAGCCATCGAGTCGCTGCCATCTGCTGTCTCCAAAATAACGGGTGAGAAACGAGCGGTTTTCCCCCCGAACGCATCCCTGCTTGCTCAAAAGAGTGTTCAAACAGAGCTGGCCTGACGTTCTCGGACTTGACAGAAGGGAAACCAAAAACTCGGCAGCGGCACCATCCTCCGCTCACCAAAAACGACCCCTCCACAGCCTCCGACCCCAACCAGAGCCGCGGAGGAGCGGGGTGGTGAATGGGGCCAGAAACCGCCCCGGGACAGCAGCGATGCTGGGGGGCCGCTCCTCTGCCTCCCTGCAGAGCGGCCCCGACCCACGACCCCCTTACACCCCCTGGCGTGGGGGCAGAGGTGACGGACCCCGCTCCGTGCAGGACCTCCGCCTGCGGGTGGGGACCCCCAGAGACCCCCGGGACCCCTCAGCGCCCCCCTGATGGCCCTCAGGGATCCCCCTGGAGAACCGCAGAGAAACCCTGAGGGCTCCGGCGACCCCCCCAGCGCCCCCTGAAGCCCCCCCCTCGGCCTCCCCCGCCCCCCCAGCCCCAGCCCCGCAGCCGGGGGTCCCCTCGGAGTTAATTTAATCCCCGCAGCCCGGTTCCGCCGCGCGGCCGGTGCCGAGGGGCGGCTGCCCGCTCCCCCCCCGCCCCCCCCGGAGCCCCCCGCTCTTTGTTCGCCGCCTCCTCCGAGGCCGCCGCGCCGGGCCCTCACCTCGCGGACGTCCTGCAGGCACTCGAGCACGGCCAGGTTGTTGGCCCAGCTGTGCTTGGAGCACAGCCGCACCACGTCCTCGCGGCACACCGCCTCCTCCGACAGCTTCCACCCGCCGCCGGAGCCCCCGCCGCCGCTCCGGGGCCCCCGCGGGCCGCCCGCCGCCGCCGCCGCCACCGCCGCCGCCGCTCCCCCCGGCCCCGGCAGGGCCCCTCCGGCCGCGGGGGGAGCCCCCGGGGCCGGCCCGGCCGCCGCCGCCGCCAGCGCCACGAGCAGGAGGAGCGCGGGGCCCGGCCCGCGGCCCCGGACACGTCCGCACGGCGCCATCTTGGGTCCGCCACCGCCGGCGCGCCCCGCACGGCCCGGCCCGCCCCGCACGCACCGGCCCGCCCCCGCGCGGGGTGCGCTACGCGGCGCGGTGACGTCACCGCCGGGCGGCACGCCCCCGGGGGGGGTCAGCTTGGCCCCGCCCACCCGGCGCCCACCCTTCCCCCCCCCCCCCCCCCCCGCCCGCCATGATGGGTGCCAGCAGCAGCGTCCCAGAAGCGCTGACGCTGGTTCCCCCAGCCCTCCCGCCGGTCCAACCGCCCCCTACCACCACTGTCACCCACTGAACCACGTCCCCAAGCACCACGTCCAGCCTCTCCTTGAACACCCCCAGGGATAAGCCATGTCTCCAAGTAGAATCCTTGAATCACAAAGGTTGGAAAAGCCCTCCAAGATCACCTGGTCCAACCACCCCCCTACCACCACTATCACCCCACTGAACCATGTCCCCAGGCACCACGTCCAACCTCTCCTTGAACACCCCCAGGGACGGTGACGCCACCACCTCCCTGGGCAACCCGTCCCAACACCTGACTGCTCTTTCTGAGAAGAAATGTCTCCTCATTTCCAACCTGAGCCTCCCCTGGCACAACGTGAGGCCATTCCCTCTGGTCCTATCACTGGTTACCTGTGAGAAGAGGCCGACCCCCAGCTCCCCACACCTTCCTTTCAGGCAGCTGCAGAGAGCAACAAGGTCTCCTCTGAGCCTCCTCTGCTTCAGACTAAACACCCCCAGTGCCCTCAGCTGCTCCTCACAGGACTTGTGTCCCAGGCCCTTCCCCAGCTCTGTAGCCCTGCTCTGGACATGTTCCAGAGTCCTCAAGAATCCCCAAGCAACCATCACCATGGGCCCCAGTCACCTTCACAGCCCCAACTACCCTCACAGGGCCCAGCCACCAACATAAACCCCACCACCATCACCACGGTCCCCAACCATCTTCGCAGCCCCAAACACCATCACAGGCCTCAGCTGCCATCCTCAAGTCCCCAGCCACCGTTGTGGGCCCCAGGTGCCATCACAGGCCCGACTGCCATCAACATGAGGCTGAGGGAGCTGGGGATGTTCAGCCTGGAGGAGAGGAGGCTCTGGGGAGACCTCATTGAGGCCTTTCAGTACTTAAAGGGGTTTTATAAAAAGGATGGAGAGGGGACTCTTTACTTGGGTAGATAATGATAGGACAAGAGGGAGTGGGCCACTGGGTCTGCGTAGGCACCAGAGCCCTTCTGCCCCAGCTGGAGCAGGACACCTAAAATCAGCAGCTGTGAGTCCCCCGGCCATGGGACGTGTTTCTTAATGACCAATTAATAAGGGACAGGCACTGGACACAGCACCAGGAGCCACCTCGTTGCTCTGGCTGGTCTCAAACATCCACAGTGGTTTTCCACGGTGGCTTTCTGGTGGCATACCAACACTGCAGAATGGGATGTAGGGCAAAGCCACCAAGCAGAAACTAAACCAAACCACCGGGACCCAGGGCCTGTCTGTTTTTCCAGCAGGCTCTGTGCTGAACGTACAACTTCCCAGGTCTCTGGGTATTTTTACAGTTTTAAAGAAACTTTTACAGATTTAAAGAAATCATGATGTTTTGCCACGTGCAATACTCGCAGGCCAGCTGAACCTCCAAGCGTAGAGTCACAGCTGCAAGGCTAAAAATGGCATACGTGTGACTTGGAGAAGCAGAGAGGAGGAAAGCAAAGCTGGCTTGTGGGAAGATGAGCGACAGGCAAGAAGAGGAGATGGGGAGAGGAGAGGAGCTGCAGGAGTCCCTGTAGCAGAGAGGAGAAGGGGCTGAAGCCAGCACGGCAGAGAGGGGTTGACGGGGAAGGGGACAAACTGGGGAGAAAGCAGGATGGAGGAAGGGGGACGGCAGCGTGCCGGCCCCCACAGCTGCTGAAATCGCTGCCACCAGCTCCCACTCGGGTGTCCTCATTTACAGCGCGAACCACGTGCACTGGTGCTTGCCAAAACGCTGAACTGGAGCCGCTGGCGGCGAGAGCAGGGAGCTGAGCTTCAGGCATGCTCACGATTCTGGCAAAGCGGTCTGACCCTGGCCGTCCCACACCAGGCATCCAAAATTCGTGCCCAGTCTTTGCTTTAAATCTCGTTGTGTGCCTCCGTTCCCATCTGTGGAATGGGGCTAACAACGCCGCTGTTCTCAGAGGGGTATTGTGGAGACTCTTCAAAGTCTGAGAAGCTCTTGGCTATACAGATGGAGGACATAGGAAAGCCCTTGAGAAAATGGATAATTTGATGCCTAAAGCTGGGTTTGACTAGTGTGTAGCATGGAAAACTTGAGGCCAGCTATTGAACGAAGAAGAAAAAAACAAAATATCAAAGAGCTGCTCATTGCTCCAGCCAGGATGCTCATGCACAAGGGCTCATGGCACTCATGGGATCTTGCATGGACACACCTGTGACCCCTTCGGAGGGACTGGGCTTTGTCCCTGCTGCCCACAAGAGAGGCCACTGCACCAGGGTGCCCCTGACCCCAGAGCCAGCACAGCTCTTGCGCAGGACCCTCAGCTTCAGGGCTGGGATTTGGCATTTCACACTTAGCGTGGTGCTGTTAGGGCTCCATCTTCCCCCATGGGGACAGAGAAAAACAGGTGCCCCCATAAGAGTCATCTCATTCCCAAAGCAGGGATCTACAACGGGTGAGATGAGCCAAGCTCTGCAAGTTCTGACAAAGGTGATAGAGGGGGGTCAGAGTGATTTGCTCAAGATACCAGTGGCGACAGACAGACAAAATGAATGTTTCCACCCTCACTACATGCATTGGGTCGAGTAAGAGAGATTAGGTGAAAAGATATAAAGAATAAAGCACACACAGAGACAGCAACTGTGCCCTCATGGATGAGAAGTAGAAGGAAAGGGTGGTTGCAAGAAAAAAATGAGTCAAAAAAGGGCGATTTCAGGGAGCTTGCTTGCCCTCTGCACCATGAGCAAGAAATTTCTGCATTCAGAAATACCACCAGGTTTCCTTGCAGCCTGGGCTTTGGCCCTAAACCCTCCTCCTGGCCAGCAGCCTGGAGCATGGGCAGCCATCAACCCCAGGCTTGGAAACGAGAGGGAAAGGAGATCAAACAAAGTCCTGCGTGCCTGCATCGCTACTCCCACAGCCCCACAAGGGGGGTTTTAGCCCAGTGCTGCCAGCTGAGACACCGAAACATCGGGGCTAACCCCGATACCGCTGCAGCTTTCCTGGGCCTTGGCTGGCCCCCTCTCACAACCGGTTTCACCCCAAAAGATTAAAGTGCCCAGCCACACTGCGTGGCAGCTGACCGCGATCTGCCCGGTCACACACCAGCTTCAGTGCCAGACCAGCTGAAAGCGGTGCTACAAGCATGCAGCTTCCCCTGGGAGCAGCGTCTTGGTAATGCCACAGCTCCTGCCTCTCTGGGAGCCAGACCTCTGAATTCCATGGTAAAAAAAAATCTGTTTTGAGGTGTGGTTTTGTTTCACAGTCAGTGTTTTTGCAGTGCCTCCTGCCATGGCTGCAGGTGCGGGGCTGCTGCACCAAACCCAAAATCTCACCCCGAATGCTGCAATGCTGCTGCAGTGGTGGATGGCAAAGCCCTGGCACAGTCACCCTGCAGCACCTGCAATGCAGCTCGGGGATAGGTGAGACCTTCCTGCCTCCAGCAGCATTTCCAGTCCTCCTGGAAAGCGCAACAAAATCTTCAGGATTGCCTCAGGAACACGTTGGGTTGGCACCAGCCTGCTGCAGGCGGCACATCCACCCAGCCCTGCTCACCTCCAGCATGCAGAGCGCAGCGCTAACGGGCAAAAGGGCTCATTTCGGTGGCCAACATCCAATATGGGACCTCCCTGGCCCCACTTGATGAAGATAATCGTAATAAAAAACCCTGTACCATCAATACCTTGCACAACACGTGCAAAATCAGTGTGTGAACTGGTCAGACTGGGAGCTTTCCCCAGTGCTAAACCAGCAGGACGGAGCAGGTCTGGCCCTCACCAGGATACATGCTCACCCCACAAGGACACGGCTCAGCCAGTGACCGAATTCAGGCACCACCAGGGCTCTGCGTGAGCCCTGCTATGGGGCTACTGCAGCTCCCCTGCAGCTGGCCCTTTCGGCAGCCCCATGCATAGCCACGTTTTGCTGCCTCGCTTGCCCACTGCTTGCAAAGGGACCAAGCCAAAGCAACCTCTGGCCGCAGGATGCCCTCAGATCATAGGGGGGGGGCAGGGAGGAGGGTTCTAGTAGGCACAGGCTGGTTTTAGCCAGTTTCTCTATTTGTTTTTAGGCATTTCTGGTCCTTAGCAGGCTAGCTAGCAGGGCTCACCATGGCCAGGTTGCTATACGGCAGCTTCCTGGGAACTAGGTCACGCAACGGGTATGGTGGGATGAGGAAAACTGGAAGGGAAGAAACAATAGAAATAGCCCCAAATGAGCAGCACAACGTGGTGGAAGGACAACGCTCTCCACTTGGAGCAACAAAAGCTCAAAGAGCCCACGCGTGCCAAGCTTGGAGGGCTCCCCCTCCTCCCCACAGGGCCAGGGCCAGCATCTGCATCCTGCCCCTGGGGACGGACGCAGCCCTGTCCCAGCAGCTTCGTCCCAGGGCCGCATCCAGGTGGAGATGCGGAGATGCAGGGGAGGGAGGTGGGTGAGCTGGCAAAGCCCCCGTACTTCTTGCACTCGATGCTGGGAAAGCGGTGCTCAGAGAGCAGCTTCGTGCTGGCACCCGGGGGCTGCGCAGCTGGAAACACTTAAAAACAAAAGCCAGCAAAATCCACCCCGCGCTTGGCAGCCGATTGGAAGTTATTGGAAAGGCTTGCCCAGCGCGAGAGCTGGCTCCGGTCCTCCATCTATCGCAGGACCAGGAGGAGAGGAGACGCAGAGCTTCCTTCTCCCCGCGCCCTCAGGAGCCCTCCGGAGTTGATTTTGACAAGCAGCAGCAGCCCTGGTCCTGCCGAGATTCCTGCGCTCATGGGAAACCTCCTCCCCAGCCTCGGGCTGTAGGATCCTGCACACCCTGTCCCTGAAGGAGCATTTCATAAAGAAGAGCCCCACACTCGCTGTGCCCACGCAGCAAGTTCACCAAGGAAGAGAGATTTCTTTGTGCATAGCGACATCTCTGCCCGTGCTGTAACCCCAGCGGCTCATTGCGAGAGCAGCCCAGCTCCCAGCACCCACATGCCACGATTTAAGGGTTTTTACCACCAAGGCTCTCAGCACTTGCGGACACCTACTGTTGTAGGGGCAGCACACCCGAGTCTCACCGCTTCAAGCAACAAAACGCGGCCACAAGCTTCACAGAGCGAGGCAGGGGCCAGTGTGCCTCTCGCTCCTTCCCAGCAGCGCCTCGCCCTCCAGCTCATCCCCTCGGGGAGAAGAAAAAAAGCTCATCCTCGGTCTGCGCAGGGCAGCTCGTCCAAGCTTTAATTGGATGCAGACCGCTCGCTCCCGTGGGCACGGTGCCGAATCTGGGCTCGGCCACCGAACAGGGCTGGGGCTCTCCCTTTGCACGCAGACTGCCTCCCTCCGGAGCTCGGGGTCCCCACGGCTTCAGCACTGCCTTTACCAGGGGATGGCCAGCTCCACTGAACACAGGGGGTCGTAACCCCTCATGGGCTGTACTGTGGTGGCCAAGGCTGCAACGCTAGCCTGGTATTTTGTGATTTCTTTGCACAACGTGCACAAGTTCACCCCACTTTGTCCCATCTCCTGTTGCAGGCCATGGTCTTCTTACACCTTCGCTTGGCCACATTAGGAAATAACCAGACCACGGCCAGGTTCAGCTTCCGAGGGAGTTGCGGACAAACAGGAGACAACATTCCAGCTACAGCCTTCGTACAGGGGAGCCTCATGCCTCCTGCACACAGCTCTTTATAGGGCCTGACGTGACATTCAAGTTTTGCACGCTGTTAACCCATCTTCGCTTCACGAAGCGTCAGAAGCCCCAGGTCATTTCTGCAGAGCCGGGTGCTCCCCCCATTCACACAGCTCTGTGCTGCAGTCAGCGCTCACCTCTCCAAAAAATAAAAAGCCAGCAACTTTGCAGCCCTTCCTCCCCTGTGCCACAACTCCTTCCCCGTCCTGCTTCTGCCTCCCTGAGCGCCCGCTGCTGCTCCCAGGGTGACGCCGTCCGGGGGGCTCGCTCCCGTCCACCACCGCTGCCACTAGCAGAAACCCCAGGGCGAGACCTGCTGCAAGACTAACCCCTGGGGAGCCCCAGATTAATCATGCTTCACCAGGTGGGATAACCACTGAAATTTGTTTGAGGCACTTTGTGTTGACCAGCACAGACTAGACGTGGCCTGTTACCTGCTAGCTGTGTCCCAAGGTCACTTTGAGGATTAGATAAATATTTTAGGGCATAGCTCACCCCTTCCTCTATTTTTTTACTACTTTTCCAAGAGATGGGATAGGAGCAACATCCCGCATCCCCTTGGTGCTCTCAAGAGACGCTGCTACTGCTCCAAGATGTTATCAGTCAAGGCCCTGAGCACCATCCTCCTGCAGGCACCTGAGCGCGCTGCAGTGGCAGGGCGCCCACAGGTCGCATTGCATCCAAGTGCAGCTGATCTTTCTTTTTAGCGAAGACAAGTAAACTGAGCAAGAGACGTTTCTGCCTTTTCAGCATTGTCTCTAAATATCTTCAGATCATCTCAAAGGGAAATAAGCGATAATTTTTGAGCCAGGCTGAAGTCAATGCAGGCTGTTTACGCCAGTGTGCTTGATTTCACAGGCAGAGCAGGCTGAGAGGGCTCGTTGTCTCCATCACAAAGCAGAGCAGAAGCCCAGGTCTGTTAAGGAATTCACTGCAATTATTAAAAAAAAAAATCTGCTAACCTCCATTAGCACAAGATCTTGCCCCTTCCCCATGCAAACAGAACTAAACGCCAGTGGGATGCTCTGGTTACTTCAGTGAAACAAGACTCAGATTGAGCTTCTCGTTTTGCTTGATGCATTGCCTGGCTTTAATCCAATTCGATTTGGGACACGCGAAATCGCTGCTTCTCCTCCCTCAGGCTCAGCCAGAGCCAGGCGCTGCACTGCCAGGTCCTGCCGCGTGTACACGCAAACCAGGCTGCTCTGCTCTTCTTCGCTCACCCCTTCGTTACTAGCGCTCCCGTCTTCAGCAGGAAGTTATTCCTGTGGAAATGTCACCCCTGAGCCACCACAGCCCCACGGCTCAAAGGCGAGGCTGGATGCTGGGACCGTGAAGTCCCGGGGGGCAGGGGACGAGCTGGCTGCCTCCCGCATGGGCTTTCTGCTCGCATCGTTCCAGGATCATGCAGGACCGCTCCCGCTGGGCACGCTGCTGCGCTGGGCCCCATGTGCAGGGAGCGCAGCGCTGCCCAGCTTTAATCACATCGACCACGGGAGCTGCCAGCGTGCTGCCCTGCTCTGCCACAGCGAAACCTTCCCAGAGACAGCAGCAGAAACAGCCGCAGAGCAGCTCGCTGCCTCCCAGGCCGGAGAAGCCGCTCAGCCTCTGCCGACAGCTGCCCTGCACTGTGCAGGCACCGATCCCCGCACCGGCCCCTTTGACTCCAGACAGATATGAGCACGTATTTAATTAACACGTTTGACCTTTCATCAGTTCTCGGTGCAGACAGCTTTCTGCACGCCATTTAGGGGCTCCTTCCTGGAGCCTGCTGCAAATCTGTGACTCGGACAACATACAAGGCTCTTCACATCTAAAAATCTTTGAAAAAAAATCTCTCAAACTCTAGATTTGAAAACAGAGAACATGAAAGTATCTTCCATTCATTTACTATTTTAATAGAAATTAAGTTCTCTTACTCCTGCAGGGCCGTATTAAAAATAGAGAACAAGTGCTACCTAGAAATGCAGAAGCTGGGCAGTCTTAATTCCTTTCTTCCCTGTATATATATAAAAATTTCCATTTTTTTTTTGGTCAGAGTTAAGGGCTACAGCTGACTGGGCATAAATACCTCAAAACAGTCAAGAACAAGTATGGTTGTGGGGAACCGCTTGGTGCTCCTGGTTTCAGCCGGTGTTACCAGAGACCTTCTCATAACGTTATTCTTTCAAGACCATTGTTAAAATGCCAAAAAGGCTCACACTGAGTTTATTTCAAGTTAAAGGGCTGCCCCAGGTACGCAGCCCAGTTCTGTTCAGCCCTCTCCTTCCCCTGGCCTGATCAGAGAAGCGTGGTTCAGGACTCTTCCTTCACCAACAGCCAACCCTTACTGCAGCCTGAACCTTGGTGCCGCGTGGAAACAGTACAAAGCATGAGAAGGCTTACCTGCGATGGGGACGCTCCTCCATACTCACAAAGTACACCACATACTGCTAAGATGCATTTCTAAGATATGGCAGCACCAGCTATATTTGAAAAACACTTTATTTTTACAGTGTATAAAAGTACAGAAAGACTATTGTACAGAAAATACAAAGTTGAGCAGAGATCTGTCTCATTTGTTAGAGGTACGACAAACGGGCTCACCCTGCATACATCCCAGGCTCCAGAAAACCAACCTGTGCTGGCAGTTTAAGTGGTAACACACTCGCCCTGCCCACGACAGATGCTGCTTACCTCAGCCAGAGGCAGAGCTGTGCCTAGGGACGTGTTTCCAGCACAGAAACTTGTCTTGCGGCTTCTCCAACATCCTTGCAGTTTTGCTTTCCCTACACAAAATGAAACCTAAGTCCCGTTTCACGATCTGACTTGGAAGTGAGCACTCTCACGCCCGCAGCATATTTACAGGAAAGGTGCTAAGAATCCCCCGGACCTGGCCAGGGCTCATACCCCGATGCACGGCCCCACACGAGGCACTACGGGGCTGGCTCGGCTTCACAGCAGCGACGCTGCAGCACACGCACGTACCGGGGCAGCCGGACGCCGCCTGGGACTGGCAGCTAGGATTTAAGGACAGCAAAGGGTCACTGAAAGGAAGCTAATGAAATCCCTGAGTTTCCATGTTTCTCAAAGCCAAGGAGGAGGGGGGGAAGTCAGCGATCTTTTCCGAACTACTGCCTGTTTCAGTGCATCAGTGTCTTCAAGGAAGGACACCGTGAACTGCAGCAGGCAGCAGCACAAGAATTATCTCCTGCTCCTTACCTTTAGTTCTCCAGGAGTAGAGTTTCTATTTTCCACAACCAAACTGCCCAAGTTTGCTTGGACGTTGGCGGTGGGTGAAGGGGGAATAGAGAAGGGGAAGGAAACGGGTAGAATTCAGGAATTACAGTGCAAAATATATGCTTATGGGGAGAGAAACAACACAACCCACAAAGAACCTGGCTCTCCACAGATTTTGCAAGCCCGTTCTCTCCATGGCCACGACACAGGGCCTCTCCTCAGTAGGAACTGCCAACTGCCTTTGCCCTTGACCGTCAAAAAAAGAACATGGGAGCACGTTCTCTGAAGTAGCGAACTCGCTTTTACACCAAGTATCAGCAGCGCTAGTGAGATGCCAATATCGCCGCCTTTTCATCACCCAGTAATCACAGCAGGACTCCATGTGAAAGTACAGTGGGAGTCTCAGGTCTTCAAGTTCCTTTTATTTTGTCGATTCGTAGAAGAGACGCGCAAATCCCTGCGCTCTCTTCACACTGGAGAAGAGTGCAGCAACACACACTGGAGACAGGCCAAGAATTATTGCTGTGCTGAGGCAGCTTGCTCAGGTCGACTGAAGAAAATTGACCAAAGAAGAAATAACAACAGACCTAAAAAGGAAGATGGAGGAAGAAGGGAACCGCCGCAGGCACCTGCGTGTCCTAGTTCCTGACGACTGCCAGAAAAGTGCTGTGGCAGCTCCCGTCTCCTGTGAGCAGCACGTGCAGGACAGCTGAGCGCGGGACTGTGCTGTTGCTGTGGGGTTCAGCAGCAGCTCGCCTGGAATCCCCCGGGGCAGGCACCGCAGGGAGCACGCTCACTGCCACTTGTAGATATTCACCATCTTCTCGGTGAGCGTGGCCAGCAGGTGGGTTTGGTTCACCTCCAAGGGGCAGATGTCCAGCACGGGCAGGTCAGCCTGCAGCTTCTGCAGCAAGGAGCCACTGCCGGCATCCCAGAGCTGTGCGACAGAAAAGGTCAAGGCCTGCAGGGTTTTCCCCTCCCACCCAAACCAGAGCTTCTCTCCCCAAAGAGAACTGCTCCCCCCCCCCGCCCCGGTGTGGACAGCCCTCATGTCTGGAGGACGTCGTCCATGGAAGGGTGCCGCTCCTGGCTATCCTTGTCCTGAAGAACTGCCTCTACTGGATCATTCCTACCAGTCCCTGAATAAGCCAAAGCTGGCTCTTCCAAACAGCCTGTGTTCTGCTATTCGCCTTCCTCGCTTCCTTCAGGATCTTGAGCTCCACTGTGGCCAAGGCTGCTGCCGATTGTCACATCCCTGACTATTTCTTGTTTGCTGAAGAGCAGACTTAGGAAAGCACTACCTCATCTGGCACTTCAGTTAGGGAGAGGTTCCTGACAGTCTCCAGAAACATTTCTGGATTGCCTGTGTCTTCTTGTGGTGCCCTTCCCACAAGTGTTAGGGACGTTCACACACCCCTAAAAAACAGCCTGCAATCTGCAGACTTTCCTCAAGTTCCTTGAGGAGGCCTTTGTCTGCTTTCACAGCCTGCTTGGGTAACAGGCTCCCACCACGATGCCACCCCTATGCCTCTCTTCTGATCCCAACTCAGCTCTCCTGCAGCCTGCTGTCTGTGCTCTGCACCTCAGCTGCTTTTCCACAGGAAGGACAACCCTTCTCCTCCCCTCCCTCTTTCTTAAGAAGTCTGTGTCCACCCCTCACAGCACTTTCTGCACTGCTGTCCCACCACGTCTCAGTTTCTCCAGTCGTGCCTAGCGCTCGGCAGCGACAAGATGCCCGACTACCTTCCTGTGAAACGCCAGGGGCTCGCTGCCTATGTTCCTTCCGGTGGACGTGGACCACAGGCTGATGTTGGCCAACATCCCACGCTATCAGAAAGTGGCTACAGGCAAGCACAACATGCCAGCCTGCACAGGGGAGTGCTCGTGACAAAACAATTCCTACCAAAACACACAGATGCTGTGACTGATAAGGTTTCCCTAAGAACTGCAATAAAACCCTCCACCCCACTGAAAGGAACAGAAAATACCATGGCAGAATTAGATGCCTCGTCGCCAGCGCACACAAAGATGCTGCCATCCTCCTCCGGGCTCTGAAAAATGGCGTTCTTGGTCAGCAGCTTGCAGGTGGGCCCAGCACTGAAAGTCTGCACCGGGTTAGAAGAACACACCACGTCTTCCGAGGCTTCTGTCAGCGGGCTGCAGGTCAGTTCCATCATGACACAACGCACGCACGGGTTGCTTTTACCTGCAAAAATGAAGAGAAGGCCTTTGAAAAATTTATTTGTGGACAAACTTAACTGTAGGAAGATGAGCAAACCACCTCACAGCTGCCTCCTTTTGCCCTCACCCTTTTATCTATGTGCAGATGCCCATTAACACAGCTAAGGCAGGTTCTACATTTTCACAGTGTGCTCAACCCCAAAGTTACTGAGAAACCCAGGTATCTGGGCAGAGCATCGACAAAAAAAGCCCACTGTAGATTCACACCGTTACGTACTGGGCCTGTAGGTTGCGAGGCAGTGCCGCGTGCTGATCTCTGTCTGAATATCAATGCATCCTCCTGGTTCCAGCAGCAGGTGATGAGGCCGGTAGGAGTTGCCAGCCTTCTGTTCCCAAAAACAGGCTCCTTCCAAGGTCCCAGCTAGTATCCCACCGTAAGGCAATGAGGCCGAGGCCATCCGGGGCAGGTAAGACAGCGACACCATGGGGCACCTGAAAGCATGATTGGCAGGAGTCAGTGCTGCCAGCTGTGGGCGTGCTGCTGTTCTGCCTTGCTGCTGCAGAGCTACCACAAAGGAAGGACCTGAGACAGGCTACGAAATGGAGCCCCAGTGGGTTTGCCAAAGGTAAATGAAGTTCAGCAAAACACTGTCCTATGTTTTAAGTGGGAATCAGAGAGCATACACCAGCTGTGAAAAAAGATTCACAGCTTTGACACCCCAGACAGGGGGCAGCAGGGTTCAGCAGTCATCAGGACAGAACTTACTTGTGCAAGGGCCTTCCCTCACTGACGGGCAGGTCCCGTCCTGAGAGATGAAAGCAGCACCCCCAGGGTGTTTAAAAGCAACTTGACGTAGCCCAGAGACCCACCTCAGCCTGCCTTGCGTCTCATCTCTCAGCTTGTGATTGCCTTGGCCAACCAGCCTGTTTTGGTCTTCCCACTAAGCAAGTCCACACAGCTCACAGGAAATCCCTCCAGTACACCCTTTTAAACCACCACTTGATTCCCAGTAGAAGAGATGGAAGCACCAGGGCCTTACACCTCTCTGTAATTTGTGCTTTTCTACATTAAACGCTAAACCCAGCTCCAAAACCGAGCCAGTTCTACTACTTAGTTGTAGGAGTGCTGGGTCCGTTTCTGACTGCTGCATGCTTTAACAAGACGCAGTGGCCAGGGAACCCTACCAAGTTATGCACGTACCGTGCAAGCTTATGGGAGGCTTCTCACATCTGTGAGAAGTCTGAATTTTTGAGCAACAGATTCACATAAAACAGTTTAGATGATTACAATTGCTGTATGATTTGTGGAGGAAGCTGAGTTTAGCTTCCCACATATTAGTAAAGTTGAGGAGCAGCAAATCCTTATGCCTTACCTGGACTTCTGAGGGACCAGTTCCTGGACATGGGAGTTAGTGTCTCTCAAATCATAGATCATGATGGAGCCGTTGACCAACCCAGCATAGATGTAATTTGTGTCATCAAGACACCAGCAGCAGCTCCAGACAGGACGGCCAGTATGGTATGTCTGTACCACAGTGTTTGTTGCCAAGCTGCAAGAGAAAACCAAAATGTTGGCCCTTTGCACGAGCATCTACGCATAAGAAAGTAGCATAATTAAGGCAACAAATCTAGCTTTTAAGTCTTTAGAAAGAAGCCTTAGATTTCCTTAGATTGAATTCTGAATTAATTCTTCCTGTACTCCATATGCGAATCTGGAAAACCTAGACAGAATAATCGCTTTGATATTGTTTGTGAAGTAATTTACAATTCTTCCAGGCCAAGGCTCCCTTTTCCAGATTGATCTTCAGAGACTGGGGAAGGAAGCCTCAGAGCAGGGTCTCAGCTGCCTTACTGGAAAAAGAAATTTAAGTTACTTTTCCTGGAAACAATTAGAGAAACCACTCTAGTGTAATCCCGTAATACTGCATATTCCTGACATCACAGCTCTCACCTCTTCAGATTACGTCTCATTAATCATTTCCCTCTTTTTACATGAGAGGGACAATACTTATGCCTCAAAAGAAACCAGCTTAAAACAAGAGTGAGAGCAAGTGGGGTAAAGACTGTAAAAAGCACATTTATAGCGTTAATTCTTTAGAAACTCAAGGAACTCTTCCTTTGTGGAAGGCTGAAGAGAATACATGGAGGGGAACAACCCAGAAGAGCAGACAAAGTTATGTCAGATTAGAACGTATTTGCCAAGGGTGGTATTGTCAATGCAGGCTCAGCACACTGAGTCTAGTGAGGGAGAGAAGAGAACACACATTGCAGTAACTCTGGGTATCCTTTAAAGCACACAGGTTTTTCCTTGGGGAAGCCAATTACGTGCAGAACTCCGGAGAAGTCATTTCTCCCAGGTAAGTATAAGGGGAACGACCACAAAGACAAACCTGGCTGGTAAAAACTGACAGGGAGTTTTGTCTTAGAACAGCAGCTAGTTAAAAGTCAGAAACAAACCGACAAGAAACCAAACCCACCAACGCCAGAGCTTCGGTGTTATTTTTAAACACTCACAAGCAAGCACAAGAGACAATGACATCGTGGATGACTCCTTTTGGTAGGATGACTAGGAAATCAGTAACTACAGAAGACAGATGACCAAAGGGGGGCTCTTCTTTCAGGCAGGGACCGGCAGATGACTGAAGATGCTGCTGAAGCAAGCACTTAACTGCAACACGTACTGGGATTGAGCACAAAGGCAAGAGGATCACAGGTTCTCATGCAGCCAATCAGGCAGTGAGAGACAGATGTGGGAGTCAAGTGTCTGAGCAGGTTCTCTGACACAAAGCCTCTGCAGATTAAACCATGAAAAGAATTCCAACTGAGGAGGCTGGTAGCCTGACGTGCTGGCTTTAGCATCAGAGACAGGCAGGTTGTTTACTTTTTACTAGTCTAACAAGCATTGCAACGTGGTACTGGGAACGGGAAAGCAAGCATTCTTCACATTTTTGTTATAGTGTTAAGTTCTCCTCATTATTTCACACAGGGGAAAGAACTCAGTCGTATGACACACCCTGTCTAACCCTATTCTGACAGACATGCATAAAGATGTTACTTGAACTCGGTGAGACCAACCAGCCAGCCAGCTTGTGAAGCAGCTTACACCTGAAGGGCAGCACAGAGTAGCAAGAAAACACTCATATGCTGAGAACTCCACCAGGACTGAAGCAATTTCTCTCCCAGCCTCTGCATAATTAGCTTCCAACCTGCTGCTTGAAGTCTCTGCTAGCTCAGTGCAGGAACAGAAAACCAAGCGAACAGTAAATTTCACATCTATACTTTACACTGCACTTGTTCTCAACAGAACTGGGCCAATCTCTGCTGAATGACTCGTTTTCCACCAAAATCTACCCAGGGAAGGCATTGGACAGGTAGCTCCAGAATACCTCCACCTAAAAGACCTGAATGCAAACAAGTCTTCCCCTCTGTCAGTTCCCGCATCAGGAAGGATACGCAGACACACCGACCTCATCTTACCGGCACCTTTTGGAAAGCAGAACAGCAAGCACTACAAGACACACTTAAGGTGAGAGAGAACCAAATGCAGTTCTGCACAGAGCAGAACTCAGCTGGGAAACGCTGCTCTCCCCGGCAGGGCTCACCTGGTCAGTTTCAGAGTGTTGTCCAGAGCAGCAGAGAGCAGCAAGCCGTCCGCACGACCGCCGAAAGCCAGCCCCCGAATCTGTTTGCTGTGGATGGGGATGTACTGACTGCTCTTCAGGTTGGCCACGCTCACCATCTTAACACCACAGCCTGTCAGGGAGACAAACCAAGCAGGTTATCATGAAGCAGACATATGTGTAAGGCAGACCACTGACCGGCCACTGCCAAGGAGCCTAGAAGTGGCAATTCCACATCCAAACTACAATTTCTGTACAGACACATTCATCCTACCACAGGTTTCGAAGTTTTTTGCTGTTCTGGATAAGAGTTGCCAGAAATCATTCTTTAGTTCGAATGGCAATAGTGCGAAATCCTTCAGGACCCAAGCCAGCAAAAGCAAACTCAGTGTAAGAGTTCTTGCCAGAAGGGCCTGCTGCTCTTTAGCCGGTTTCTTCAAAGACATTCTAGCCTAGCTGGAAGCACGCACAGCAGAATTACAGGGCAATTTAAGAGAACGAGTGTCACTGCAAAGAATGGTTACAGGTGAACTTAACCTACATGCCACAAAGCCTCCATACAGAGAGGAATTCCTCAGCTCCAAAATGCAGAAAAACTAAGGCCAGCCAAACGCAGAAAACAATTCTGTTAGGCCTATAGATAAGGCACATTAATCTCTAAGCCATTAACCAAATAAAGTAAGTTTCATCATCCAGAAAGCATGAAAGTGCTTTGCAAATAAAGTCTCTCAGACTCCTAATGCCACATCTTCATTGTAACAGGAAGCTGGCACAGGCCCAGCCGTCAGCTCGCTTGCCCCTGGCCGTAACGAGACGGGAACAGGGCTGCCCATGACTCCTCGGCTTCCTACTCCCCCACTGGGAGACAGGGCTCCAGCACTCGTATTAAAAGTCTTTTTTTTTTTTTTTTGAAGTCTGTTGACAGACCAGCTGCACGTGGATCAATCCACCTACTGAGTGGGGAGCAATGTTTCTCACTCAAGCGCTGGAAGCTTCTCTGCCGGCCCTTGCGTGCTGACCTCTCGCTGTCTCACTCCCCTTTGCCAGGAGCATCGCACACGCCTGTCACCTTCCTGCAGATGTGGCACTTGAGCAGAAGAGCCTGAGATCCTCTGCTAGGATCCCGCTGGAGAAGTGAGGGGAGAGACAAGTCGCCTCACTAGGCAGAGGCTACCGAAGCAGAGAGAGATGAACCGGGGGAATCTTAGGAGCGTCCCCAGCTTACAAGGCACGTGGAAAGGTCAAGCCAGAGGAAGGAGCAAGCAGAAAACACGTTTCACTTCTGCGAGCCTCCAAATATCACCTACAAGCACCAGATCTCGACTTGCTTATTTACCAGGAATAAAAGTAGACTGTGGGGAAGGCTGCGATACCACGAGACAGCCCAGCGAGTCGCAGTATGCCATCACTCTGCAGTTCCCCGCCTGAGACACCACGAAGACCTTTTCCAAGTGGTACTTGCGCTGGCTTTGGCTGGAGGGGAGGCCACCTGGGAAGCCGGTGCGGAAGCCGCCAGGTTGCTGAGAAGCACTCGCGTTGTGCTGGGCCACCAGAGCCTTCAGCTCCTGCAAAGACAAAAAGACCTCAAAGAGCTTTAGTACTCCCCTGGAGATCCTGTGCCACCCGTTCCAGGTGCTCCGGGGGTGCTTGTTCTCAGACAAGGAGGGAGGATACAGGCAGCTCCACTTCCACACTGTCCCTGAAGCGCTGGATTTCCAAGTCCCCTGGCTGCGAGAACAACAAAAGCACTCAGCAGGCTCTGCAAGCACTGGTAGAATCTTCTCCAAGTCCGTTACTGTATGTATTAGACCCCATGGAAGAGAGGGCTCTTGGGCAGCAGATAAAAGCCAATAACAATTATTACCAGATCAATGCTGTTTAGAAGAGAACGAGCTGCCAAGTATTACATGCCGCTCAACCGCAAGAGACAGTCAATTAGAAGCATTTTCCAGAATTTCCAGAATACCTCCCCCCACCCCAAAGGCCCTAGTTTCAACGCAGACTGACTTGTTTCCTGCAACACCCTCTATTTAATGAGGATGACCCTGTTCTTGTAAACCCTGGCCGGCAGATTCCAGGAACAACAACTCTCAAGGGCTCCAGCCTCGTTTTCTGCTTCCTCCCCCCTCTCCCTCAGCTGAAGCATGCTCAAGGATGCTCGGCAGAGCCCTTGCCAGGGACAGCTTCCACCAGAGCATCAGCAACAAACAAGGTTTTCCTAGAGTTCCTCCTTCCTCAGAGATCTGCAGGGTGAAGTGGCAGTGTGAGGAGCAGCACTTTTTGGTGAATTTGAGTCACAGTCAAAGACAACGTCCCCAGAAAGCGTCCTGACCAAGTGGGTGTGCTCCAAGGGCAAACGCCAGGCAGTGCGGTACCCCAGGGCATCACAGGGAGCGTATACACACACACAGAAAATTGCTACTTGCTTTCTGTTGTCTGAGCAACATAGATTATGCTTCAAATACTCCATAATTTTTAAACGATTAAGGGCCACGAGAGTGATATTCTGAGCGTATTAGTAGGTTGCGAGCTAGCTTCAGTATTGAACCAGCCACCACCACTTAACTCACACTGAAGCAAAGGCAACGAATCTCAGAGAGGGAAGACCAGAGATCAAGCTCTGCGTCAACAGTTGTCATCAAGCCCTACAACTTTGGAAAATGGCTCAAGAGGAGAGCAACTCTGGTATTTTCCGGAGGTCTGATCTGTCTTGCATCAAATGGCTTCCAAATTCTCTGAGGGAATAAAGAAAAAAAAAAAAAAACTTGAAGACTCAAGAAGATCCCGTTAAAACAAGCAAAGACAAAATGTGGGGAGGAAGCAGAGGTACAGGGGGTGCCAGGACGCTTACAGTAGAAACTTCTGTAGCTTCAGGCTTGGAGTAAGCAAGCAGTGAAAACACAAGGAACTTCCAAGAAAGCAACTTATAACCAAAAAATTAATAAGCTCTATTTCTCAAAGGCAGGAGGGTGCCGCTGCCACTGAGCATGAGAAGAGATTAAAATTATTTGTTGCTCTGGGGAGTTTGTAAAACTCTCCTTGTCACCTGCACTCAACACTTACATTTTTACATGAGATATTCATTAAGGCAGGCAGTTAAAAACTGTCAGTACAGCATCTAAACACAACGGACAGAGCCAGCAGAACCAGGAAGCCTTACTGGAGACACATCACTGAGGTGACTAGAAGCGTTGCACCAAAGACCAAACCCTGCTGACTGTGCTCAAAAGGACACTTTTGGCAGCATAAGCTGATGCCTTCCTCTGGAATGCTCTGAAGACTTCTCCTGGCCCCTGCTGTTGCCTGAGGGCCTGGAGGACATGCTCATCCCTGCGCACCCACCACGACTGCTTCCTAGATCCCAACTTAGTGCCGCTTAGTGTTGAGTGAACATTCAGGGAAGGAAGGGAAGAGACAGCCAAGTTCCTCCTGAGGAGTATGCATGAGAAGCAGAAACGGGAGAGGACAGAACGAGAAAGAAAACAGCCAGCTACAGCCAGTTTTCTGTCGCGGATTGGGTTACGGTGGCAGCAGCTGACCCAAAGCTTACAGACAAAGGCAGTTATCAGATGACAGCCACCCTTTGGCCGCGCTCCCACAGACCTCTCAGGGAAGTCACGCCTGCCATCCTGCACTACAGCCTCAGCCTTGCATTTAATAGAGATAAACGCGTGACCCTACAACCTCCAGCTGCAGCGCAGCACTGCAGGCTCTGAACCTGAACCAAGGGAGGCTGCAAACAGCATTTTAATTGGCCTCACTGCAAGCAGCAGCCGAAGGAAACGCCAGCTTTTCTTACTGCCCATAGATCTTCCAACACCCATTGCAGGTGAACAAAGATCACAAAGGTGAAAGATTTTTTTAAAATGAAATATAACAATTACCCTAACATTTTTCTAAAGTTATTAGGTTTGCATTTTTATTGCTGCCTTGACATCCAATTCCTTTCGGTTGCTCTGCAGCATAGAGAACTTACACTGAAAACCGTGGCAGATTTGGGAAGCGTACAGCAGCGGTTCACGTCTGGTTCCCTGGATCCTTGTGCTCACAGGGGAATAACTTCAGGCAAAAGCATGGCTTCAGCAGCACTGTTCCCAAAATATTAAAAGCCTTTGCCCACCACACAGCACAGAGCTCTCCCCAGTGTTGTTTCTGCATGTGAACTCGCCGCGTGTGCTGTGCTTTTTCCCAGTTTTGGCTAGTTACCCTGTCTCCATGCAACTGCAAGTTGCTTTACTCGTATTTCGATATAGCTAAAGACAAAGAGATATCCCTTTTCTAGCCTCATTCATCTTAAATACTTCAATAACAAAGCTGAAGCAAGCTCATCTTCATGACCCTAGTGGAGCAGAGAAGGGGAAAAAGCACACAAATCTGAAAAAGGGTCATAGCAAGAGACATGACAAAGGATGACCCAGCTCTCAGGTGCATTAATGACAGAAAAGGGCTCACACAACAGCTTTTTTGGGGGAAACTGGTGGCCCGTGCTTTCTGTAAGACTTAAGACACCAAGATTTGTATGCAACAAATGAGCATAGCTCTCCCAGTTCTGTGCAGCTGAACTTTTCCACATTCAGCCTCTGGATGTACAGGTATTTCACAGACTTCTTTTGTAATCCCACAGCACCGCTTTCCGTGGTGCCTTAAACCTTTCTATACCAATTAAACACAGTTCCTTGTATGACGAGTAACGCTGCTTGCTGAAAGCAGAAGGGCAGCAAACTTAAGACACGACAAGCTAAGTTCTTTATTAGATGCTAGGGAAAGAAGCTCTCACTGAGGACAGCCAGGCAGCGCATTGCCCAGAGAGGTTTTGCAGCCTACTTGTGGCCACTACAAACCCGATGGGCCTTTGCCCTAAGCAACCTAATGCCATGCTGAAGTTCCTCAGCTAGGGTTGGACTAGAAGCCTCCAGGGATCCCGTCCTGTCTAAATGACTCTCTGCAGGCAGTTGCTTTACTAGACGACCTCTCAGAAAATAAGGAACTGGTTAGGCATAACCTCAGAATATAAACCAATGGTTTAGCAACTTACTCTAGACTTCCTACTGATTTATGGCTCCCCAGCAAATTGTTTTTGCTTTGTTTTTTAAACTTCCAGTTCATTCACAGTATAGACAAGTACCTTGAAATTGCTTCCAGCATTCACATCAAGCACTACAGGACAGTGATGAATGCAGTATAAATACTGAACCAGAGCTTAAGAACACAGGGTACTTAATCTTTATAACGTGCAACTTCAGTTCAATTAGACTGGATTCTCTATCATTGAACACCAAAAGAACAGCAGGAAGATGCTATGGACCTGCAGTTTTATCTTATTTGCATCGTTCTTAAACCAAATTTTATAGTGGGCCAACTTTCTCATTCGCTCTGGTGATCATACCTGCCTGAATTCCTGCACGAAGCTGTAATTTATAAAGCTTTGTGTTACATCACATGGGAAAAATTGAGAAAAGGGGATGTTTCTTAATGTAAGATGTAAATAGCTAAGGCTATAAGAAAATCCGGAAGTAGAGGAAAGCATAGAAGAAACGAAACAGTACAAAATTAGACAAATTTATCATCTACTTCATACAACAACAAAAAAAAGTAGCAAATCGGTTGTGAAAGAGGCTACTGGAAAACCTAGAACTGGTGGAATATGCAAGATAATTCACAACTGGGAAGTACCAGCGAAGTCCACAGTTTTACAATCCTGTAAAAGCAGCCGTGACAGATTACAAAACATCACGGTGTTGCATGAGCCAGAAAGGAAGAGGCTGTTTAGCAACCAGTCATTTACTTTCAGTAATCTCTATTCTAAGGGGACAGAGGCGCTTCTTCGCAGCTGTTCAGCCGCAGCCTACCCTAATGACAAGCTCATGGCACCAGAAGGTGCTCCAGCTAAACATTGACTGATCTTCACAAGAAATTCAGTGGTTTTTTGTTTTGTTTTTGTAAATGGCCACAAACATACTTCCTCACAAACTATTTTTCAAAAACTCGACTATCTAGTGAAAATACATCATCCAAGAGATTTTCAAAGGTCATTTTGGTACAGTTAGAGAAAGATAAGGGGAACGCATTTGGCACTGTATTACCAGACCTTGCCAGCCACCACAAAACCTGAGCAACCTGCAACATCAGCAGCCCAAAGCGCCTCCTGTTAAGCTGTATGTGCAACTTCCAGTCTTAGAAGCAAGTCAGTGTTAGGTCACGTACATGAATATGCTCACCTGGGATGTTTAGGATACTCCCAATGATTCACCAGTTGAGTTGACTAGATCTTGCTGCTTATTAAAATTGGAAGCCTACTTTCTCTCCTCTGAGGGAGCAGGGGAGAGAAAGCTGAAGAGAAAGGGAGTCTGCTGTGTATCGGAGGTGTTGGACTCACCTGAACTTGCCTGCGGAGCTTGCTGCATTCGTCTGTCAAAACCTGCAACTGGAGACGGCTCTGTGCAGACTCCAGCTCGGCCCGTCTCCGCAACATCTGCTCCTTTTCTATAGAGCTGGATGGAAAACAGAGGAAATGCAACCCTTAGGACTAGGAATTGTCTAGGATGCCTCCGTGCTGTTGTCTCCTACCCCCAAACTTTGTTCCAACACAGGTCCTGCTTGGGTAAATACAAAAGCAACAAAAGTCTGGTACCACATTCACCCAGTCCGTTCACCTCAAGATGTTCTCAGTTATGCAACTGCACTGAATGACTCACACAATTATTGTTCCATCGACAGAACAGCCTTTCTCCTCACCCTCTCCAAATGTGCTAATTTAGTGAAGGAAAGCAGAGAAAGTGATCAGTTGTTTCCTGCTCCACCCCCCGAAACAGCTTAGCAAATTCTATACCATCAACATCCACGTAATCCATCATGTCAGTAATGCAGCGAGCCACAACACAGCGAGACCGTTAGGCTTCTTTCTACTACGAGCAACTGATTTTGCATTTCAGGAAAATACTGCTGTATCAGAACTAAACAGACACAGATAAATTCTCTGTGAAGCCCCTAAGAGCCGTACTTACTACCTCACCTTGAGCCTAGAAGTGCATACACACAGTTCAACAGCAGCAGTTTTGGTAACATGTTTCAATTTTGCCTTCCTAAGTACTTTACATATGAATGAGTGGTTAAGGAGGGGAAAAAACCACCAACATTCCTTAACATTATTTGCATATTTGGTCTGTAATGTGAACACTGCATCCTGTGCCTCAGAAGCTGCAATAGTCTGGTTATTTCAGTAATTCGGGTGCAGACAGATCTAGCTTGCCTATGTAACCTTAAAACACAGCCTTGCATGTTTACCCAGCACAGAGTTCTGTTCTTTCCCTATAGCCCTATCACGTTATTTTTTTTGTTGCATAAGAAACGGGTGAAACTCCATATTTAGCCATCAGAAACATTCCTTACACAAGCACCCAGACCCTGAAGGCTGGCGTTTCTGAATGTGAAGAACGAAACCCATGAGCTTATACCCAACTCAAGGCTATGCACAAACAATATTGATGTATCAGTGTTCCCATTTGTCCTCTGCTCGTGGCTACGTGCCACGAGGCAGCCACTGCCAGCAGCTTAACAGGACGGACGGGCAGTCACCGCTGTCTGCCTGCCCACAAAGCCAGGAGGCAGGGGATTGATGTATGGCACGTGGGGAATTGCTGCTGCGGGATTCTGAGACACAAAAGCAGCAGTCAGACAGCTGCCTCTACCCAAGAAACAATGAGACTTAAGCACCCAAATGCTGCTGTGCTTTTGGAAAAAAAACAAAAAAACACCTTATGTATGGATTGTTTTGCAGTGTCTATCCAGTAAAAAAGTGTGACCCTTCTAGAGGTACAGTTCAAACACCGTCAGGCAGTGGCACTCTGGACAGAACAGCTACTTTCCCCTTGTGACAGTTACCTCACTATCCTAGTAATTATTAATCAGAAGGGTTTGGGAGGAGTTTCTGTTGAAAGACCGTGTTGGAAGAACAGCAATATGCTTAGGAACACGTTATGGAGAACCCAATTAAATTCTATTCACTTCAAGATTCAGGAGAACTCAGAAGTCTGCAGCCTTTTAATTTCAGAACAGTATCTGTGACAGCATCTTAGTGAAAAGAAATTAGCACCCATTTTCCTACCCACTGTTCCCTTTTTCAAAAAAAAAAAAAAATCTGCATTGAAGTTGGAAGGGGGAGTAGAGTCCCAGTAATGCTTGCTGACCTTTTGTAAGCAAAGCTACATGAAGAGTTTGACAAAGCAAGATGGAAAGTGATTCATATGAGAGATACTCTGTTTAATGCATGCAGAAAAGATGACAGAAAAGGTCAGTTATTCTCCCTCTTTGCATTTCTAATTACGCTTTTCTCATCTAATGATGAATTAGCAATATACAGCTTTTTGGCAACAACTCTGCGTGTTCTCCCGTGGTGACATTTCAGGAAACAGCACAAGACAGCTTTAGCAACTTCAGCGCCACGAAGCACAAACTCGGGATTCCTGCTCCAAAAGAAATTTCTCCTTACAGGTAAGGCAGGCAAAACATAGCAAGATGTCATTTGTTAGGACAACGATCCCCAAGGGAATGCGGGAATTTAAACACAGGAAATTAAAGCATAAAGTAAAAGCCAGGCTGCAGCTTTCCTTGACACGCAACCAGCGAGGCCGTGTGTTTAGGTGGAGCCTCTGTACCTCTTCATGCGTTCCTGCTCACTGGTGTCCAGCGCTTTCAGAGTACGGGCGTACAGCACCACAATGTCAGAGCGTTTCGCCTTCTTATTGCACTGAAATGAAAGACAACAGCAGTTCGCCTACAAGAATATCACCACCCAAACTGTGCGTCCCTACAGCTTGCTAGGCAGTACTCTGAACAATCCTTCGGGTTTTGAGGGGAGGGGGTGTCGACTTATAAAAACAAATCCCCAAGTCAGATAGAGCACAGCATGTTTGCAAGACACTCCCTCATCAACTGGAGCTCTGATAGGGGCTACAACAGTTTAGGTCCTAGGCTCTATTGCACCTTTAAAAATGCATCTCCTTGGTTCCTACTAAATTTGTTTTGCTAACACACCAGAAACACAGCGTGGTCAGGTAAGATCCACGGGGGGGGGAAAAAATTACAACGAAGCAGAGGAAAAGATCCAGAGCAACACAGCAGTCCAACTTCTGCTTTGAAAGCACAAAGACTGGCTACTTGTACAGCAGGCTAAATTTGGGCACCCTGAGTCTACTCCCAACAATATTAACTACGTATTATATTCCTCTGATCAAATCCTGTAGGTCCGAATCCACAAAAGCATTCCCGTAGCAGTATCGAACACCAACATCCCACTGATTTCAGAGATACCAGGGGAATCAGATACTGCAGTAATTTCGTGCACCTGCCCAAAATGAGTGGGGACTTCATACTTCACATCCTCCTTACAAAGCAGGCGCCGCACCTCCCTGGGTTGGGACTCTAAGAAATGACAGCATCTGCGAGCTCCCTGCTTTGCAAACACACTTCAATGATCAGAAAAGAGGCAGCGAGCGCTGAGATCAAGTGAACTCCGCCAAGAGGTAAATTACTATATGCGCTTAAATTGCAGACTTCTCTATTATTTAGCAGCATGAAGATACCATGGGCAACAGCTTCAGATCAGGCAGCTCCCCCCACACCTCAGAAAACTGCTTTGCAGAGCAGTAAGTGGCTAAGACAGCTTTCTCGGCAGCCAACAGCTGTCACTGGCAGGGCCTGGCACACTGCAATTTCACAGGATCTTGCACTCAAGCCACTTAGTACACAGAGCAACACACACAGCAGCCCTGTGCTATTCAATTAGAGAAGGCCCCGTCGCAAAGCACGGCGACGGAAAACAAAGGGAAGATGATTTCGCTGCAAGGTTGTCTCCAGAGCAGGAAGTTCTTGCAGGAAATTTTCCTCCAGTGATGTAATTACTGGGAAAGGTAGCGAGCATCCCTTGCAAATTGTCAGGGCTCAGCAAGAAAGCAGACAGGATTCTAAAGAGCAGAGATGCCACAAAGGTCTCTGAGAATTTTGTCTGGGCATAGAGCAGAAGAAAAGCTTACACAGAAAAATTAGGTTTGGGCCTCTGCCATGGCAACAGTGGGTCTTTAGGTTTAATCACAGCGCCCATCAACAGCAAGCTTCTTGTTGGGAGGGGGAATCCTGCACAAAGTCAAGCAAAACTACGGAAACTCTGAAAATGACAAAGCCAATGAAACCGCGGGCTTCCAGCCGCTGAGTGAGAAAGCAGAGGAACCGAATCCCATTTACGAGCTACTCTTTGACCTGTTTTTTTGTCAACATTCCTTTCTGGAGAAAAGGAATTCGGAATGGGAGTACATCACAGGAAGGCACAGACCTAATCAGAGAAATCCATATTACCCACGGAAACAAAAGGCAAAGAAGCAACCTTACAAGCAGATCTACCACTTGCAACTGGTTGTTACAGGGTGCGGGGTATTTCTCAGTCCACTCTGAGAAAGCTGCCTGAACAACCTGACCCTTAGGCTGCCAAAGCAGATGCAGTTCAGAACAGACGGCTAACTGATTGAAAATGTTTCTCCAACAGATTTCTAGTCCGATAACGCATTCTTTATGCTTAATTAATTGCTTCTAGGAATCGGTCTGCCATTCCTGCACTCCAGGAGCGCAGCGCAGCGTTCTGAAACCAATTACAGGCTTAGCACTTGGACGACCAAACTTCTGAGTCTGCAAGTCACAAACGCTCTACTTCAGGGGAGAAAATCCACGCTGGAATCCTCCCCTTGAAGCACTGCTAGCTGTGCCTGGGCTACCTGCATCCAAATAATTGTGATTTTTGTTATTTCTGACAGCGGGCAGCGTCAGATTCTTTATGCAGCAAGCAGCTGTAGCTGTTACAGTGACCGCGCCCCCCTCGGTGCACAAAACCGCCCTGAGTTTTACCTGGGGGCACTTCCCCGCCTGCCCCCTGAGCCACCTCTCAATGCAGGTGTAGCCAAAGAGGTGCCCGCAGCGCAGCGCCGACAGGCGGTGGTCCCCAGCGTTGGTCCACTGCTCAAAACAGATGGCACAGGTATCCCCCTCCTCTTCCTCCTGCGGGGCAACGGGAACCGACGGCTCCGGCTGCTTTAGTGGAGTTCTCTAAGATTTTAAAAAATAATAATATACAGGCTTTTGTTTAGGCAAACGCAGCATTTACCATATTTAATCCATCTCCAAGAGCACTTAAGTCACCTTACCTGCTTTTGCTGGACTTCAGCCCCTTCCTCTTCGTAACTTCCATGTCCTGCAGAAGCTTGAGGCAGCTCTGCTTGGGCCTGACTGGAAACTAAGAAAAGCAATGCTTCAATAAACTGCTATGTATCGAGGGAGAGGGGTTCTCCTTGACTTGATCCATAATCATCGGGGAGTTGAGGCCAGCAGTGCAACAACAGCACAGGTGAGGCACAAAGCTTTGGATCAACAACGTGGGTAGGGAAGGCCAGGCAGTTTGCCTGCACGCCACTCTCTTAACCAACTGCAGTGCTGAAGAACTTTCCGCCTTTTTTTCCTAGAAAGATGCAGAATTCCAGCACAATCAGTGACAAAAGAGAGGTCCTTTGAAGACAGTCACTGTTACCAGGACTTCTCTGACCTGCTGGAAGCCAACACACCTGCACACAGGCCCACAGCTGGGCTGCTGTCAGGTTACAGCCCTGCGCCACCGGGCCCACAGACACCCATACACGCAAGTTCTTTTGCCAAGGGTTCCAAGCGTGCACATTTCACATGCCAGAAGCATTTCCCACATGCTGCTTGCCCGTTCACCCTGACTCGAGCAGCTTTCTAGCCAGTGGTTACCCAACTATCAGCTCTGCTAGGCCATGTGGTTTTTGTGCTGTGCCTGTGAGCCCTTGTGCTGGAGCCGGGGCACGCAGCAGCACCAGGCTTGGATTCCTACCACCAGCACACTAAAAAAGGAGCAGAAAGCACCATCTCCCCCCTCTCCCCGGGGAAACAAGAGAGTTCACAGTGACAGTTAGCACCCAAGGCAGACATTCTCAGTCCAGTGGAGAAGTAGCACCTAGCCCCGCCTCAGGCTAATAAGATTTTCAGCCCGTACAGTGCCGGGCTGAACAGAACCCAGCAGCTTATATAAGCAAGACAAGGGGATTCCAGAAAACCCAACAGAGAGCATATGTTCACACAATATCAGACAGCACTTAACAGCTTGAGCTCCTGTCACGTGTAAGACTAGCTGAGAACAAGTGGAAGGAATCTGTTCAAAGGAGCCCTCTTAGATATAACCCCCCCCAAAAGGTGTCCAGGTAGGTTTGGTTTTGATTGTCCCGCCTAAAGGCAGAGAGAAGCGTAGGGACATTCCTTAGAGCCCGGCGTTTCTAAGAAATAGGGAAATGAAAAATATATTTCTTGTATTCTCCGGGCATCAATAACCTTGGATACCAAATTACTATTTGCCACTCTTACATAAACTGCATATGTCACTGAGTGTGTGGCAGCCTGCAAACGAGAGTTTAAATAAAGAACTGCAAGCCAGGAAAGCTGAGCTGAGGGAAGAAAGACAAAGCCCTGCCTTGAGCACCCCTATCTTCTCAGCTAAGTGCCACAGGAAGTTACAGGAATGAGAACTCTAACCTGAAGCAGACAGAAGCACAAATAATAATAAAAAAATCCTGACTCAGACCCCTCTGAGGACTGAAAGCACTGCTGATCTCCAGAGACGTGACTTGATGTCTTCAAAAATATTTCCTCTGTTATTTATTATTGAGGAATGTTCCAAGTAACAGCCTCTAAAAGTGAGGTTATTTTGAACACTTCCAGGATTATTTATAAGCAAGAGCCTGCAAATAGCAGAAAGATTATGTCTGAGATCACGGCAGCAGTCACGCGTTGCTGCTACTGCTCTTTGGAGCTGCTTGCCAGCAAGCCTTGTGGTGGCAACCTGCTCCCGCCAGCTGCGGGCACAACGAGCCCTGAGCACCGTCTGTTGGGAAGCTCGAGAGGATTTCCCCGCTGGGTTCTGAAGCAGCAAGGCGAGTTTCTGAAATTAAGTACCCACACAGCACAAACCTGAGCTGGCTGCTGCAGGCGGCTCCTGGGCTGCTGGGGACGGTGGTGCTGCAGCCTCCGCCTCTTCCTCCTCCTCCTCAGAAGCGCTGCTGGCAGAGCCACTCAGCTCTGTTTCAGAAGCCCCATCCTCCTGGCTGCTCCCCGCGACACGCGAGGGCTCCAGATGCGCAGCTGGTGTCGTAGCTTGCTCCTGGCTCCTGCTGATTTGGAAGTAACGGTGCAACGGTGCCCTGCGTCCAGAGAAGGAAGAAATGAAAGCCACGGTTATTTCAGGTACGCTGAAGGCTCTGAATGCTTCCCCCGGCTGGTTTGCAGCACAATTCCCAGGCTCTGAGTGCAGATAGGAAGGTATCAGTTATCACGACAGACCTCGCGTGGGAGAGGGGCGACCCCACACAGCTGTGAGCAATCAGCAGCGCCACAGAATCACTCAGGTGAATTCTGGGAGACCTCCCAGGCCATCCAGGCCAACGTTTAACGTGGTACTGAAGCCCACCACTAAGCCACATCACGAAGTTCTGCATCTCCACGTCCCTCGAAGCCCTCCAGGGAAGGCGACTCCCCCACTTCCCCGGGCAGCCCGTTCCAACACTGCACAGCCCTTTCCGTAAAGAAACTTCTCCCAACACCCACCCCAAACGCAGCAACCATTCGTTCTGCCCAGCCCGTGGAACTCCTACGCTGTAATTACAATTATAACCCAGAGCTGGTTCCCGCTGCCCCTGGTAATAATGAGATAAATGAGGCTCGTACCAGAGCCTCACCCCACCGACTACTTTGCGCCTTGCCTTTCTGCCTTCCCCCTTCTGTTCCCCAGGGGCTTCACCCCTGGAAAGTAACTTCTTCCCCTCGCCCCGCACCAGCTCCTCAATTATCCTGCAGGTTCAAAGCAGAGCTTTGCCAGGTTGCCTTCCAGCCCCGAGAACCGCAGTGACCTTCATGAGCAATCCACGGGCAAACAGCGTAGTAATGTTTAATCACCAGGGAGGAAAGGAGATGTCGGTCTGACTGCATTTAAAGACAGTTCTCCAGTTAATTATAATTTCACCCTCGGCATTTACAAAAGCTACAAAGATGAGACAGAAACCAAACAGACCAGAAATAGGGATTTCTTTCTGGCTAATGGGTGTGCCCACTCATCACCTTTCAAACTCATTACTAACAGCATTAAACACAATTTTTTAGTTTCTTTGCCTGAAGGTAGCAAAACAAAATGTTAGTTTGCTTGTTTGTGAAACCTTCTGCAGCAAGGGTCACCAGAGAACTTAATGAGACAACCCAAAACAAAGGTGAAAGGCAAAAGAGCTCAGTGGAGCTCGTGCTAAGCGCGGGCTGGAAGTGCCGAGGCGGTTCTGCTGCAGGAAGCACCGCCAGGAGCCCGGCAGAGCCACGGAACAGGGGGAGCAGAGGCTCTGCACGTCAGAAAGCGTGAAAGGGCTCACAGGTCAACATTAAGCGAAGAAACGGGGGAGATTCATTTAACAAGGAGCAAAGACGCTGCCAGATGAGATCAGAGGTCTGCCCCCTGTGCTTCAGAGGTTTGTGAGGTGCTCAGAATTCGGCCACAGCCCTGGACCGAGCTGGGCTCTGTAAGCCAGGAAGCACGGCACAAATCATTTCTGCTTTACCTGGCACTGACCGTCCTCTGGGAGCCCCCGATCCTCTGCTGCCTGCGAGCCCTTCTCACTCGTGGCTGTGTCGCAGCCTGCGGCCCGGGCACCAGCAGGAGCTGATCGAACACCCCTGGAAACCTCTGCAGCCCGCTGGGATGCGCTGGGTGGTCGGGCCCGGCAGCTGCTTGCCCTGTCCCAGCACTTGACGTGCCGACAGCCTCGTCGTCAGAAATGACGGTCACGCTGCCTCCTTCGCTGCTGAGCACCGTGGCGTGGCCTGAGGGCTCTGGGGGAAGCATCCTGTGGCTCTCTGCGGGGTAATCAGCCACTGGTTGGAGGTCGACTTCCATCTCTTCTTGAGCCATTCCTGTCAAGAGTCGAAGCAAACAGCTCACATCTGTAAGTCTGCGCCCTACTTGCAGCCCGACGGCAGCAAGAACCGGCTGCAGCAGTGACTCCACAAGCCTTTACAACTCAGGCTGCAAACACAATTTGTCCTTTTGCCTCAGACATGCAGCAGAAAAACCAACTGCCCAAGTCGATAAGCGTACACGAGCTGGCCCAGCAAGCAGCGCCGTCCTCAAGTCCCTGACCCGAAGTCTCGGGCTCAGTGACAGCTAGCACCAAAGGCACGCTGCAAAACCACGTTGAGTAAGCCTTAGGGGAGCGGGGAAAGTCAGGGGGTGCTTGCTGCTGTTATTTAACTGCCAGTGAACGCATCTGCATCTTGGAGGACGGTTTGGAGATATCCTAGAGACTCCCCCTGGTGAGCGCTGCACAAGCACTGACAAATAGAGCCAGAAGCGAGCAGCGCATCTGTGCATCGCACTGGTCTCTCTGGAGACTTTCCTTTACTTCAATAAAACTCCATTACGATACCAGATCACCGTGAGTCTTACCACAGACTATTTAAGAGGCCCTTCTGCTACCTGATGTTCACCAGCACCACTCAAACCCAGAAAGGGTACCGGAGCAAAACCCATGACCGAGACATTATGGGCAGCAAGTTACCCCCAGTGTCAGCATTTGTGGATCCATATTCATCCAAGACTAGACAAACATTAAATTTGCAGTAAAAGCCTCACATATATTAAAAACAGATGCCCTGAAAGCATCTTTGGGATAAAGATTTCACTTTTTTTCTCCTAAAAGGACTACCCTAGGTTTTCGGGAAAAACAGAGGAAGTCGCAGTCTGTGTCATCGTGCTGCTCTCAGCCACAGAATTGGACAGAACCCCTGCTCTGCAGGCAGTCTGCAACACAAAAGAGGCTTCAGGATTCTTTCATTAACTGAATAAATGAAAAAAAAAAAAGTCACCTAAAAAGGTGGAGGGAGAGGGGATTAAATTCTACAGCCTGCCAAAGGTCATTCAGCTTCTCAAAAATATTGAGGCAATCATAAATATGAAAAGCCTTGGGGACAGCAGACCTTTAGCATCATTCAGCCCAAAGCACACACCAAAACTTATTAGGATAGGCACTGTGCAGACAGAGAAAAGACTGCTTTTAGTACAAAGAATAACTAGAGAACGTGTATGAAATTACTAGAGGTGGATATACTAATGCTATTATGTTTTGATAGACCTTTTAATAAACTCTAATTTTCTAGTCCTACCCTAATTACCACTTTCAGCCTAATTTGGGCCAAAAAGGAGACACAAACCCCACCTCTCACCTGGTCAAGAGTCACCAGTTAATGACAAAGCACTGCTCCCTAGCACTAAACTCACATTCACGGTAAGATTGCCCCACAGGAGCACATCAGAACCCTTATTCCTCTCACAAGGGAAAACTTAAAAATATTGCCTTTATTCACTACTGCGGGTTAATTAACCCTGTGTCTTTTGGGGAAAGAAAGGCGTTAATAGCAGCGCTTCCACCACTGATTTTGGGAGTCTTTCTGAAAGGGTGACAGGCCAGAGCTTCCTTGTGACAGCCAGCTACCTGCATGGCAGCGCGCAGAGCAGCCTGTAAGCAGGACACCCCTACAACCAGGCTTCCTGGGCGCAGATCATTAGGAAACTCATTAAGGGGAGCATCCGCAGGACGAACCTTAACGATCCTACGAAGGCTGCCTACCAGCACGGCAGGAAGTACCTGCAGGGCCAGGCGGCGGGCCGAGCACGGCAGCACAGCTTCCCCTCGCGGACAGCCGCCTGTCGGGTCACCGCGCTGCATCTACTGTGAGACAGGAGGAGCCATAAAAAGGAAAAAAACACGGAATTTAGCCCCAAACCCAAAAATTTAGCCAAAAAAAAAAAAAAACACCACAGAATTTAGCAAGCGACCATCACGCGAGGCAGCGCAGGCCGTGCCCAGCACGCGGGCGTTACAGCAGCCGATTTACGCAGGGCAGGGGCCCGCAGCGCCTCAGGCGCGGCCTCGCCCCCCCCGGCCCGGCCCGGCCCTGCCCCTCCCCGCCACCCCTCAGGGCCCGGCCGGCCCCGGCGCTGCGGCCCCGCGCCACCCACACGGCCCGGCGGCGGCTCCCGGGGCTCCGAACCGGGGGGAACCGAACCGGGGGGACGGGGACAGAGCCGGCCCGGGGGAGCCGGGCCCAGCCCCACCGCCCCCGCTCACCTCACGGCGGACCCGCTCGAGCGCCCCGCCGCCCCGCGCCCCCCCGTCGTCCTATTGGCCGGCCGCTGCCCCCGCCACCGCTTCTATTGGGTGAGCCGGCGCAGGTGAGGCTTTTTATTGGCCATGCGCTCTGTCAGTCCGCCGCTAGGATGTGGGAGGTGGCGCAGACGGGGAGGCTGCGCTGATTGGGCAGCGGGGCCGGCAAACCGGCGGCGGAGAGCCGCGGGTGGTAGGGCGGTGATAGGTCAGAGGGGCGGGGAGGGAGGGGCAAAGAGTCCGGAAGCGCCTTCTCATTGGATGAGACGCCGCAGGGGCGAAATGAGCGGGAGAGGGGAACGGATTCAAACGGAGGCGGGGAGGGGACGTTGCCATGGCAACGGGGCCCACCCGGCCTTGGGGCCTACCGCGCCCCGGGGCACCCCAGGGTGCCCGCAGCAGCCCCCCCCCACACCCCCCGGGGGCAGTCAGTCGCATTAAACACCACACAAGTGCACAAATAAAGGCGTGTTGAGCCACGGACACTAGGAAACACGGGGAGGGGGCAGGGCGCTGGGCTCCGAGGGTCCCCCGCAGTCATCTCCCCTGGCTCCGGCTCTTCTCCAGGGCCGCCAGCGAGTCCACGATCCCTGCCAACACACGGCGGCCTCAGCACACGCGGCACTTCCCAACCCCGAGAGCAACCGCTTGTCCGGGCAGGCCCCCGCCGGCTGTAAAAGCGGCAAAACCTTCCCCAGAGCACAGCAATCCCCCCGTTCTGTGATTTGCAGAGTCCTAGAATCGTTAAGAAAAGCCCTCCAAGATCATTAAATTAATTAATTGCTCCCACGCGGTGCCAGATGGGCAGCCAGATGATTATGTTCATGGTGTGGATAAAGGCTGAGCACACAGACTGTGCGAACACACCACTACGCTCTTGCGTTAGGGGGCTTGGTGTCAGTAGGGCAAGGAGTGATCCCAAAATACAAAAACCTCCTTTTTCCATTTCAAATGGAAAACAAGGGGCAGATTAACCACCGAAGCAGCCACCTGAGGGGTGCACGGGGCCCTGGGGCAGACGTCCAGGACACTCACGCTCAGCACACGGGCGCAGGGATGGGTCAAAGGCCCGGCACTCATCGATGATTTTCCTCAGCTCTTCAGGACAATCATCCCCGACAGGGTCCTGGTACTGGTGGTCGCAGATTTTGTCTCTGATCTCCTGGAGAGAGCAGCCTAGGCGACACATGTGCCAACAGGGATGTCAGGAGGGTGTGGAGGCCCACCAGAGCCGTCCTGCAGCCTCCTCCATGGAGGAGCCAGCAGAGGAGCCACCCAAACTGAGCCTGCAATGAACCCCTCCATCTTTGCCATAACACCACTGGGCTCCACTGAAGCAAGGAGATGTCTCAATGCTTCAGTGCACACGAACAGCAAATAGAGACAACATTTCTTGCATGTTTGTGGTTTAAGCGTGTGCTGAAGGCGTGAAGATGTCATGCAGAGCCGGGCACTGGGACCCACACACCATGGGATGCCCTAGCAGCTGAGCTTTTACTCAGATAACTTCTGTCTCACCTTCAAATGGGATTTTGGAGGTTGCAATCTCCCACAGCACGATCCCGAAGCTGGAATGAGACAAGCAAGAGTCTCTCAGTATTGATTCCACCACCACCTTGTCCTCCTTTCTAACAGAGGGAGCTGTTGGGCTATGCCAAGCACAGTTGGCTGCATATGGCTCTGATTAAACCTGGCCTTCACCCACAGCTTGAGAGCTAGTCTGCTCCCCCAGGAGGGGACTGGTGGGACAGACACACCTGTATATTTCACAGGACCTCTTGTAGGGGTAGTAGACGTCCTTCAGGTTCTCGGGGGCAACATAAGCCAACATAGACACTTGGTTCCAGTTCTTTTTGGCTTTCCTCTTGATGGAGGACTCTGTTTCACACAGCTCAAATCCCGACAGCTGATTGCAAGAATGAGAAAGGGAAAAGTGTTAGAAATGCAAGGCTGTTTGCTGGTTCTCAGCTCAAGCTTTGAGGCCAGATTTCCTCTGGGTTATGTAGTGGCTCTTCCCTTTCCTAACATCCATGGTTAGCAGCTAAATGCAAACTCACCACCCTCCTCTACATTTAGAGCAGGTACTCTGAGACAGATACCTGGTAAAAATGCAAGTTAATTTTAATTGTCATTAAATAGCCTTATTTTCAGAAGAACTGAGGAACTGCTCTCATTGCTCACTGTGCAGTACAGAAACCTACAGCATGGCTGAGGACAGACCCGAGCTGGAGAAAACAGAACAAGGTGCCTGCAGCCACAGGTGCTGCCCAGCACACGGCTCTTTCTGTGAGTAAAACTATAGGTGGAGGTAGGGGATTCACCTCCCTACCTTCAGCCTGTCCTGGGGCTCAGAAATAATGCTGCTGGTGATAAAACAGAGCTAAATGGTGAGCTGAGGTGTAAGTGTCTAAGGCGACACTGGGGAGATGACTCCCCCAGTTGTTATTCTGGGCTATCACAATTCACTTCTGTGTTGGTGGGAGGAAAGGTCCATAGAAATAGCCCAAACTCCACAGAGCTTCTCCAAGCGTGGTCCTTACCTTCACACAGTAATCTCCAGCCACCAGGAACTTGTTACTGCAGATGCAGCCGTGCAGTCGGGACTTCTCCTCCGTCTGGTGCAACCTGCAGCCGGCCAGAACCAAGGGCAACGCGTGCCGGTCACAGACCCATCCCCACCTCTGGACTCCCTCCCACCACAAATTAACAAGCCTTGTGGATGAGCAGGGCCCGTAAGGAGAACTGGCCATGCTGTAGGGTGCTCCTGAAGCTGCCCTATGGGTGCTAGGGAGGAGAGGGAACAGGGTTTCTCCCTTTCAGACCTTTATAAGCTTTGGGGCAGATGTAGGGGCCACTGACCCTGGGGAGACGGGCACTGCTGCATCGAAACCATGTCCTACCTCTTCGCCAGCCTCCCATCCCAGTGTCCCAGGCATCCCAGGTGGTAGAAATGGGGTCTAACAGGATACCAGCGCTTGCCAAGAGGTACCAGGGGCCCAAGCACGATTTGTGGGTCACCAAGTGGACTAAATCACCGATTGATGCAGAAGCTCACCTGTAAAGGCCCCTGGCGGCTCCCAGGGCCATCCGAATGCGGATCTCCCAGGAGAGATGCCGCTGCTTGGTCAGCACCTCCCGCAGCGTCCCGTGCTTGCAGTACTCCATGACGATGGAGAAGCAGGGGCTCCCATCTGAGCAAAAAGATGCCTGTTGAGGGTGCTGTTGGGCAGCAGCTGGCCTGGGATGCCGGTGGCACAGCCACCAGCGAGGACAGCCACAGCCCAGGCTTTGGCAGCCCGTGCCAAGGGGGTCCCGGGGTCTGCATCGACCACAGCAAGCCAGTGCTGGCTCTGCTTGGCAGAACTGGCCGGGTGTCTTTGAATTTTTGGGATCTGGTGTAAAGCATTAGTGCTTTACAGCTGGGACCTGCCCCATCTCTGTGAGAGTCTGCAGTCCGTGAACCCCTTGAGCTCCCCCCCCTTGTGTCACCTCATCCCATCTGCCACCAGCTTGCATCGGGGGGCAAAAGGGTGACATTAATGCCTCCCCTTACCTTTCTCCTCAATGCAGATCCCGTACATGCGCAGGATGTTTGGAGACTCGAACTTCTTCAGGGTCTGAATCTCCTTCTCGAAGATGTCTCTCACCTTCCTGCAGAAAGGGGCAGCACAGTGAGGTGCCCAGGCGAGGCACTCGGTACCACCCTCCCTGCTGCCCCGTGCCGCCCCAGCCCGCCACAACTCACGTCGTGTCAGTGGTCAGCGGCCTCTTGAAGGTTTTGATGGCAACGGGGTACTTGAGATATTCTCCCTCATAGAGGTCGTAGCGCTCAGTGTCCTGCAGGTGCCTGTAGAAGGTGAGTTGGTCCCTCTCGATCTCGGTGATATCTTCTCTTTTACCAACATTGACCTTCTTCAAACCTGCTCCCACCGCAACAGGAGGGAACAAGGGACAGGTTAGGCAGGGCTGGGGGCCGCTTGTTGTTTTGGCGGAGCATTTTACGCCAGCGTTCGGTCTTTCTAAAAGGGGAAGGGACGCGTTGCGCAGGGGCAGAGCTCCCTGTGCTGGGGTTTGCAACACCGACTTACTGTCCATCACGCGCACGATTTTGCTCAGCTCGCTTTGCATCCAGTCCACCTTGTCCTCCATGCACTGCCTGTCCATGTAGATCTCCCTGGCCCCATCTCCAGGCTCTTCGGTACCTGGCAAAGGACAGGCATGGAGATGGGTGGGAGGAACGTGCTGTCAGTTTTTCTCCTGCTTTCAAGAGCCTTTGGGCTTTGCCCAGCTGACGCCATCGGGCCAAAGCTGGGCTGGGGAGGGCTGCCGAGCTCATGTCTCAGGGAAATGATGCCAAATGCACACTTACTCGCAATCACCTGGTCCAGGAAAGCCCTGTCATCCCTCAGATCCTCGGCGTCCTGCCTGCGGCAGGTCTTTGACTGAAAGGCCGCCAGGAAAGCCTGCTTCTGCTCCGCCTGCAGCAGGAGCGAGAGCCCCTGGGCCACGTCCTCCAGGCTCTCGTTCACCCAGATGAACTCCTCGCCGCTGCTGCGGGCGCTCAGGAACTTCTGGATCCAGCTGGCCTGGCTGTACTTCGTCACCAGCTTCTGCGCCTCCTCCAGTGCCTGGAGCAGCTTCTTCAGCATTTGCTCTTCATGGTGGGAGATGTGCCACCACGGCTGAGCCTGCAGGATCCGCACGGGCTCCAGCAGGATCTGGATGCGCTCCACGAGGCGCTGGCACTGGTGCTTGCAGCACTTCACGTGCTCGAACTGGCTGTGGATGACCTGGGCTATGGAGAGGACCCTCTCTACGATGTCCATGCTTGCAGCAGAGGGCTTGGCCTCTGGGGACGCGGGACAGCGGTGTCTGGTGGAGGTTCTCCCCCGGCAGTGCTCGCAGGTCGGCTGAATTTGGCTCTTCCACGCCTTAACTGTGAAGGAACAGCCTGAACATGGCATGCGGCCTCCAGAGCTCCTACAGCCCCTCTGTCTCCTACGGCTGCACGGCTGCTTTGCTCCCTTTGCTTCACCTGGCGTCACACATGAGAACAGACGCATCGGTACAGTCGTATTGCCTCATCGGCAGGAGATATTTTGGCTAGTTTTCTGTAAATTAATGCAGAAGTAGCCATGCCCAGCCAGCTTGCTCACTGAGCAGGGTCAGCGGTCATCCAAGGAGCATCCCCCGGCCGCCACAGCACCCCGGTCCTGCCCGCAGTGTGTACACCTTCGGCCATAAAGACCTGTTCTCATTTCCAGCTGATGCTTCTCTGCATTACCACCCACCCCATAAAAGCCTTCACACATTCTCCCCATCCCATCTTCTTCCTATTTTCCCCTCTCCCCCAAGGAAGAGGCTCCCCTGCTTGGTAAAATAAGCCCAGCTGCATTTACCTGGCTCCGCGCTGCTCGCTTCCTCCTTGGCCGCCTCTGCAGACTGGGGAGGAACTGAGGGACAGGGGCATTTATAGGGTGCTTTCCCCCCTCCTGAGCTGCTGCGGGCAGCGGAAGGAGCGTTGTGCAACGCAGCGCAGCGTCGCCCTTCCAGGAAAGCTGCTCCGGCTGACGGAGGAGGGGGACGAGGCACACGGTGCCCCTCGGCTCCCCCTGCGCTGGGTTTGGGGTGCTGGAGGATGGGATCACCTATAGAAAATGCACTGGGGAAACGGGGTGAAGCGTCTGTGCCCCATTATGGCACTTTCTACAGTCTCAATTCCTTTCGCTATGCAAAGGGCGCTGCAAAGTGCTCGGCCTCAGCTCTGCATCCCGCTGAGCTTTCACCACTGGGCACAGGGTCCTCCAGAGCATCCCAGCCCTGCGTGACGGATGCCGGGCGAGGAGCGGTGCCCATCCCCGCTTCCAGCCCAGCCTCGAGCCCTCCCTGCTCCATCCAGTATCAAAGGAAGCGAGCGGCAGGCACAGGAACCGACGCTCAACCTCTGCGGGAAGGGCAGGAAGCTTCGCAGGCCGATTTTCGGAAGCGCGAGGTCACACACGACACCCGTTGCCCAACGTCGGGGATTTCAGCCTGACACCTCTCCAGCGCCCCAGTGCCTGCTGTCACGCTGGCCTCGCCACCCCGGGCAAGGAGCATCTCCCTCTCGGTAGCAGGAAGTGGGGCCCTGCTCGATGGCACGGCTCTTGTCAGCACGGGGAGGTGGGAAGGTGGTGACAAGGGACCGCGACCTCGAGCCACGGGTGCCCAGGGGACACCGCAGCACCCCGTGGTTACGTTTTGCAAGCACACGGAGCCAGGCCCTTTTTAAAGGGTTTTATTTTTCAAAATATACAGCTTATTTACAGTCGTAGTGTCTACAGTTTTACATATAACTTTATTCCAAACCTTTAAATATCTGCAGTAAACATTAGAAAAAAAATAATCACAGGATCAGGAAAAAAAAGGCATCTCTTAGCGATTCTGTTCATTGGAGTTTAGGTTTCAAGTTGCTGATGACTACAAAAAACGTGGACTTGATAAATCTGGCAGAGAGATACGGCACGCTGGTTAGAAAAAGGCAAAAACCAGGGGGCAGCACTGGTTTGTTTGTGTTTTTTTTTTTTGTTTGTTTTTTTTTCCCCTCTCCCACTGACCCATGATACAGAAGCCCCCGGGTACGAGCTGGGAGAACCGCAGCACACTGGGTATCTGGGGGGGGCACCCCACGAGGGCTGGGGGTCGGGGGGCTCCGGCGAGGTGCAGGGCAGAGGGAGGAGGGCTCAAGGCGCCCGGCACTTCATCCTTTGGGCGCAGAGCTGCCCGCACATCAGTGCCCGCAGCCTCCTCCTGCCCCTTCCCCGCATCCTTGCCCCCCATCCCCTGCGGCAGCGCGGAGGAGCTGGCGCAGCCTCCCCAAGGGGGACGGGGAGGAAGAGGAGGGACGGTGCAAACCCTCAGCAGCACGATAAGGTCCCCACGCAGCCCCCGGCGGTGCTGGAGGCAGCGGGCAGGGGACAGGAGAGGGGCAGAGCTCCAGCCTTGCCCCCGGCAGCGCGGGCAGGATGGGGACAAGGCTGGGGCCGCCGTGGGGATGCTCCGGAGAGGGGTCAGTGCCGTGTCCCCCGGGAACGAGGGCTGGGGAGGGACACCAGCCCAGAGGGACAGAGCCAGGGCCGTCAGTCCTCTTTTTCGAAGGTCTCCTCCTCAGGGATGAGCGTCCGGAAGGGGCGATCCCAGAAGCGGGTGCTGATGCCGAAGCCTAAAGGGAAGAGGAGAGAGCACTCAGCCCACAGTGCTGCCAATGCTGCTGGGGATAACGTTAACCAAACTGCTGCTGGGGATAACGTTAACCAAACTGCTGCCACCGCCACCGAGACTGGCAGCCAGGACAGGGCTGGTGACACCCGGAGCTTTGCAGGACCCTGCCCCACGCGGCGGGGACACAGCGGAGCAGCCAGCACGGGGCTGGGCTGGTGACAGCACCAGCAGCGTCCCCACGAAGAGGAGTGCCGGCGTTTTGGGGAGGGAGGCTCGCCACCCAGCCCCGGGGTGACAAACCAGGGCGAGGAGGAAGAGCAGAGGGACAAAAGGAGGCGGCTGGGACGATAACTTATCAGGATGGGGCGCTTTCTCCTAGGAAACCGGGCAAAGGGCAGGTTGAGCAAGTGCTGGGCTGGGGCAGAGTGAGGGAAGCCCGGGGCCTCACCCTGCACCCGCCAACGCCACCCGCAAGGAGGAGACGGGCGCCACATCCTGGCAGCTCTGCCCCCACCCGACATCCCCACGGCACCAAGGTGGGCACACAGGGGGCTCCCACAGGGCGCCTCAACCCCCCAAATAAATTCCAGCCCCTGCCGTCAGTATTTCAGGGCTGTGCCTGTGCCCAACCTGGCTGTTTTTCCCCAGCCTCTGCGCTGTTTCACAAGCCGGAGAGGTGCGGGTGCATGCAGGGCACCGGGGTGCTACCTGATTTTTGGTGTTCGAAGTGGTGCTTCACGTGGTACGCCTTCAGCCCGTACAGGTAGGTGCCTTTCTTCGGCGAGCCGTAGTGGAGGTAGTAGTGCATCATGTCGTACACCACGTAGCCGCAGAGCCCCCCGACGAAGACGGAGAGCCCCAGCACCTCAGGCAGCAGGAGCTGCAGGACGCCGTAGAAGAAGCCGATGACCAGCGACGCCGGCACCGGGGGGAAGACCAGGCGGGAGCTGTCAAAGGGAGACTGGAAGAGGAGAAAAGCAGGATGGTGAGATCCTTGCTCACCCCAAATGCCACCCTCGTGCACCCACCCTGCAGGGCTGACTCCATCCGAATGCGAGCCATGCATCCAGGACACCAATTTGGGAAGAGTCAGCAGTGCACCACCCCCACAAGCGCACAGAGACACCCGGAGCAGCCCCTTGGCTTCGGCTCACGGGTCCCTGGCACAAGGGGGACGTTTCCTCCAGCGAAGCTAGAGGGAGCCCACTGCTTCCCAAGGCTCTTGCAGCCCTCGCTGGCATTAGGCAAGGGCCCCGCTTGCTCGGGGCAAAGGCACCGCGGGTGACGGGGAGCACGCAGCGACAGGCAGCGCCCGAGCCAGGGCCCCCGCTCCCACGGCCCCGCGCAGGCGCAGCGGCTCACCTTGTGGTGCTGCCCGTGCAGCAAGAAGTGCAGGGTGATGAGATAGTAGTTGCTAGCGGGTGGCTTCATGTGGAAGACAAAGCGGTGGATGAGGTACTCTAGCAGGGACCACAGGAACATCCCCAGGAGGAAGATGAAGGGGAAGTAGTATTTGTGCACGGGGATGGAGTACTCTACACAATGAGACATGCAGCGGTCAGCAAGGCGGGGGGGGGCTTCAGGTGCTTTTATCCAGCGCCATGCTCACATCGGCACGCAGGGGAAGCTCGCCTCCCCCCGGCACGCAGCCTGCGTGTTTGACTCCTATCAATTTCCACTCTCTGGGAAAACAGCCGGGTGCCGCTCGGGGCTGGAGGCACCCCCCGGTCCTTACAAAGCTGCTTTGCCCACCCCAACAAGCAGGAGGGACCCGACAGGCACAGGGATGGCCGAACAGCGCTGCTGCTGCTGCGGTTTCGTTCTGCAGGGAGCAGATCTGTTGGGTGCTTTCCCCCCGCACAGCATTTTTCCACCTCCTCCTCCTCTCGGTGCCCACAAGCCCTGCGTCCTTGCTGGCAAAAAAAAAAAATCATCCCGTTCATTCTTGCTAGTGAGATCCCCCCGAAGCTGAGCGTTTTGGCAGCTGGACATAACACCCTCTCAGCAGCAAGGTGCCGGAGGCAGATTCCTCCAGGAGGAATCGGGGAGGACACATCCCAAAATTCAAGCCCACCAGCTGGCAGCACTTGTGCCCCAGCCACATGGATGCGGCCAGTGCAGCCCAAATTTCCTGCTTGTTGCGCCCTAGGCTAACACAGCGAAGCCTTTTTGTATCTGAAAGCACACGGGCAAACGTGGAAGAGATTTGTAGAAGGGAAGCAGGGCGGGAAAACAACCAAAAAAAGCTATCAAAACCTGGGCTGAGTGGGGCAGGTCGGTGAGAGGGGGCCGGCGCGGGCGCAGCTGGCACCGGGTGGCACCTTGCGGCGAGGGAGCCGGGCAAACAACAAAGCACCCGGCCCCCCCCGGCCCCCCGCCCCTGCTTCCCGGGGGCGCAGACAGTGGCAGATTCAAGGGCAGGCGCTCGGGGCGAACAAGCCCCGCACTGTGCGCGGCCGGCGGCGCTGAGAGCCGGGTTTGTTCGCCGCAGCCGCCTGGCCCCGCTGCCAGCGCTGCGGTGGGTGTCAGCACCCGGGAAAGGGGGGGGGGCACGCACCCCGGCAGCGAGCTGCAGGGCTTTATTTTGGGGATGGAGGAGAGGGAGGCAGGGGGAGGGAAGGCTGGCCGGCCGCGTGCCGATCCCCACCTCCAAAAAATATATTTACGGGGGAGGTGGGGTGATGGAGGGGGTGATGGAGGGAGGCGAGCTCGGGCTGTGAACCAGCGCAGGCGGCTTCGTGCCGGGGACATGCTGGTGGAAATGGGGCTGGGGGCTCAGGCGCTGCTCTCACAGACACATGTTGAAAGCTGGGGATGGAGAAGGGATGAGCGGAGGCTCCGGGGTGCTCGTCCTCCCAGCGGGGAGGCAGCGGGCCTCGTACCTGTGGTGAAGGAGGAGAAGAGCCTGGTGTTGCCCTGCGCGAGGGACGTGTAGCTGACCCAGCTGAGATAGAGCACCACGGGGGTCCACACCAGGAACACCACGTACCTGCGGGGCGAGGGGAGACGTCAGCACCACGTCCCACCCCATCCGTCCCGTCCCATCCCCATCACCGCCCGGGGCACTCACCACGCCGTCTTGGAGAGGGACTCGAGGAAATCCGAGTGGAAGAGGCGGATGGGCCGGTCCACGGGCTGGTGCACCCACTCGTCGTACTTCTCCCCCAGGTAGCCCACCTGCCACAGCAAGGGCTTCCGCCAGTCCACCAGGTCCTGCGGGGGGCAAACAGAGCGGTCCTACACGGCCCCCAGCGCTGCCCCGCATACCCAGAGCATTGGGTTTACCTGGCAAGGTTTTGGTAGGGGGGCTGCAGGGGTGGTCTCTGCGAGAAGAGTCCAGAAGCTGCCCCAAGTTGGATAAGGGCCAGTTTTCTCCCTTATCTCAACCCTCGAGCCCTTTCCATCGTATTTTCTCCCCCTTTCCATTTGAGGAGGGGGAGTGAGAGAGCAGTGTGGCAGTGCCCAGCTGGGTAAAACCACAGCACCCGTGCCCTTTCGGGGATTCCCATGCTTGCACGGCGAGCTGGCCCCGGCGCTATCTCCCACAAGCACCACGCACTTTGTCCCCGTGCCGCGTTCGGCCCCGATAACCGCGGCTTGCCCCCCGCGAGCTGTCCAAACAAGAGGAATTTTCTCCTTGTGGCGAGGACGCGGTGCTGCCGAGTGCCAGGAAGCAATGAGCGAGGCAGAAAAAGGTTTGGGAACGGGGAAGGAGGGAAATGCGAGTCACTGCCGCGTGCACGTGGCCACGCAAGAAGGCTTCGTGCCTCCAGCTGGGCTGCAGTGGGTTTTGGGGTCTCCTCCTGGCCTGCGGGGTCTAGGAAGGGATGGATGCGACCACCCAGAGGGGCAACCCCAGCCCATGTGGGGATGGAGACAGAGAGACCCCGCTCCAGGAAGATTTCAGGGCAAAAAAGTTGGTTTGGGATGCAGCCAAAGGGAAGATTCCCTTTAAAAGGCAATCAGTGGCAAAATATTTACAGGGGTTGGTGAAGGACTCCTTGCCACTTAAAAAAAAAAAATAAATCCTTTTGCAAGATAAAAGCAGTCCCCTGTGCTCCCCGAGGCCGTGCTTGGTACGGCAGCCGCGGGGTGCAACCAAAGGCAGGGACACCCAAAGGCACCTTGGGGACGGGGCAGGCAGCAGAGCTCACCCTGCCTGGCCGCTGCACCCCTTATTGCTCAGTCAGGGGGAAAAACAAACACAAATAATAATAATAAAAATAAACAGCACAAGGCGTGGCTTGGCAGCTCGCCCCATGTCGAAGGGCAAAGCTGCTGTCAAAGAAAGCCATCGCCTCCCCTGGGGGAGCCGCCCCACGGCCCCTCACCTTGTCCACGTCCACCGTTTTACAGCGGGGGTCCAGCCGGCTCGCTGGCGGGGCTGCTGCATCTGTTGGCTTCTCTGTCTCGGGGCAGCTCTGCAAAGAGAAGGAAAAACCCAGGGGTGAGAGGTGGCAGCCAGCGGGGCTCGGGGTGGTGACTGTGAACGAGGGCGAGCAACGCGTCCCAGCGCTCAGCCTGTGTTTTGGCTGCATCCCCATGGCAGTACGGCATGACGAGCCAGGAAAACAAGGAGTGGAGCTTCCCAGCTCCCCACGGTGGCAAAGCAGAGGTTCCTTCCCAACCATTTTTCCCCTGCCTGTAGCCTGGTGATCCTGTCCTGAGCCAGCCGGGCTCGCTGCAGGAATCGCTGGGTTGGTGCGCGTAGCGCCCTTCCTCCTGGCCCACAGCCCGCTGCTCCCCGGGGAAAGCCTGTTTTTGGCCGGGGTCCCTGAGGAACCCCAAGCCCCCAGGGCCAGGGCTGAGCTGGGCTGGGCTGCTTTGGCTGGAGAGGGCACTGCGGTGAGCAGGATGCTCGGGCACAGAGGGACCTCTGGGTGCAAGGATGGAGAAAGAGGAGGAAGCTCCCTGGGGAGCAGAGTGCTGAGACCAACCATGGCTCCACCTGCTCCGGTGGGGAATTTGTGGCGTCCCCACGTGAGCCCCTGGCTGCTTGTGCCCCCGCGGGCCTGGCTCCCCAGGCAGGACGTGCCAAACGTGCCTTTTCCCCGCTCTGTCACCTTGGGTTACCCATTAACCAGCCAGCAGGCTACGGCGCGGCCGGGCAGCCCCGCCAGGCTTTCCATTTGTGGATGGCGATGGGACTTTTCCCCATAGGGACGGGACGGTCCTCTCGAGCTCCGCGGGGATGTGGTGAAGGTGACACAGCCCCGGCAGCGGGGACCGTGCAGGAGCGGCGTCACCGTGGCGGGGCGGACGGGACTTTACTCTGACAGGCGCACGTGACGCTGACGCAGGGCCTCCGGAGTGTTTGCCGATACCAGACGCTCCTGGAGGGACGGGCGCCCATCCCGCCTCCTGGCCAGGCATGCAGCGAGCCTCGTCCCAGAGGGTGAGGAACCGGCGGGTGACTCGTGCTGGGCAGCCCCGGGGCAGTGGAGCCGACATTTCCAGCCTGGCAGGACCGCAGCAGGCAGCAATTTCGGCGCAGCAGGAGCCAGACGCTGATGCACCTCCCTCTGTCCATCTCGAAAGGTCTCCACTGATATTTCGCTCTTGGTGTGCTCCTTCTTTCAGCCACACAACGCAAAATCCAGGTGGAATTGGCTGAGTTACGGGTTCTCCAGAGTGCTCTAGTGCTCCTTCTTGCATGCGCCTTGGTGGAAAATCCATCTTCAAATAAAGGATCCCAGTCTTGACACGCACATCGTCAGCTCAACACCGGCAGAGAGGGTGCCGGTGTCCCAGCGCCGCGCCTCCCGGCTCGGAAACGTCCACATGCCTCAAATTCCTCCGCCCCCGTCCGAGCATCGCTCCCCAGCCGGCCACGGGCGGCTCCGCTTTCCAAGGATACTCCGAAAAAGACAGGGAGGACACAAGTGACACCCTGGCGGGGTGACAGCCCCGGCGACGTGCTCGCCATCACTCTGCATGACGCAGCGCCTGGCCTCGCCCGAGTCACCTCCGCCCCCTCACCCTGAGCGGACACTGTCTCGCCCAGTGCCGGCACCCATGGGTGCTGCCCCGAGGAGGGCTCACTGCTCTTCACCCCGCGGCTCAAAGCCCCCAGTGCCACTAAGCCAGGGGACAGCCCCGTGGCGCGGGTGCCACCGGGGAACCTGGCTCTGATGGCAGCTGGAGGAGGACGAGGAGGAGGCTCGCTCTGCCCGCAGGTGATGCTGCCGCCTCTGACTCGTCTCCAAGAAAACAGGTCCTGCCAGGAAAGCCTTGCGAGAGGAGAGGCCTGATGTAACCGAGGGAAAGTTACACCTACGAACTGCTGCCACCTCCCTGTGCCTCTCCCAGGACGGAGCCCGGCATGAACGGAGGCCGAGGTGCGAGGCCGTGAGCAGGCCCCCAGCTGGGCTTTGTGCACGGCAATCCCAATAGCGCACAGAGAGCCGCGGTGCCACCATCACTGAGAACCATGAAGAAGAGGCGGAAGGTGACTTCGGAAGGTGACTTGTCCCAGTAAAAAGAAAAAAACAAAACCCACCACACCACATTTTATTACACCACCTCCAAACGGTGGAGCACCTATGTGGGGGTGAGCTCACGCTGTGAAGGGGAGCGAGGGCAGCGCAGCCCCGCACGCGGTGGGAGCGGTGCAGGCACCGCGGCGAGGGACAGGGGATTTGCGGTGATTCACGGCCGCGTCACGCAGCCCCGAGGAGGCTGTGATGAAAGCCTCTCGTTGCTCAAATTGGAGGGGTAATTACACGAGCCGGTTTCCCTCTAGCAAGGCTGTTAAAATCCACTGGCTAGTTTGGCTAATTATCGCTCCGTGCTTTGATCTCCTCTCTATTCTGTTTGCATAGATAAAACAAAGTGCAGCGCTTCATGTTTTTTTTTTTTTTTTAAATCAAATTGGGGCTCAGTGATTCGGTCTGGGGTGAGCCATGAGTGTCCACGGGGACCCGGCCACCCCGCTCTGCAGTCACACTGGGCTCCCGTTTAATAAACTCAGGTTCCTGCAGGACTTCCAACTGGAGGGGCACCAGCGGTGGGCTCCCACGAAACCCCAGGAGGGAGACACCTGCCCGAAAAACCAACCCTTGGGTTCATGCGGCGACGGCGCTCGCTCCCCTGGGAGCAGGTGGCAGCGCCAGAACTCGTCCATCCAGTACCTCCGCGCACCCGAACCCGTCGGGCTTGTTGCGCGCGGGAGGAGGCGGCGGTGTCCCAACAAAGGAGTTGCCACCGCCGGGATCCGAGGGTGGAAGAGCCGAGCACGGCACCGGGCGCGGAACAAAGCCCTGTCTGTGCGGCCGCCACCGCGCGGGGCCAAGCGCGGCGCCCTCGGGGAGGAGGGGACGCGAGCAAACAGCGCGCGGGGACGCGCCGTCGGTCACTGACCCCGCTACGTTGGCACTGGGGGCTTGGCTCTCCTCTGAGCATCGCCAGGTGCTTCCTGCTCTGCCGGGAGGGTCCCGAGCAGCCCGGACCCCAGTGGTGTCATGTCAGCCTGTCCTGGATCCCCCGCACCTCTGGGCCCGTGGATCCCAGCCCCGCTGGCGTCAGGAGCACCCCGGTGCCTGGGTGTGCCCCGTACGCCCTGGACCTTTGCACTGCGTCCGCCTCTGGCACCGTGTGTGCCGGGTGCTCAGCGCGCACCCTGCCCCTCACACACCCCAAACTCCACAGACCCACACAGCCTGGACCCAAGCACCGTGCTGACCCCATAGAAACTACACCCCCCCAAACCCTCCGCACCCCATACCCCCTAAAGGTGGGACCCAGAGCATCCCACACAGCTCAGCCCCAATATACCATGGGTGTGGAGTGCACCGCAGACCCCATGCAGCTCTGCCCTTGTGCTCCCCATTCACAGGGCACCCTATAGACCCCATACAGTTGTACTGTCATGCTCTGTGGACCTGGGTGCCCCACAGACCCCATACAGCTCTGCCCCCACACTCCTTAGATGCAGGGCACCCTATAGACCCTAAACAACCCTACTGCCATGCTCCCTGGACCTGGGTGCCCTGCAGACCCCACACAGCTCCCCCCACCTCCGGGCACCCTGTAGACCCCATACAGCTCCGTCCCCGCACTCCCTGCGCACAGGGCACTCCATAGACCCCACACAGCTCCCTCCACCCCTGGGCACAGTACAGACCCCATACAGCTCCACCCCCATACTCCCTTGACACAAGGGCACCCCATAGACCCTACACAGCCCCACTCCCATACTCCCTGGGCACAGGACACCCCATAGACCCCACACAGCTCCCCACACCCCTGCACACCCCATAGACCCCACGCTCCCTGGACGCAGGGCACCCTGCAGACCCCACGCAGCCCCCCGCACCCCTGGGCGCCCCACAGTCCCCCTCTCCAGCCCCAATTCCCCCGCACCCCCTGAACCCGGCCACCCTACAGCTCCCCCCCCGCCCCGGCGCACCCCCACCGCCAGTACCTGCCGGGAGCCTTCCTCCTCCTCCTCCTCCTCGTCGTCGCCGCCGTCCCGCAGCTCGCCCAGGTAGTACTGCTCGAGCCAGCGGCGGGCGTTGGCGGAGTGCCGGTGCGGGGGCCCGTCCAGCGCCGCGCTCACGTCGGTGCCGGCGCGGCGCCGCAGCAGCTGCTCGCCGCCGGGGTGCAGGCGCACGAAGGCGCTCAGGTCGTACAGGCGCCGGCGGCACCGCACCACGCACGAGCCCTGCGCGCAGCGCGCCCGCACCTCGGCGGCGCTGAAGGAGCGCGGCGGAGCCGCCATGGCCCGGCCCGGCTCGGCCCCGGCCCCGCTCCTGTCCCGCTGCCGGCCCCGGCCCGGCCCCGCTGTGCCGCCCGCCGGCCCCCGCCGCCGGCATTAACCCGGCCGCGCCGCCGGGGCCCCGCCCCCCGGGCTGCTGATTGGGTGGGGAGCGGGAGGGGGCGGGGCTTGGGGCAAAAGGGGAGGGGCTATGCGGGGAGGGGGGCGGGGCTTGGGGAGAGGGGGCGGGGTTTGAGGGGGATGTGGGCGGGGCTTGGGGAGAGTGGGCGGGGCTTGATGGAGAGTGGGCGGGGCTTGGGATGGGCGGGGCTTGGGGAGGCTCCGCCCCTCGGCAGGTGTGGGGATGGGGGGTGGGGGTATGGGGGTACAGGGGGTGGGGTATAGGGTCTATGGGGTGTATGGGGTGTATGGGGTGTGGGGTGTGTGGGGTGTATGGGGTGTGTGGGGTATGGGGTATAGGGTATATGGAGTGTATGGGGTATATGGGGTATGGGGTACAGGGTATATGGGGTATATGGAGTACGGTGTATATGGGGTGTATGGGGTATGGGGTGCATAGGGTGTATGGGGTATATGGGGTATATGGGGTATGGGTTATGGGGTATATGGGGTGTATGGGGTATATGGGGTATATGGGGTATGGGTTATGGGGTATATGGGGTGTATGGGGTATATGGGGTATATGGGGTATGGGTTATGGGGTATATGGGGCATGGGGTACAGGGCATATGGGTCGTATGGGGTGTATGGGGTACAGGGTATATGGGGTATATGGAGTACGGGGTATATGGGGTATGGGGTGTATGGGGTGCATGGGGTGTATGGGGTATATGGGGGTGTATGGGGTATGGGGTATAGGGCATATGAGTCGTATGGGGTGTATGGGGTACAGGGTATATGGGGTATATGGGGTAGGGGTTATGGGGTATATGGGGTATGGGGTATAGGGCATACGGGGTGTATGGGGTACAGGGTATATGGGGTATATGGAGTACGGGGTATATGGGGTATGGGGTATATGGGGTGTATGGGGTATGGGGTGTATGGGGTGTATGGGGTATATGGGGCACGGGGGAATTGGGGGTATGGGGTGATGGGGGAATGGGGGAATTGGGAGGATGGGGGAAACGGGGGATGGGGGAATTGGGGGAATGAGGTGATGGGGTACAGGGATGTGGGGTGATCAGGAGAATGCAGCAATGGGATGACGGGAGGAATGGGGGGAACAAGGGTATGGGGGAACAGGGTGATGAGGGAAAGGGATGATGAGGGAATGGGGGATTTGGGGGATTGGAGGAATGGAGTGATTGGGTGATGGAGTTATGGGGTAATTGGGGGAATAAGTTGATGGGGGTGCAGGGATGTGGGGTGATGGGGGAAAGGGGATATGGGATGATGAGGGTATGTGGGTACTGGGTGATGGAGGAATGGGGTGATAGGGGAATGGGGGTATGAGGTGAGGGGAATACGGGGTGATGGGGGAATGGGGCAGTCCTGGGGAGTGGGGGTACAGGGTGATGGAGGTACGGGGTGATGGGGGAATTGGGGTACCCCTGGGGGGAACGAGGGCACGGGGCACCCCATGGGGAAAAAGCCTGCCCCGTGTCACACGCAGCGAGCCGACTGCAGATTTAGTCCACTAATTAATAAACGTTGCCTTCGCAATTAGCCCAGGGGGGCGGCAGCACTACGGGGGCACCCCAGCCGCCGCGGTGGGTTTGGGGTTGCGGGGGCCGCTTTGGGGTGACACCCCCACCCCGAGGGCCGGCCACACACCGGCAAATTTTGGCGTCGCAGCCGCCAGGCCCCAGCCTTAACGCGGGGTGCACCCTGCCCAGGAATGCCGACCCGGGCGGCCCCCCCGGCCCTGCCCCGGCCTCCCCCCGGATTTCGGGGAGCTGCAGCAGCACCGCGGGGCATTGAGCAAAGCCTTTAATCGAGGCGGATGCAAAACTCGCTGCGGCTCCGGCGCGACGCCTCCCTCCCAGCCCCGAGACCTGCGGGGCAGCAGCTCGGGGCAAAAAGTCCTCGTTTTGGGGTCGTTTTCCATCCCAACAGGGGCAGAGGGGTCCCTGGGTGGTGCTGATGGGGCCGGGGGTCCCCGGGCACCCCCAGGGCGGCGGGTGACAGCCCCATGGCACCCACAACGGAGCTGGGGGTCCCGGTGTGGCTGTGGGGCCGGACCCGGGGCTCCCCCGGGGCAGCAGCGGGGTCCCCAGCACCCGGTGCTGAGCTCGGCGCTTTGTCGAGGCAGGGCGGCTCCCGCTTTAGGATTTTTGGGAGAGTGTGGGGGCGGAGGCGGATCCGGACAGGCCAGGGCACTCAGCTGGAGCCTTGGGGCACCTCCAGGCTGCTGCGCCCAAACGGGGTGTGGGGGGCTCAGCAGAGCCCACCGTGTCCCCAGGTGCCCGTGGGGACGGCCAGCACCCCTGGGTGCACGGGGAGGCGCAGGGACCCCGCCTGCGACCATCCCCGCGGGCACTTCCTTGGCCCCGACCGATGCTCGCGGTGCCTGGACTGGTTCACCTGCCGGCCGGACAGACGGACGCTGGGGACAGCAGGAATGTGCCGCTGGGGTTGGGGCAGGATCAGGCCCTGCGGCACGGCACGGGCGGTGCTGGGTTAACGTGGCTGCAGAGGAAGGGGCCGATACGGGGGCCGCACGGAGCGGCACCTCCTCCATCACCACCACCATCCTCCCGCCAAGCTGGGGGTGAAATTCGGAGTAGGATTTGGGGAACTCCTTGCACCTGACATCGTTATTCCGACCTGCAGGTAGGGGCTGGGGCTGACGGCTGCCGGGGCTGCCAGACGCAAACACCAACTCCTGCCCTCGCCAGGCTCCAGGCGGGCGAGGAGCAGCCCTGCCTGCCTCCTCGCGCTGCTCGCCGCCGCGTTGAGCAACGCCATTCCCAGAGCAGCCACGGCACACGCTGCAGGGTGTGAGACGAGCACCCGCAGCGTCCGGGAAGAAATTCCACCTCCCTCCGCGGGGTTGCACAAACAGCCCCGGCCAGCGCCTCTCCACCTTCCCGTGCAGCACCAGCCGCCCTCCGCCCGAGGTACCCAGATGCTGCGCAGATAGCCGGTAACGAACTGCAGTAACGCACGTCGATACGGCCATCCGTCAGCCTGTCACCTCCAAATAACACGTCTCCTTTCCCTTCCAGCCTACACGCGGGCTCTCGAGCGTGGAAGCGCTTCCGAGGCGGGCGGCTGTCACGTAGCGAGGCGCAGGGTGGGAGCGGCGCCCTCGCCGCGGGTGTCACCCTCGGGGTGACCACGGCACCCGCCTGCTCGCTGGGGACGCGGACGCCGCCCGGGGCTCTCCCGAGGTGCAGGATGGAGGGTTTGGCGTGCCGGCAGCTCCAGCAGCGCGGTGGTGTGTTTTGCAAGAGCTGTGCCGAGCCCCACGGGCGGTCACATCGCTCCCGGGGGAACGGGAGGGCTGCTGGAGCCAGGGGATGTGGGTGCGGGGATAAGGACAGGGGACAGCGTGGTCGCACTGCCTGGGGAGAAGCTGCTCGGGGCTCCCCGTGGAGAGCGAGCACAGCTCTGTGCGGACAGCTCTTAGGAAAATAACTTTAATGGTTCACATGCAGCACCTGCTTGGTCCCCTGCAGGAGCCCACGGCTCGAGGTGGCGCGGCGGGGGGACGGGTGCTGGTGTGGGGCTGGGGTAACTCCAGGGGGCTCATCCTGGCCCCACGTTTGCCCAAAATCAAAGCTCAAGGTGCAGGCTGCTGCGGAGGGGCAGGGGCTGCACGTGCTGTGCGCGCACAACTTCAGCAAGGTGCACAACGTCTGCAGGTGCAGCCCCAAACAGAGGGATCAAAGCGGGACGTTATCAAACTGAAGCTCCACAGGGACAAAAGGCACAAACCTGTTACCTGCGTGAATCCCACACCCTTCTGAAACCCCTTTTCCCCTGGAAACTGCTGCCTCCCTGGCCCAGTCACTGCGGCAGCTCATCTGAAATCACTCATCACTTCCCCTGCAGCTAAAACGAGCCGCAAGGAGCAAGCGCCCTCCTCGTGTCTTCTCCAGAAGGAAGCCGAGGCTTTCCAAAATGCCCCCAGGTGCTGCCCTGCACAGGAGGAGACCCGGGCTGGGACACGGGGTGCAGACCCCTGGGGAGGCAGCTGCTTCCCCCAGCCACGAGGACGAGGCACGGACAAGGCAGGGACAGGCGAGCTAAAGTGCACTGCTCCGCCCTGCCGGAGCCAAGCACGGAGACACTTCGGGGTAATAAAGTGCTGGAGGAAAGCAGCTAAACCCTGGGGACTTTGGCCGCGGAGCTTGGCTTTTCACACCAGCTGCAGCTACTGCCCAGCGAGGAGGAAGCCGTTTAGGAAATCATTTTGAAAAGCACAGTGTCACTCTGTTGCTTTATGGGGTAACCTAAATCGTGTAAACAGCCGTTCAAAATAAGGACCCTGTTGCTCCGAGAGCTCTGAGCACAGTCACTCTTCAAGCACAGCGTGCAGTTAGCCTGGCGAGCTCACTGCTGCTTGCAAATTATTTCTGTAATCAAATTATTTCTGTAATAAGTGTGTGAAGAAGACTCTCTTGATCACTTTGGGGCCCTTGGCAAGGCACCACCTAGCCGGAACGAATTTGGCTCTGCCCGTTGAGTGCTTTCCAAAGGAGCCTGTTAATTCTTCCTCAGCCCAGCAGAGACTCGCCCCTGCTCACGCACCCTCCTGCAGGAGCAGTTGATTTCTGTGGTCTGGCATCCATCGCCAGCAACGGACACCGGGAGTTTGGTCACATCGGTCTGAAAGCGGCCCGGGAAGCGCAGGAATAGTGGAAGCACTTGGAAACGTCCCTGCAGCGCACCGCCAGGAGGTCCTGTGCCATCCCTGCAGCATCTCCAGACACCACGGGGCAGAGCTGATGCAACATGGCTTGGGAATTAAATATCAAATCCAGTTCATGGTGTGCCCTGCTCTCCCACCTGGCTCAGAAAGTGCTCTCGAGCAGGCAGTGGCAGCCGCAGCCCGTGGGACACACCTCCTGGGTGCGAAACCACTCCATCATATGGCTGGTGTGGCCGCCGTGGCCGCAGGTCAGGCAGAAGTTGGAGGAGCCGCGCACAGCCACGTGGCAGATGGCGCACTGGAAAGTGAAGCCCTTGCAGATGGCGCACTGGGTGCCCCGCACCTCGCTGCGGCAGTGGCTGCAGTACACGCCAAACTCTGGAGGAAGCAAAGAAAATGAGAGTAAGACAGTTAGTGCTGGTGGCAATGGGGGCAAAGAAGTCCCGCAAAGACAGACGAGCGCCCTGAGCCCACCGCCCAAGAGATCTGCCTCAAGTCAGTCCCGGAGGGATCCTCCTCGGGGTGGGAGGACAGTTTGTGTCTCATGGATCTCGGTTTGGTCTCCGAAGAGGAGCCAAGACACCAGCCACCGGTGAGGAGGACAGTCGGCACACTGGGGCACAGGCTGGCCCACCCGATGGCTAAATGGCTGTCGGGTGAGAACGTGTCAGATTTCCAGCTTGGGACACGCTGCGGAGAGGAAGGTTTCCCGCTGCTCTCATCTGCCTCACAGCTCTCTGAAGTGTAACCATGAACAAGCAGGAACAGCCTTTGTTTCTTATCGTGGGGAGCACAGGGCACGCTTGATGTCAGCAGTATTGATGTTTTGACTGCCAGCCACGGAGGAGCAGCCGCAGTGCCCGAACTCACCCATTTTCACTGCAGTTACTGCCCGGGAGCCATCCCACGTGACGAGGAGAGGCTGCAACCAGAGCCAAGCAAGCAGGCACCGCTCCTGTGGCACCTCTCACCACGTCTCTCCTCCCAGTGCCTCTTCTCCCAGAGGTCTAGGAGGAATTTTCAGCTTTGCTGGAGATGTGACAGCCTACGGTCACTGCACCAGCACCTGCGAACCTCACTGCCACCCTGAGCTAACGCTGTTTGCTGGCAGAGCTCACCTCCGGGCAGGGCAATGGGTACTTTCATCACGCTGCCTGCACCCTCCCGAGCCCCAAGGCAGAGCCGTGACCCTGCCTGGACAACACAAGCCACAGCAGGCACTCACCAATTCCTTTGTGGGGGTCAGGGGGACAGGAGACAAACTTCAGGACCTCGGCCCGCTTCTCCCGCAGGCCCCAGCGATACAGGATTTCTCCGTAGCACTTCTTGAAGTCATCAAACTGCTGAGTGTTGGCAGGATCCAGGAGCCTAGAGGGACAAACGGTACTGTCACCCGCACGGTGCGCTCTCAGCGACTCTGGTTGCAATCCTCTTCCCAGCGGTGGCTACGCAACCCGCTCACATCGCCGGGAGAGCAGCAGACTGCTTGCCACGTGTTGCTGAAACACCGGTGAACACCCACGGGGCTGCCCCCCGCTCGTTCTGCCCTCAAGGGCGTGCTGAATGGGGAGACTACCCTCTGGGGCCCCCACCACAGCCGTTTATAGGTGCATACCTGCAATCCCAGCAGACTGGTCTGCACTACAATGCTTTTCTCCACGTTACTACTTGAGTAAAGAGGTCTAGGAGCGGGCTTGCTGCTCCCCTCCTGTTTTCACAGCTCCAGCCGGCTCGGGCACAGAGCCCTACACCCGAGTGCCCCGAGGCACGCCACCACCTACCTTTTGTTTTTCTCATGCTGGTCCTTCTCACGCTCCCGAGGATCGGGGTACGTCAGGTTGCCGTAGCGGAAGTCATCCGGCGAGGACTCGCACCAGGGCGTGGATGCCTGCTCCGCATCCTTGTTGGCTGCAGACACCAGAGGACTGTGAGCACACCCCGCAAAAACCTCATACGGAGGAATCCCTTCTGCCTTCCTCTTCAGACAAGAAGTATTGGGGCAACCCCTTGGAGAGCGCATGGGAACGTTCGCCCCAGGAGGCCTGGGCTCCTCTTTCCCGGGAGGGAAGATCCCCATCACAGGGCTGCTGTTACGTAAAGGGGCCTCTGTAGCAAGGTCCTGCCCTGGAGGCAGGGAGACGACTGCTAATAGCTGCTACAAGACACCATCACCGCCCCGTTAAGTTAACCCCCATCCTCCACTGTTTCCCATGTCAAAGATGCCTTGATAAGGCTCTGGAAGGGTACAGCTCTGCTGCTAACAGGGCTGATGCTGCCCCAGGCCACGTATCTCCCAGCTTCAACCCCGTGACCCTGGAGAATGACTTGTTTTTGACAGCCTCACAGATCAGCAGGAAATGTCATTAGGGCTACCCAGAAGCCAGCCTTCCCCACCACTGCTGCTTTTCCAGGGACAGAAGAAAGCACAGGGATGACTGTCACCCCGAATCCTGTGGCATTAGCTGGCTGATGACACTGCAAGGCCACTCTTGGTGATCAGTGAATGACTGGGGCACCTTGGACAGGTGCCAGGAGACTGGACGAAACCAAACGTCACTCCTATCTTGAAAAAAAACGGAGGAGGAGGATCAGGGGAACTACAGGCTGGTCAGCCTCACCTCGGTCCTGGGGAAGGTGAGGAAGCTAATCCTGGAAACCATTTCCAGGCACACAAAGGACAAGAAAAGCATCGGAAGCAGTCAGCACGGATTCACCACGGGGAAGTCATTTTTGACCAGCCTGATAGCCTTCTACAAGAAAATAACTGGGTTGGTAGACGAGGGGAGAGCAGGTGGATAGGTGTTGTCTACCTTCACTCCAGAAAGGATTTTGACCCTGTCTTCCATAAGATCCTCATAGAAGCTGTTGGAGCAAGGGCTGGCTGAGCAGAGAGGTGGTTTAAGAACTGGCTGAACAGCTGGGCCCACAGGGTGGTGATCAGGGGAACAAAGTCTAGTTGGAGGCCAGTAACTAGTGCTGCGCCCCAGGGGTCAACACTGGGTCTGGTCCTGTTCAACGTCTTCATTAATGGTCTGGATGATGTGGCAGAGAGTTTACTAATGACACGAAACTGGGAGGAGTGGCTGATATGCCAGAGGGCTGTGCTGCCAGCCGGAGAGACAGCAACAGGCCGGACAAATGGGCCAAGGGGAACCTCGTGAAGCTCAACAGGGAAATGCAAAGCCCTGCACCTGGGGAGGAACAGCCTCAGACACCAGGACGTGCTGGAAAGCAGACAAGAAGAAAAGGACCTGGGGGTCCTGGTGGACGCCAAGCTGAATGTCAGCCAGCAATGTGTCCTCGCCACAAAGAAGGGCGTTGGTGTCCTGGGCTGCATTAGCCAGAGTATTGCCAGCAGGTCAAGGGAGGTGATCCTGCCCCTCTGCTCAGCACTGGAGTGCTGGGTCCAGTTCCGGGCTCCCTAGTACAAAAGAGACATGGACTTACTGGAGAGAGTCCAGAGAAGGGTCACAGAGGTGATTAAGGGACTGGAGGAAAGGCTAAGAGGAAGCCTTCCTATGAGGAAAGGCAGAGAGAGCTGCTGATCCTGGAGAAGAGGGAGCTCAGGGAAGGTCTCACCAATGTCCAGAAATACCTGAAGGGAGGTTGCAAAGAGCCAGGCTTCTTTTTTTTTTTTTTTCTCCAGTTCAGCATGTCTAGAGGGGCTGTGGCAGTTTCTCCAAAGCCCAGAGTGAGAAGGAGCAAGACTGTGGGACTACCAAAATGATTACCACAAGCCGTGCTCACTTCCAGCCAAAGAGCTGCAGTGCACACCCTGTGGGCCACGGCACAGAAAGCTGCCCTGGCAGAGCACATCTGCAGTCACAGCCAGTGCTAACTCCCTTCCTTCCCCCACACAGGAGCTGTCTAAGACCTCGGCCAGAAGGGAGGCAGATTCCTCTCTCTACTCCCCAGGTCTTGGTACCTATGCTCCAGCCTCCGGTGCCAAGTCCAGGATCTGACATGCTGGAACAGGAGCCAGAGGAAGTAAAGCTGGGCTGTTAAGGGGGAAAGGAGAGGAAATCATGTCATCTACGTGAGAGATGTTCAAAGACATCTGAGACAAAGGGGAAAGAAACGGCTGTCATACGTATCGGCTGTGGGAGGCCAGGTTGGAGGCACGCTGAGGAAAGGGGCCGGAGGAGTTTGGGCAGCCCTGGAGCCGGGACTGGGCTTCAAACACGCTGCACAGCATGGCCAGGGTCTGCACGTCGTGGAGCTGCGAGTAATGAGCCAGCCTGGGAAATGAGAAAGACAGAGCATGAGACTGGGCAGAGGTCAGCGGCAAAAGCATTGAGACTCCAAGGCAATGAATTTCAAGCCTGCTGCATGAATTGATTTGGGCACATCGGTGCCCACAGGAGGCACGTGTGCTCTCCAGGACTGGGCTGTCTCTTCTGTCACACCTTTCAGGAGCACAGTCCTCCTCCTGAAAATACACACGGCCTAAGAGGTGGGAGAAAGATGGGAACTCTGGCAATCCAGCAGTACTCGTGGCCTGATTACCCCAGCAGCATTAAGAACAAGGTCCACAGGACTCGTGGCTATTCAAGCCCGAGCCACTAAACTCACCCCGAGCCACACCACCTTTCTGATGAGACCCTCTACCCACAAGCATCCTGCATTCAGACCCCGAGGCGAAAATCCCACTGCAGGTCTTCTGGATCGCTGTGAAATTTCTGGATTGCTCTGAAGACTGAGAGCAAAGAACTACCCGTGCTCCCCTCCACTGCTGCTGCCCAGCAGGAGGGAGCTAGGTCAAGCCGCAGTATGCAAAGCACAGCACACAAATCCTGCGTCTCCCAGTGGGACAGATCAGCAGACAGTTAATTACTAGTAATTCTCCCTCCTGCACAGATTCACTGGCAGGAAGAATTTTGTGGCTAGCACTTGGCTTTGAGACCAGGGGAATGATTTCCCAGTAATGCTATTATGGCAGCAGTGAATTTGAAGGTGAACCAAGCAGCTGAGCCAACGCAATCATTTAGGAGGTGGGGAGCAGAAACCCCAAATCTCTACTTCTAAGTCAGGCACCGCGGGCACGCTGGAAAGCAGAGCTCCAGCTGCACCTGGGCTATTGCTCAACGCTAGCCAAGGGACACCCGGATGCCTGATGGGAGGCCAAATGCTGCCTCCTGCATGTCATAAACATACTTGCATAAACACACTTCCCGTCCTGATGCACCTCAGGCTTGAGAGAGGGAAAAAAGACAAGGTGTGGCACTACTCCAAGGCTGAAATGATGCCATACAACATACATAGTCATGAAGGGCTCCCTCTGCTTCAGCAACCATTCCCAGTCCCTCCCCAGCGTTCAGAGACCTACAGGGACTCCAGTAATTGACGTCCAAATGGATGTTGTGCCCAAGGTATCTCCAAATCTGGGTCAGACTTCGGTCCAAGACAGAGATCAGTGGCTACCATGGCCAGTGACCAAACCTGGCAGACAGGAAGGAAAAGCATCAAAGCTACAATTAGAAACAGCCAGACTCCGAGGGTATAGGTGTGCACAGATTCACTCAAAGATAAATAATAATGGAATTTTTTTATTTATTGTGTTTTCAAACCAAGAGGGAGCAGTTCCAGCCTTGGTGTGACAAGTTATATCAAGAGTAACACAAAGCTGATGCTTTCTCTGTCCCACTTGCTTTAAGACTGGGTTAAACCACAGACTATTCTTCCTCACAGTTTAACAGGAGAATTTAAACAGACCTGTTAGTTCATTTTACGTTCACAAACCACAAAAGGGTTTAAATTTGATACAGTTCTTAGGTTCAGAGATGTGTGGTGGCAGAAAGTTTACCAGCGCATCACTATTTGCATAAAATGCATCTTTTGATGAGCTGCGTTACTGAACACCTCTCCTCCCAGCACTGCTCAGTGCAGACAGGACGACAGTTTGCCATTTCTACTCCAACACTTTAACTTTTTCACATGCCATGTTTCTTCTTCACTCGCCTCCCTTTACTCTGGAAGCAGTTCCACCTTTTCAGTCTCCATACCAATGATGGCATACGACTGCATCAAATCTAGGACTGGTTTTTGTGCTGTGCCTTTTTAAAATGGAGCAAGTAGAACATGATATGCCAGGGAAAAATAAAGTTCCTAGTTGGGCATGAAAAAAAAAAACAGGAAAGGAAAGTGAGTGTGATGGTGGAAAGACAACAAATCAGAGAGGAGACAACCAGAGCTGATGACACAGAAGAATTGTGGGGACAATGCAAGTGCTCCAAGTACCCAGAAGAACAGCCAGCGACCATAATCCTACAGCTGCTCACTGTGAACTGTAGAGAAAGAAATTGAGCAAAGAAACTGAAACAAGGACAGGCCTGAGTACGAGAGAGCACAGAAAGGAAACTGGAAAGACGCCACTTCATACACTGCCACAGAGCATGTCTCATATGTAACTCCACTGCTCACGTCTCCACGAATGCCATGAACAAGGCAAGCTGCAAGACAGGCTGGAGTTACACGGGACAGGGCGTAACATAGCAAGAAACAGGTATCAGAAAAGTCCTGCTGAAGTTATTCCACCCAAGCTCTGGTCCTCCAGGCAAACCAGACAGCAAAATGAAGCACAGGGGTAACTAGACCTACCTTCTCTCTAGCTGAGCCCACCATGAAGCTAAAAACCTGACAGCAAGACAACAGCTTGAGCTGGTTTCTGCTTAGATCAAGTAGGGCTCTGGCCATTTCCTGCCCAGAGCTAGGGGGAGCCAAAAGCTCAGGAGAGGTGCACAGGCTCCACTGGCAGTGCCAGCCACAGCCAGCTCCTGTCAAAAGCTCTGCCTGTTGCTGTGGGCTGATCACACGGCAAGGGACAAGCCAAAATGGCCATTTTTCTCCAATTACTAGCTGAAGCCTGGGTCTCTGGGCTCAGGCTCTTCTTGGGGAGAAGCGAGCTGCAGTTAGCACGTACTGCCAGTGCGGATGAATGCTGAGCTAATTACAACGGGAATGATTACGTAAGGCAAAACCACCGATGAAAATACTAACAGCAGCCAGGCAGCTTTGTGCACAGTTACTTCCTGTGCAGACTCAAAAGCAGGCTGCATCCCCAGCTTTGCCTGCAGGAACACCCTGAAATGTGTGCAACACCCTGCTGGCAGCCCTGGGAAGGGACCTCTCGATGCCAAGAGCAAGGAGGTAGAGAGCACCTCCGCAGCTGGTCCACAGGCCTCAGTTTGCTGAGCATTTCAGACTCCCTGGAACAAGTGCTGAGCCTAGCTGGCTGTTTGGGTATCAAGGTGACAGCACAAGCAGTTTGAGGGTGGCACGGCATGCTGAGAAAGAGGTCTGATTCAACACAATACCTGTACGAGATCCCTCCGTCCAACGGCCAAGGCTGAGGCAGCGTTCTTCTGGCAGGTCTCCTGGATATTATTCACATTCAGGCTGAAAAAAAAGGAGATAGATCAGCTCTCTGGTCAGCATGGTACCCACAGAGGTGGGGTGATGAGGGGTGATGTGGTTCTGGCAGCAGCGAGCAGTCCAGAACCTGCTGATCTGAACCTGCAAGCATGATGAGGATCCCATCCTGCCCTCTGCTGTTCTCCAGGGATCACTGCCATCCTTCCGGCAACCCCACTATTCACCTTCCCTAGCACACTGCTATTGCATCAAGCTCCAAACTAGCCTGGTCCTAAGACACCACTTCCATGAGGATGTTGGATCCAACTTGTGCCAGAATACCACCAAGCCAAGAGTCATTCCTGTCCCTAGAAGCCAGCAGAGACGTGGCCTTGTTCCCACCCAGCCTGTTGGCCTGCTCTGCTCGACTGCAGGGGCCCAGCTGCACGCTGCGGACCAGCAGGCTGGTGCTCAACCTGTTCCTGAGCCAGATAACGCACCCCTCACGGAGACAGTGTCTGGCAAGGTGGGCTGGGAAAACACAGGTTTCCTGCTCATCACCAGGAAGGTTCCTCAGACTCTTGAAATTTCTACTGCTGAAGATCTTACAGCAAATTGAAAAGACTCAGGCTGTTTACAAATGAGATATCCAGAGAAGAAAGTTCCAAGAGGTCTTTTTAAAGAACATTTATAAGAACATTTTAATAATACAGAAAAGAGAGAAGATTTTTTTCCTCCTCTGTTGCCTCCTTTAAGAAGAGCAGCCTGCTTCTTCCCTGCATGCCTACAGAGGGAAAACTGTGAAGGGTCAGAGAGTCTTACCAAAGCTAAGGAAGCAAAAAACTCACAAAAAGAGATTTTACAGCTATCTGAGTTAGACGTTTTGGGAAGAAGACGCTCCTTGTTTATAAACACACAAACAAAACCCAGAACTTCTCCATCCTTTTCATTAAGGTAGGAGAACTTGCTGCACAGACACTGGCATGCATGTATAATCAGGTCTCCGAGGCAATGAGGCATTCCAAATACTTCTGAAATTAAAAATCCTTATGAGCCAAGAGCAGTTTTAGAGTATGAGAATATGCATTTATTGGGATTTTTTTTTAAGCTGTGCACTGAACTGTGGAGTTCTTTAAGATTTAAGAGATAATCTTTAAGATTTGAGAGATGATTTGTATCAATACCTTATCTTTCTAGCTTACAAAAAGCTGAACCTCTAACAGTTGCAGAGATGATGCTGGAGCACCAGTTCAACCTCTGCATACAATACGCCACCACAAATTCCTTCCACCACGCTTTTCAGATTTCTAGGAGACGAGTCCCCTCTCACAGGGGGAGAGGGACACCATAAGAAAGCAGCAAGGCAAGAGTAAAGGAAGAAGGTACGGAAACATTCAAACATTCGAAGGATTAAAGCACAGCAATGCCAAAGACAGCTGCTTTCCTTTGGGAAAGGATCCTAAGCTGATACTCACATGTAGAGCTCTCCCAGCAACTTGTGCACGGGCAGCAAGCAGGAAATATCTTGTATAATAACTTTTCCGGCAGCTTTGATGGGTCGGTTGTTGGCATCTGTCCCCTCTCGTTTGCTTTTCCACCTCCTCGATTTCTGCAGAAGAAACGGCAGCGTGTCACTGGGGAGGGGGACAGCAGACTTCTCGGGCCGGGGAACAATGCACTAGGGTGAGGAATAATGCAAGCAGCACCCAAACCTGCCTTTCAGAAGGCTCTGTGTTACCCTGGAAAACATCCATGACATGCCCAGGAGAACAAGCATCTCCATCTGTAGGAAGTGAAAAGCAGGTCAAGGCAGCGAGCTCAAGGTCAAACTCACTCAAAAAGCATTTTGTGAGTTCCCCTGTGAAAGCCAATACGAGAACGAATCAGCATCGGGATGCCAATCAAACCCAGGAGGGTTTGGCAGGAGGACGGTTCAATTATCACCCTCGTTAGAGGGCTGGGAACCCTCTGCAAACAGACCACCGCTGACTTCGGCCAACGCTCAGCACAGAGACACGTGGGAGCAGCTTCTGCTTGCCCTCAGCTTCAGGGCAAGCCCACAGGTCCGGACTCTTTTGGTCTCCTCTTTTGGCCTCTTTTTGGCCTCCTCTGTGTCTGAGCACACCCCTGTTCAGCACCAGGGCAGGGCTCCCACCTCTCCTGCTTTATCAGCAGCTTCACACAAACGGCAGGTGATAAAGCAGGGCCCACATTTTCCTAACAACCCTTAGCTACCATGCTCACAGCTATTTACAGCTGGCTCAGGACATGAGGTTGAGGGGAGAAGAAAGGAGAGGAATCAACACAAGGGAACAAAACCAGGAGCCCAAATACTCCCCGTAACAGACACGGAGGCCATCTTCATGCCAAGCTGCATAAAGCTCCCTTGGCCACACGACGCCCCGCAGAGCATTTGGCTCGTCATCGTGGCCTCTCCCAGCTCCTCGCTCCAGGAGGCCGACGGGGAGGGACGAGGACGTGCGGCAGCGTTGCAGGCAGAGGCACTGGAGCTCTACGAGGGAAGCTCTGGCGGCTCTGCAGGGCTCCTAGGAGAGCAGTGGACGCTTTGCAATGCTGCTCTCCTGTGGCAAGTCCCCTCATTGACAAGAGGTGCTGACGCTCCTACACAGAAGCATCCCCTGGAAGTCTAAAACGCTCTTACCGTTGGGCAGACAACACCTCTTCGGATAACACCTAGAAATATTGCTGCCCCTTCCGTGCTGAAGGATGTGGGCTGTATCACGAGGTTCCCAAACAACCCTGGTACCTGTACTCGTTCCTCGTCAGGGCAGCCAAATGCCACCTGTGTGCAGCAAAGACTTGCTGATGCTGCCAAAAACACCGGAGCAAAGCTTGGGAGCCCCAGCACAAGGACATGCCATACTGGAAGGGCTACCAGGCTGCTCACAGCACTGTCCATCAGTAGCCATCATTCGTGCTGTATCTCAGCAGGCATCCGAAGCCAGACCTGCGGGGGCAGAGCCGCACTCTGCAGGTAATTTGGAGAGCAACTTGCCACCTCCGAGCGAGGCAGGTTTCCTGCCCTGTTACTGGGAACAGATTCAGCCTGCTCCTGCCAGAGCCGACTGAAGAAGCCTCCCAACAGGTATTTCAAAGACTGGAAACATGGACAACACATACCACTTTCCACAGGCACTTGTGGGTTTTTTTTTTTGGAAAATGACAGCAAATGAGGATGAGAATGGAAAAGAGATCCCACGAATGGTTTCCACTGCTTGCTGTTAGCATAGCACCAGACAAATGAAGACACTAGATGCATCAGAGCCCCTCGAGAACCTGGACTCGCAACAAAATCTTCCTGCTTTCTTCCTCTTAGCACTGTCAGGTTATTAGCAAAAAGGAAAGCCCTGATTCTTTACTGGGGCAGCTCTAGGACTAGGGTTAGTCAAAGGCCACATGCCCTGCTGGTACTACGCTGCTGTGACCATCGCTTTCTGCCCCTCGAGCTGTGATGGAAGAAAATCCTAAAGCCACGCGTACAGCCACCATTAAAAACATCTCACTGGTTTTAACAATTTGCCTCAGTTAGCTACAGCAGCTACGTGTTAGAAAGAAAACGACCGTCAGAAGCATGGGAACATCACTGATGAAGTAAAGCTCGGTACCTCTGACAGCAGGGCAAGTTCTACCTTGAACCTTGTAGCTACTGGTGCGTTACAGGGATAGCTCTCCACCAGGCAGCACTGGAACACTTTCAGCAGGAGTTACCAAAGGCAAGGAGAGCTCTAGCTTGGGTCTGTCTGGCCAAGGTCCGCCACAAGGTTTCCTCTCTCCCTTCTGCTCCAGGAGGATCTCCCACTACGGCGCTACCGAAAGGTGCCACGGAAGCTGGCAGGCGTCAGGGCGGGACAGAAGACGTGCCTCTTCCTAGGGGCTGGAGCACAGGTCAGAGCGGGGAGCGGGGAGCACAGAGCCTGGAGCTGGAGCAGAAATCAGCATGCGTGCACCCAGCTAACTAGTGACAGGAGGTCAGACATAGGCGCTGCCCCCCCTAGCTTTCTGCAACCTAGAGTCCATGTCAGGGAGAACTGCACCTACCCAGCTGCTCCTGGGAGCTTAAGGAGAGGGAGAAAAGGAAGAAAACAGCAGTAGTGATAGCAAATTAAGACTCATCAGCTCCTCAGAGCACCAAAAGGAAAGAAACCAGAGCGTTGATGACAATCATGGGGTTGGAGGTGACAGCGGGGAACAGCACTGAACGACGACTAAAAAAGCCAGCCTGCACCTGCACTACCATACCCAAGGCTGCAATTTGCCGCAATCCGAGGTGACAACGATGGCAGTAAATGGGTTACACGTAGAAACAGACAGCCCAAGAATAAGCCACCAACTGCTTCGCAGCAACCATCACCATCAGTGCGTACTCAGCAGAAGTCGGTACGAAATGCTGCATGCCCGCTTGCAAAGGATGCCGAGCCGGGGCGCGTGCGCCTCTGGGTCCTGCCGAGGCAGGAGGTGCTCTAAGGAGTGTCGTGTAATGTCAAGTGCCTGTTTCACACCAGCATATGCCAAATCTCGGGGTTTGCGGTATAAACTCACGTTAGTAAGGCGAAGGGCAAGGTTGCAGACCAAAAGGAAAAGGCTCAATGCCAAAAGTGAAGCTGCATTAAGGTATTTATAAAATACAGAGTTAAACCAGCTCAAAGTCAGGTTCAAGCTGCTTCTAAGGTTTTTCTTTTTAAATAAGATTTAAAAATTGCTGCCTTCCTGCAGGTTCCTTTATTCTGAACAACTGCCTACAGCTTAACTCCCCCATGCAGGTCATGCAGCACTGCCTGGATTTTACCTTCAAAATAATCAATGTTTACTATTCACAGCATCTGCCACAGCACCAGGCTACTTCCACAGACAGGCAAAAAAGCTGAGGCACTCTTGAATCAAGTGTCCCAAAGCAGGAATATTTCTTTTTCTTCCCTGTGTCTTCGCCTTGGGCACCAGTGTCAACTTAGGAGAGCACGATTGGGCTCTTCCCAAGGTTATCCACAAATACAATCAGTATTTCAAGGCTTTGACTGTCCCACGTATCTTTTTTTTTTTTTTTTAAGTATACATTACACAAAATTATAACTTTATCACTTCAGCACGTGTTCTTCCTTCCAAGCCAGTGGGGTAAGCAAATTAAACTGTGGCCCTGGGTGCACCACAATTTATCACATAAAAAGCTGGCATGTTCCTTTCCTGTTTTTTTTTTTTTTTTCCCTTCCTCTTTCAATCAATTCCTAATCCAAGACAGAACTTTGTTTCTTGCCTCCACTCCTCACATTTCATTAGCTCTTCACAAAAAGCCTCTGGAGTCAAATAAATTACTTCTGTTTTCTTTCACCTATTATTTGCTAGTATAGTCTTAGAGTTCTTGTAATTAGGAAGGCTTGATCCTATTATACCAAGTTAAATTAGGTGTTACAGGTTTTTATTTTATTCCCTGCTGTCTTGTGAAGAGAGAGCATGAAGGTGAACAGCCGTGAAAAAAGTTGTTCACACCATCAGACCTAAAGAGACCATCTTTAGACTGAACTGGAGTTTTCTAAGCTCTGCCTATGCTTGGCAGATGATTGATGTGACAGTAATTGCCCAAATTTACAGCACAGCTTGAGCAATGCTGATATCAAGACATTCATGTTCAAGCTTGAGGGACATGTGGACCTGACTAAAGGAAAACAGTTGTCAAAGCAGGCTTGGAAGGGCAGGTGCCAGGAGGAAGGAGTACCAGCCAGGTGGTGTGATTCTAAGGGCTGGGAGAAGATCACAAATTAAGGAGAAATCCCACTCATTGCTCCAGGAAATAAGACCTTCTGGTGCATTGCACATGCTCACTTCAATGAGATGACAGATCGTTATCAGCAGCTCAACCAGTTTGTTTCTTCCGCAGTTCTTAAACGCTGCCATGCCAGCAGCTTGCTGCTCTTTAATATTATTTTCCAGCAACTCCTCCCTCTCCAGAAGGGCTTCATCTTTTTCAAAAATGAGGTGTTCTAATGTCACTCTCCTCAGTTGGTTGATGCTGCATAATAATCGTTCAACTCCTCTGCACTGCACACTCTGCTTCTTAGGGGTTGATCCTTTCTTACACTTCAAATTACCCCTTGGCATCCTTTCCTGGCTGCTAAGCCAGGTAAAATAGGCATGTCATGAGTCAGTATTTGTACCCTTCGAACTCGTGTCTGCTCCTGTCTGCTTGCTCTTGCATTCGCTCCTCCTGAAACCCTAGGCCCTGTGTGGAGTGCAAGTCCCCCACCTCTGTGCAGGTTACTCAAAGGCAGGCAGGTGGCATTTTATTCTTGGGCCCTTGGGCAGAAGACAGGGTAATATCAAGGACAGTATTAGCACAGCGCACAGTACCGGGAAGTCGTTAATTGCTTGTATGGACCAACGTCGCCGGGCAGAGCGAGGAGACATCTGTATGTGAAAACATTATACCCAAGAAAAGGGAAGAAAGACACCAAGAAAATTAAAGACAAAGGTAAATAAACTGAAACGAAAAGTGCCCTGAACCAGCAGAGTAAAAGGTACTGTTCCCCATGGTTCTGTTACACAATGGACAGTTGCAAACCGAGACCCCCGCACAATTGCACTATACGTTACCTACGGACCTGGCAAAATGTGGGCTGCTGGAGGGAGGACTTCCGTGATCACAAGTCTGAACAGTCTCCCACATGGAACTGTACTACTCCAACAGGCGTGTGCCCTTGTTCACACCACGATGTGACAGCAGAGGGGACAACACCACGCTGCCCCACGTGCCAGGCTCCTACTCTAACCCATTTTCCCCTTTTTGGCTGAAGAGGAAGGCAGCCACCATTTTTAACCCAGCTGTCTGACACGGAAATCTGCAGCAAGCTAAACAAACCCTCCTGCTCGCTCAGACATCCCTTTAACATCCAGCATCCTCCAGGACTTCATTCACTGGGACCTGCTGCAACTGTTCACTTTCGTTTCGAAAGCAACAGAAGACAAGCGTCAGGATATTAGAAGGGATGCAGAGACCTGTACCCAGAGACCTGTACCTGAGGAACTCATTTGGGTTGAGTGAGCAATCAAGTTCACTGATTGACCATGCAGAACAGCTCCAAAGTAGGCTTTCATTATGAACTTGCAGATATTTCATTAAGCACTCAGCGCAGGATTATAACAATAAACCGAATCTCTCAAAGCACATTATTGTGGGCTCACTTGACAAAGATACTTGTTACAGTTCTGGAAGAGTCAACACAATAAAAAGGGGAAGAACGGGGTTATTTGTGTTGTGTGCAATGTATTTTGCATTTATTTTCAGCTGATGACAGGCAGTCCTCATCGTCAGGCATGCCTGAGCCTCTGCCCTCCCTTGCAGCTCACTGCTGGGAGAAGCCCGCAGCCAGGGAGCCGAGGGATGAGGCTCTGTTTGTGGACTGCCTGGCCCCACGGAAAGAGAGAAGGCTGCAGTCTTGTGCTACGTGCTCCTCCACTGCGTCTCACAAGAGAGGGAGAAAAGGATTAGCAGAAGCAAATTTAGTTTAGTGGAGAGCAAGCGAAACTAAGCTCGGTCCCCCCACTAAGTCCTGCTCTCCCGTAGGCAGCCGCTGCTGCCAGCCCTTGGGACTCGTGGCTACGCTCCCCCATGTGGAGTTTGCGAGGTCTGCAAGCAGCCAAAGCCCGAGGGAAGCCCTGAGAAGCAGCAGCAGCTTCCAGGCTCTGCCTTGAGGGAAGCGTGAGGACACCAGTCACCATCCATGGGTATGGCTGTCCCTCAGGCAAGGCTGAGCGGTCCCCAGGTCCCCACCAGCACGACCTGGAGCAAGAAAACCACGGCCATGCACTGTCTTTAAGAGAAATCCAGGTTTGAAACACTGGTGGCATTGCCACAGTATAAATGCAGATTCTCCTTTCTGCTGCTTTTTATACTACTAGCTTTTTAGACTACTACTTTTTAGTTTTTGTTGACTTTTTTGTAGGAAGGAAGAAAGGAGGAGCATGCATGCATGAATAACGTGAGAAAGATGTATACGTGTGTATATATACATACACACACATTTAAACGAGCACAGAAAGGCTGAACGTCAGATTTAGTTTCATTTTGGTTTACTAAGGAGATCTCTGCTAGGCTCAGCAGCTCCCCTGCTTTTATGGGGACATGACACATTCCCTGTCTAGCAACGCACAAATCCCATTTGTTTGTTAATGGTGGTTGCTACATGGGATTTAAGTTTAAATACTTGGTTATGTCTGAAAAATTCAGTTTAGGGGCTGAAGTTACGTAACTTGGTAGTTTACCACACAATTTCAACTTTTATTTAATGCAAATATGAAATCCAAGCTTTCAGAGCTAACAAGACTCAGACTCTGGGGTTTTTATGCCTTAAAATCCTCACAATGAAATGTCATAAAAATATTTAGCATTGATTTAGCAAAGGCTGGGACATCAACTCCCAAAGAGTCAGAAAACCTTTGCTGAAGGGAGACGCAAGGTTTTTCGATCTTTTCCATCTGCAAGAACATTTGAGCTAGCTCTCTGCAAGGGCCCTTACACTTCTTCCAACCCAGCGTGCGAGGACGCAGCCTGGCACGGGGATGGGGAAGGAATTTTCCCTGGCTTACAGCAGACACGGCTACACACATGCTTTTACTCTCTAGATCCACCCCTCCCAAAATCTTGTCACCATCAATATGCGGACTGGGGAGACAGGTCACATGAAATTGCACCAAGCTGCTTCCACACGTTATTTTTAGCCTTGTCTGTCATCTTAGAGAGCTGTGTGTCAGAGACAAGCACACTGCAGAGGACAGAGGTAGCTCTTTAAATAAACTCTCCTGCAAAGCCTAGAACAGGCTGCAATTCCTGTACCAGTCAGCACCATTCTCTCCTCTCATCAAAAGAAGTTTGGGGGGGGGGCAATAAAAAACACTGGAATGCGGACTCCAAGAGTCTTCTGGGATCTGTATGGAAGCAAGACTCATAACGGGCGCAGAGACTCTCCCCATGCCTGGTGGGTGTAAGAACTAACTCACGTTACATAAGCAGGACACAGTCCCAGAGGGGTCGGCTGTCGTGTTCAGGACTACTGGAAAACCTAGACCTATTTCAGACCTTCCTTCACCAAGGAAGAACGAGAGCTCAAGGCTCTGATTTTCCTTCTGCTCCCGAGCTCCACTGCAGCAGAGTGCAGACAGCTCTTGGCTTTCGCTGGGTACCTGGAAGCTCCCCCTCGCTGCAGCAGATGTGTGCCCTCACCACAAACAGTGGGCAAACTGCTTATATGCCTTGAATTTTCAGGCTCTCAGTGGAAGCTTACCGTATTTTTGTAAGCTGCCCCCTGCTGAAGCACAGGGAATTTGTCTTGGAGCAAGCTGCACGGCTGATTACTCCCACAACATCTGCTCCAGGCACATCAGGCCATCGACTGCTTCGGAACTACCCTATGGCCACCCTACAATTACCAAGTGGTCTTTTGCACCCTCCCCGTGCCCTGGAAGGGAACAATCCTCTCTCCCCCAAAGCCTTGCTTGTAAACAGCAGTGATGACAAGACCTGTGCCTAAAACAGAGGTACATAGATTGGAAGTTCTTCGGAGAAACATATAGGGATGGTTTTTGTTTAAAGTAGTCCAGAGGCACATATCCCTGCAAGAGACACCTGTAACAGAAATGACCCAAATATGCCCCGTAATTCAGGAGAGGTTATTGATAAGCTTCACAGAGCCCTCTGCAGCTACATACATCAGGGAGTACAGAGAAAAAGAGTGGCCTACATGTACTTATCTGGAGACTACAGCTTCAAGTGTGAGATCTTAACTCTATGTAATGCAAAGGGAGACAGTGTAATGTGCTGAAGGAAGCTGTGATGGTCAGTCTAGAGAGATATCAAAATAAGCAAGTCAAAGGCTGGATCAGCAAAGAAGTTACTAACAGGAGATAAAGCCACGTGACATTTTGAGAGAGCTGCCTATAAAAGGATTCCTTCTTGAGAGGAATATGAAACTTCTGTTACCGGCAATGCTCACAGCCGTACAAAAAGAACACAAGTCATAACAGCTGAAGTGTTAGGAGAGGCTTTCTGGCCTGGTACTTACCCTCTCTTTGTAGTAGAAGGAGCTAATGGAGACCTGCTCCTTCTCGCTGCGTGTAGGGCTCCCGCTGTACAAACGCAGATTGCCCGGGGTCTCTGTGCGGATCTTCATTGGAGTAATGAGGCCGCTGTGGTACGCTGATAAAGCTGACAGGGATCTAGAAACAAGAGAACGCTTTCAGGAGCTTCCACCCACCAAGGCGCTCCGGAGGCTCAGACCGACACCTCCTCTAACCCAAGCTGTTTCACCTGTGTTGAAAGAAGGGGTCTGTGATGAGGGGCAGAGACATAAAGGCCCAGCCTCTGTCTCACAGGCACAGCTACCACTAGAGCTCAGTACTTTCTGAGGGTCGGTAGCTCAAAGATCAGAGAGACCTCAACTACAACACCGGGCACTCACCTGGGTGTGGGTTCTGTTGGGGACACCGCACGGTGCATGGTCATGGGCCTCGTGAAATACACCAGGTACCCTGCAGAGACGGGACACAGCATAAAGATCCCGCGATGAGGAGCAGATTGCCCGGGGTGGTGTCAAGGGGCAGGGGGCCCATCTGTTTCTCTGAGTGTTTCTCAACCCAAATCCACTTCTTCCAAACCCATTAAAGAGCACATTTTGTTGAGCTGACTGCTTTAAAAGCACCAACACAAGTGGCTTACACGTGTTAGAGAAGAGACGGTAGAAGAAAAGGAGCAAACACACACCAACTTTTGTGTTTTAACTCTTCACCAGAATTTGTCAGTGATACTCCAGAGGCAAGTGCAGTGGTAAACAGCTACGCAGAGGAACCCTTAGAGCTGGTATGACTCTTCTCTTCAAAAGGATAACCCGAGCCATCTGAGGCCAACTCCAAGGCACCCTCACAGGCTTTACCCCATTTGTTAGCATCTCAAGTGTCCTCAGCCACCCACTCTGTTGCAAGAGTTTCAGGACTTAGCAGGTTTCACTGAGCCTATTCAAAGCAGTATTACTGTTTTACTTTTGCTGGGAATTTGGTGGGGCCTATACAAAAAGCAGTTTTCAAAACATGCTCAAATTGTTAGATACAGAAGAGTCATGCCTGCATCTGAAACACCGCAGTGAAACTTAACACCTCTTCTCAGACCTTAACCTATTTATTTAAGGATCTTTGCAACATATACACTCTCCTGGAAGGCTGGACACGACTGTACCCCATCTCTCATTTAGGGGAAGTTTCCCAGTGACCTTGGAAAAGCTATCTGGGACAAGGGAAAGGGTGCAGAATGATAAAAGAGCAGTTAATAACATGAATACCTATTCAGCAAGGGATAAATTGAACCCAAAATCACAGGAATTTTGTGAAGGCCTGAGAGCCAGAGTATGTCCAGCAGTTTGATGCTTGTAGAAGGGAAATGGTAAAGGAAAAAAGCTACTCCCAGTCTTCTGTAAAAGAGGTGTGTCAGTGCCTCTGGCAGGCCTCATGCCAAAGGCCACCTCTTCATTCAGTCCTGTGTTTCCAGATCCTAAAATCCTATATGCAACACCATGCAAGCAGTTGCTAACTAGGCTCATTACCTATGAATTTATCTCAGCGTGGCTACTTTAGTAGTGTTTCTCACTTGTTGCATGGCAGCAACTAAAGCCTCATCTTGTTCAGAGGCCTGAATGTTCCCCAAGACACTAAACTGATCATTCCCCTGAGAGCTGTTGTAATGCATCAGCGACGGGGCTGACCTGCACCACAGAATCGGGCTCCTGAGGTCCGTGGAAATGGGATGTTGGAGTCCTGGTAGGAGCCGTAGGCATTGGAGACGCGGGCGAACGTGGGCAACGGGGGCGTCACGGAGTTCGACAAAGCGTAGGGATTGCTGGACGTGCTGTCCTCTTGGTTCTGAAACACAAGTTACCCAAGATCACGCTCCTGATGCCACAGGAAGGAAACCACCGGGCATCCTAGTGCCAAGCAGCCTCGGGGCAGGTGCCTCTCCTTTGAACCAAAGTAGATCAAGCACAGAGCATGGCTACTGCTCTAGCTGCAAAGGCACTTGCAGGTACGTGCACCTGTGAGCAAAGTGCTGCTCTGCACTGCTACTTCTCCACAGATCTCTCCCACCACAGCTGTGCTGAAATTCAGAGCTCAGCCACAGTGAAAACTGGTCTCAGGGGAAAACTACATAGAAAAATCTGACCTTCAGACTCCAGATACGGCTCTCAACAACAAAACAAGGAGCTGAGCTAAACCCAATACCTCCATGATGCAAGCGAGACAAAGTCTCCTCAAAGAGGAATACTTCTACAACCCACACAACTGTGGGGGTGTCAAAAGCAGGTTGGGCACCTTAAATGAGGAAAACAGGTGGTGTGAGCCAGGTATGAACAACTAGGAGACCTCAAGTCTGTCCAGAGGAATTTTATCAGAAATCTGCATTTATCTGGGTAAGATATAGCTCAGGTCTAAAGGAATTCTTTAAAGGCAGCAGCATCTGGCTCAAATCATCTAATTTCCATACAAGTGGTGAGAAGTTCCCACTCACAACAGTACTGCTGAAACTAAACAGAATTCAGCTTTCCATGTTAAAAAACACACCTTATTTGTGATGAATAAACAAAGCCTCTTCAAAAAGAAAACTGAGGAACCTCTCTAATCTTGTTCTGAATGCTAAAAACACCCACTCTGACACACTGCACCCACACACAGACCTAACACCTGACACTGGGATGCTGAGTAGGTATCACAGATCTCTCAGCTAAGGGCAGAGTGGGACTTGCATTTCCCTGCAGTATCATCCCTACAAAACCTTAGCACAAGGCTTCAGAAAAAAAAAAACAACAGACTTTCACAACTTTAAAGACCTTAGAATAGGACTGGCAGGATCTTTGACTGGAACTGAGGAGATAAAGACATCTGCCACTGCCTTTCAGACAAGAATGAATCCATCGCCTCCCTGAAAACTTATTTTCTTTCACAGTTGATAACCATGCCCTGGCAGTCAGAGATCTACTCAGAGCTGGGAAGCTACCATGCACTGCTTGGCTTCTGGAGCTACTGTGATGCTCCAGCTCCCCATAATTCCTGCTGACCTGAATATTAGTGAGCATGCAGAGTTCTCCAAAGCAACAAACCTTCAGGGCCTGATTTTCAGAAATAATGCATCCAATCACCCACTCAGTTTTCTTCAACATTAACCACTAGTGCTTACACAGATGTAGCAGCCAGTCACTGGGGTCTATTTACACATCTAATGAGGCCGGACTCTCACTGCGGAGTCAGAAGCGTGGGATGTGGGAGAAGAAAACAAACTAGGCCAGAAAGCCCATGTAATTCTCCATACCACAACAGACTCCAGCCAGGAGACCAGCTGACGCAGGCAGGGCTCCAGGCAGCTCTGGTTCCGCTTCACCTTCTGCAGAGAAGTGTCTTTCAATATCTGGAATACATACAAGATGCAACTTGAATCATGGTTACTTCCACACCTTCCCACATCCTTTTTTTTGTCTACAGAGCAGCAAAGTTACCAGGCTCTAGAGACTGAAGGGCCAGAGGCATCCCATAACGCCTACTGGAGCCACACCAACCCACTGGTGTGCTGCCTTCCTCGAGCTTTCATCAGAGCTCTGAAGGGTCACCTGGGTTCTGATCCAGGATTTGGGCTTCTGTATTACTGTAGCCCATACATTGCATACTAGTTTGTGGCAAACTGGATCCATCTCTTTCAAGAAGGAGCCCAGATCGATCCATTTACCTGATGTGAAAGCTTGGACCTAAGCCTGAGGCTGAATTTGCTATCAAGGTAGACAGTGCAACCCTAGCACACAGCACTGTTAGAGTCAGGAGGATCAAAGCATTAAAGACTGAGGTGCTCAAACACTTAGAAATCTCTGGGTTTGCTTCCTCCCCTTGAAGAGCAATTTCTCATCATCCCTCTCCATTCAGATGCTGACCATTGCCCAAGGTCAGCACAGTAAAAAAGAAAAAAAAAGTTTCCTCTCTCCAAGGAGGACACAAAGTATTCTCCCCTCAAGCTTTGAGGGGAACACAACAAAATTCAGTGACTGTAAGCCCAAAGACAGCAGCACTCTATGTCCCTACCCCTACATCTCTACCCTGTATCTATTTTAATTTAGGAAACAGCCTACTACTTGGCCCTTTCTTCGTGGTCCTAGGGTAAATCAAGGTTGTTGCTCCTATTGTGTTTACAGAAGGCAAGAGAGAGCAGTTCTTGTTGCTGGAGAAGGGCTTTCAGCAGCAGTAGGACTTTCTATACCAGATGATCAAACGCCTGGTCTGGAATTTGTGGGGTTCGTGTAAAAAGTTCTCTAGTTTTTAAAACAGTTTGTGGAGGAGAGCATGAAGCAACATGCCAGCTCAGAAATACCATACTTTCTGTAGCTGGATGCTTATAGGGTCATTTGGTCTATTAAGGGGTTGGGGGCAAATGCACGAGGAGGAGGATGTTAGGGATCCTCAGGCAATACACATCACACTAATGTAGAATAGCACGGAAAAACACACTCAAAGTGCATTAGCGAAGGAAGGCAAATACTGGGCTGCAAAGCCAAGAAATACCTCACCCTGGGGGCTGCAGAATGTATTAGTTCTAACAGTGGTCTGTGGTATATCTTCAGCAAGGTCAGATGTCTTACTGTGTCAGAAATCTAGACACCAGGTGTCGAGCACGTGTGTCTTTGTACAGACCGTGTACGCTCCCCACACACCTTCAGCAGCTTGGCCTTCATGGAGGCAGTGATCGAGGTCGGGTTGATGAACTGGAAGGACGGCGCAGCGTTATTGGGATATTGGACAGGGAACATCACCAGCATCCTGACTCTGTGGTTGCCGCAGTGCACTGACACTGTGCAGCTCCGATTCACCGCATCCATCTGCGCGAGGGAAAGCAATCGCTCTGTAGTTACGTCTCCAAGGACCTCTAAACTCACAGTGGCTTAAATTCATGCTGAGGGGCTGATTCCTCTGCACGCCCGTAAGATGAAGTCATGCTGCTCTCAAGGGCAGCAAAACACAGTGACAGCAAAAACCCCAGGCAGAGGGGAGCAGCCGTCACCACGAGTCCTGCAGCTCCTGCAGACGGCAGCCAGCCCAGCCTGCTCCCAGCAGCCGCTGCACCCCAACCCTCTTCACTTGGCTGGGGAGGGCTCCAGGCCCAGCGCAGCAGTAACAGGCACCATCCAGGGTCATATCCCACCATCTCAGAAAGATGCACAAGGATGTGAAATCACGGGGGTAGGGGAAGAGGGCAGGCAGCTGCCTCAAGCCTCCCACCCCAGTACTCTGAGGGACAAAGTGCAGGACAGCGAGGGCTGAGCAGACTAAGTTCAGGAACAGTTGAGATCAGCTACACGTACTGGAACAAGTCACTTTGCAGTCTTGGCAGGGAGGAAAACACAGTCCAGCCTTCTTGGGATCAGCGCCAGGGTACTTACTGAGCTGAAATGACTCCCTCACTCCCAGTGTTTGGGATTATCCTCTTTTCTGCTACCCCCGGCCAAAAGAGATCTCGACAGCTCAAAATAAACCTTGTTTACAGGCAGCAGTCACTGCAGCAGAAGGGTTCTCCTCAATAGGCTCTGATGAGCCAGCTTGCCCACATTCCCTCCTAGCCAGTCAGCAAAAGGAAACTCCCTACCTCCACGTTGACATTTCGGATCTGCACGTTGATCAGCGAAAACTCCTGCTGCAGCGTTTGAGGCAGCCCCAGCTGGTCTGTTTTCTTTCCCACCAGGAGGTCATTCAGGAAGTCTTCTTTTAAGGCTGACAGGAGAGATGCAGAACAGACCGAGACAAGTTATAGGAGACCTTTGGCACGCAATGCCAGGAGGCAGCCAAGAGAACAGGCTTTTCTCTGCTCCTTGAAATATGAGTTTTACCTGGCAGAAACCTGTGAGCTGGAGGGTCTCAGCTGTTGTTTAGAGGCAGGCTTCAGATACTTGCTCTTAAAAAAAACACCAAACCTGTCTGCACACTGGTTTCCGAGGAAAGTTACAGAAGCCATCTGTATTCTGTACAGCCCTAAATGGTCTGGTCTCTACTCATCTGAGACACCTTCTCCTCCCCACACAGTACTGCCACAGTCACAAACATCTGAAGTGGAGCCTCTTGGTCCAGCAGGAAAGAACTGCTGCCAAAGCAGTCTCCAGGAGGAGCTCTGGTCTTTGGGATTCACACCCCGCCGCTCGTGGCTTTCAGGGAATGTGTCCAAAGCAAGCTGATGAATAAGGCTTTGGGAGAGAGGAGAGGGTATTTCTGGCCCTAAGAGAGGTTTAATTCATTTGATGCAGCAGTGTGCATTTAATGTTGCAAAGCACTCTAGTGAGTAATTCTTCAGGACTCATTTAAATGCTGGATCTAACTGTCCAGTTCCACTGTCAGTGTTTTTTCAGGAGGACAATAACCCCTCAAACACAGGACAGATTTAAAGAGCCAGGCAAGCACTGCGGGGACACAAGAAATTAGGGTTAAAATAGCCAAGTGGACTGTGTTTCAGAAGAACTGGTCTCTGCCTGTTGTTGTGCCTGGCTCTTGCCTTGACCCTTGCGACATACCTCATTAGGACAGGGGCAGCTCCTGCTGGAGGGGGTTTCGTGTGGCAACCTTTCCTAAGAAGGCCAAATATATCTTTTGATGATGGTTCCCAAGGACACAAGGCAAGTCCCATTTACTCAGCTGTCATTTTCACCCTTGATGTTGCACAGACTACTCTTAGGGAGAAAAAAAAAAAAAAAAAGAAATGCAGAAAGCTATCCTTTACCAGGTTTTGCCTGAAAGCCACTGACTTTGCTACTGGGACAAATATATCTGGCTTTATGGCTGCCCAGTTGGTTGCTGAATTTGGATAGGTAGGACGCTTAGCTACTCATTCCTATCTGTGATTTTATTAGTGCTTAGATATACTTCACAATAGGGAGCTGGAAAAAGGATTAAAGGAAGATCAGTGGCTCTGAGGGAAGATAATTATTTCTAACTCAAGACGCCACATAGCTTACTGAAAAGCCACCTCTGAGGTTCCTAAAATGGGCACTGCCTTCCCTTTGTCTTCTATCCCCATTCCCTTCCAATTAGCTTCTAATCCCCAGAAACCCACATATTTGTCTAGATTCCTAAAGATCTTTCATAGGCAACAACCAGTGAGGACAGCTGTATACCGACGACACAGCTGGGGGGCTTTCTGATTTATCTGCAGAGCCCTGTTATCTTCAAAGATCCCCCAAAGTGCTTTACTAATGTAACATAAGAGACTTTGCTGCTGAAATCAACAGTCCACAATAGCTTTTAGGCTAGAAAGAACTGAAATTCCTACCTAGGGACTTGCTTGCGCATTGATCCTGAAGTCATGCTATTTGCAGCAAAATCTGCCCTGCTACAGAAAGTCATTTTTATTCCCTTTGGCCGCAAAGGAAACCTTACCAGCCTGAACCAAAACCAGATGCACAAAGAAGCCACGTAGGACACATGAATGTGATGTTGTCAAGGACAGTGAAAGACGCTCTCCTTTGGAAAAAAGACGTCAGGCAGACAAAAACAAGAACCCTTCTCAATGCTCTCCGCTAGAGCAGGAGAGGCTGTGCTTCCCCATGCAGTACTGCTCGCGGTGAGCACAGGTAGCCAGGGTACTTGCTATCGTATTATAAAACTCTCATGTAGGTAGAGGTGCTGGCAACTTTTAGAAACTTGTTCTGCTGCCACACAGGAGAGTTTACAGAGGAACTTCACTGGGCAGGAAACTTCCAGTTAGGAAGAGCTACCTTCCTAAGAGCTAGTCTTCCTAAGAGACTCAGACCACCTCCTTTATTCAGTGGACAGTCATTAGACCATTTCCTCACCTTCTCTCCAATTTGTTGGCAAGCCAAAAGGAGAAACAAATTGCTTGTCTGTAAACTTGCCACATGGGGATCCATTGTAGCACTGCGCCACACTACAGAGGAGAACTGAATTTAAACCCAAGCTGACACAAAGCCATGGGAGCACCCAATTCTTATTCCTCAGTATTAGATGTAGAAACCTCTTTAGAGGACTTATTCATGTGCACATCCTCACCTTGGGTCTCGGCTGATGCAACCTCTTCTGTTCTGTTCTAACCTCTTCAAACACTATCACCCATGAATGTTTAACCCGGCCAGATCCTAAACCACACAAACCCTCCTTTACATTCCTGCCTTTGTTTGCCTTCTCTTCCATAAAACCAAATCAATACTTACTGTTAAGCCCGCTCCCATCCACCTTTCTGGTGCTCACAGGTTAGAGACGCCAGCCCTCCCCCTCCACTCTGCCAGCCTTAAGCCACCTCTCCTCAACACGTGAAAAAAGACACAGCAGCTCTCTCCATACTACTTCGGTGGTTGGGAGAAGACATCTGCAACACGTCCATGTCCTCAGACCAGTTCACATAGCGACTAGCAGAAGGGTTTCGATACCAGGTAAGCAGTTTGTGTCAGAGCGCCTTCCCTTTTCTGTGGGGCTCATCTCTCAGCTTAAAACAAAACATATTCTTAAGAAGCTGAACTGACTTTCTGATTACGTTATTCTTGTCAGGAAGTCACAGCTAAGACCTAAAGACAATGCAATTAAATGCCAGTAGTGACAAGGAAGAGACCTGTTTTACAGCTAGAATGACATCATTGTGTTAGAGGAGAAAAATTTGGTAGGACAAGCCCGAGAAACCCCTCGTGGCTTTCCTCCTCCCAAACTGGGAATCCATTGATCTTTGAAACAAGACCAGTTTTTGCTTTGCCTATGGTGTTACTTTCTTATGCCATGATGCATCATCTTCCCAACGCAAATAGAGCTCATGTTTAGAGTTCCACAACCCATCACTTGCCTCACCTTCCTCATCCCCGTGCCCAGAGTTATGTTGGGGCTCAGAGTCCTGGGGATGAAGGGTCTTGTCCGGCTCCGACAGAAGAGAAATCCCATCGACGAGGTCATCAACTCCATCCAGGATATCGTTAGCACACAACTGAAAAGAACAAGCAGACCCACATGCTGCACAATGGAAACCAAACCATGGAAGGAAACACCACTAAACCACTCATTTCTGGATTTCCAAGGTAGGTTCGTCCACTCAACAGTCATGGCTTTAAGACCTTGGCATTGTTACTGTGACAAGACACGTTATTTTCCCCTTTCCAGCATCCTCCCCTTTGTCACCTCAGACAGCCTGGCCAAACCTCCTGCTCACTTACAAAAGCCACTTAAGTGACGTGGCCAGTCTAAGTAACAGAGGTTTTACTTAAAACTACACGTGAATGCCTTTAAGTCCTTAAATTAATGTGTGTGTGTCAGAAGTAATTTAATTTTTTAGATCAGATACGACAGTAGTATGCTTCCTGCTTTTGATATTTACACTCCAGTAGGATTTGGAGGCCCAGGTAAATAAAAATACCACAGGCCCCAGTGCTCCAAGTCCTGTACCAGAAAGAGACCATGAAAACTTGTATTTTAAAGTTCAGCACAATAAAAGAAGGGAAGATGAAGAGAAGAAACACAGAGAAGAAAGGATAAGGTTATGATATAGCAAATTACAGCATTGGTCACCAGCAACATGGCATCATATGTGTAGTTTGATAAAGACCAAGAACAAGAGGGGAGCAGGGGCCAACAAGGGAAGAGACAAACAATCGATTCAAAGACAGGACAGAAATAAAATATTCACAAATATATCATGTAGGAGTAAAGGGTCACTTTTCACAGAAAAGGTTTGTTACAGACCTGCAGGACTCCTGCAGGATCTGTGCTGGGACACATGCTTCTCAACATATTCATTAAAGACCTAGAACAGGAGGTGAATAGCGACATGACCAGGTTTGCTGATGCCACCAAGTTATTCAGGGTAGTAACGTAAGTGGCTGGCAACAGTCACAGAAAGACCTTACAGAAGTAACTGTATTAAATTGGAAGATGAACCTCAGTTCAGATAAATATAAAGTAATGCATACAGGCAAAAAATGGCAAATTCAAGCTGAGGGAACAAAACAGAGGCCAGACTAAGCTGATGTTTTCATGGAATTATGCCCAGCAATTTAAAAACAAACTGAGTATTGAGAATTCTTTGCTAAGAACAAGTTCTGATCCCCATCCCAAAAAGGATATAGTAGAACTGAAAAAGGGTTGTGAAAGCAAAAGTATGATCAAAATTCTTGTACAGGGGATGACAGTAATCAAGACCTTTTGACCTGACAAAGGAGGCAGCTGAGGAGGGATATGATGGAGGTTTACAGAATCATCAGTAGCACAGACAAGATGGTGTAAGATTGGCTGCTCATTTCTTTAATATAAGAGCTAGTACGTTTCAAACAAAACTACCAGGTAGCAAATAAAGTCATGAAAGGAGCTGTTTTTCCACACAACATGCAGAAAAGCCGTGAAACTCCTCATCATGGGACGTTTAGGATGACAGAAATGTACACAGGTCCAAGAAAAGACGGAACAAATCAAGGGAAGTGGAGTCCATCGAGCTCTATTAGATACAAAGATGGTCAAGCTTGGTAAGCCTCTTAAGCTGTAAACTACAGGAGCCTAGGAGGGCATGTGAGAAATGTCACTCCATACTTGCCTCTTTCTTATCCTCTTCCAAGACATCCACAGCTGAAGATGAGACAGAGGGAGCAATATGGGCCATCATGGCCATGTGAACCTCTGGTCTGACGCAGCAGAGCTGTCCTAGTAATTGCATCAGCACTCTGCAACTGCCGCCAGGCAGCAGAACAACAGGACTCACACTGCCTGCACCAGGCTAAGAGGCAATGGAAACACGAGAGGAAGCAGAAGGCACAATCCCTACATTTACCTGATACCTAGAATGCCATGAAAAGAGCCTCGTCTGGCAGCCGTAGAGGCAGCATCTCCAGAGGCAACACAGGTAGTAACTGATCTCCACCTTCCCTAAATATCTTGTATGCTTACTGTTAGATGACAAAGTGCCTCGGCACGAACAGAGACCTCAGCACAGGTCTGCCTGGGGATGTTTCTGGCCACACCTGGGCTGGAGCTACAGGGGGAAGTAAAGTGGCAGCTGGCTGCTCTGCATCTGCAGCTCTAGGACACCAGAGGAGTGACTGGGAGTGCAAGGAAAGGGAGGTGAACACAGCCTCTAAGAAAACTGCCTCCGGTTTAAGAGTGCAAGTGTTTACGTACCCTCTGCAGCTGAGAGTCAATCCGCCACATCCGCAGAGTCTGATCGCGGGACCACGTAACGAGCTGGTAGTCTTTAGAACCTAAAAAGGACAGAAACTTATAGACCCAGCTGAAAGCAGAGCCCATCGCAGCACTGCTTTTAGTGTAAACAGACACAAGGAAGCCAGCAGGGAGGATTCTATGGATAAGGCACTAAACAAAAGCAGAACTCTGAGTCCTATCCTGCCTTGAACTGACCCAGGCTCATCAGCCTTTATCCCTCCTGCACCAGTTACCACAGCTCAAAACAGGGCATAATTTACAGACAGAATATAATGAATGTGATACCAGTTTTCGAACTAGGAATGAACAAGATCAACAACAACGCTTATTTAACCAGAAGAAATAATGTAGTTGAGAAATGGATTTATTTTTATGAGAACTGCAAAGTTGAAACAGGTGATGAACTAAAATATCTCAATGCAGATGTTTTCGAAACATTTCTAAGCTACAGCAGCTGGTTCTATCCTTCCTCCTTTTCCTTCTGAAAGACTCAGATAATGCCCAGACAAGTTCAAGTTGTAACAAAATACATCTAGCCACATACTATCTATCAGCAGATAAAGGTATCCAGACTTATTTATGTCCACGTTTAGGCCTTGTGATACAGTTTAGGTTTCCCTTGTCAAACAGCTGCTGTGTTTAAGAATTTGCTACTGCACAGCTGCTTCCTACGCCCCTCTACTGAGGCACGGGGGCTGTCTAAATTCAGCACAAAAGATTGTGTGGAAGGAGTGGAAGGAGAGCTGAGCTATCTTGGTTGCCTGCACTGAAGCAGACTAGGAATGCTTGCGTGATTGATTAATGTTGCTTGAGATGGGGATGACTTCAAGCCTTGGATATGTATCTACGAACTCAGCTAAGAGCGCAACTGTGGCTCAGGTCTGCTCGATTGTTCACAGACAAGCTGTCTTAGACTGCAGCTGGTGGGTGCACAGGCTCCAAGGGCAGGAGTTTACAGTACTGAACATCCCGGAGAACTAGCACAGGAGTCCCATTCACTCACAGTGCAGAGGAGAAACCAACTCCCGGCTCAACTTTGAGCCAGCATCCTCGCTGATCTGGACTCTCCCATCATCTGTGCGCTTTTACACAGCGCCGCAAAGCAGCACCAAAGCCAGGCGTGCTCGTTCTGTCGATGGCAGCTGAGGTTCTGGAAACAAAGCTGTGCTCTGTGTCATTATCCAACCTCTAATATGGAATTTCCTATATTTAGCTGCCTACACTGGAAAATTTAGTCAGGATTCAACTCTGACAGCAGCCTCCCCATCCCACGCTCTCCTTCCCCTGCCACTGCCAGCGCACCACAGATAAGGTGAGTGCTGGGTGCACCAGTTCTGGGGCTGGGATACACTGGAGGCTGTGCTCTGGGCAGCGATGCGAGGGGTTAACTGGGTGCCTGCAGCTCTGAGCAGGGGGAGGGTCCCTGCACCGTACACCCATCTAATAGTTGGTACAACTTCTTCTGAAAGATCCATTTAAAACAGACTCGCAGGGGAGAGGAAGCAATTAAGAGTCACCGCTGACCCACTCGGCATTCAGTGGGTTTGCTTCGTTAGCATGGAAACAACAGGGAAATACTTCTGTGGCCGCTGCCATAAAATAAGTACAGAACAGCTGTGACGTGGGGGAGATGGCAGGCAGGGGCTGGAAGGCAAGTAGAAGCTGCTTCAAGGAAAGGCAGGAGTCAAAAGATGACAGCATGAGCATCGCAGCCAGCAGCCTGGCCTCTGCACCCACAGAAAGACAGCGGCAGCAGCCCGTGGGAGACACACCTGGCCCTGGACTCACCTTCTTTCTGTTTCCTCCACTGAAACTCCAGCACCACGTCATCGTGCCCCACGAAAGTATGCACAGGCGTGTTCAAGTCAAAGACATTCCAGAGAAGCAGACTGTTCTCTCGCCGGAGCTGCGGGACCATCACTGTCACCAGCCCGTTGCTGAAAGGCTTGAGAGAGAAACACCCTCCTGTTAACCTTGGGGAGTTAGGCTCCCATGCTGTCAGCATGCCCTGTAATTCTTCCTTTTTGCCATTAACAAGAACAAATTGTTTTTAAAGGAACTCAGCACTAAACAGAAACAGGCCTAAATCAGGAGAGGTTGGAAGGCAAGAGGCTGTTGTGCAAAACCAGCATTTTACAAGGGAAAAGATATAATAAGCTCAGAGATATTAACTGCAGCCCCCTTAAGATATGCCATTTCTTTCTGCTTCTCCCTGACTTCTCAGCTGTGAGGCCGCAGGGGTTTCACCACTGACTTTTCACATGGGATCCTTACTGCAGTTTGCCAAGAACTGCAATAACTGCCTCCTAGGGACCGAGCCCTGGCAGCTGCTCAGGGCCACGATGCCCAGAGGCACGCTGTAACCCACTCCCACAGCCCCACTAGGGGATGGGGAAAGGGGACCAAAGCCCCAGGGCACAGCACTGGCTTCAGGGCATACCCAGATGTCCAGGGAAGAGAACAAATATAACTGATGGTAAGAGTCTTAGCGTCATGCAACTGGCTGCTTGCTGTATAAGGCCACAGCTCTTGGATCTGACATGCTGTAAGAGCCCACTGTGGCACACTTAAAGATTCTGGGAGCAGGGGAAGCCCTCAGAGAGGGCAGAAGACTGCTGCACTGCTCTGTGCTGCAGGTACCAGTGCTGGACTTGAATGCAGAAACAGGACAGCGAGGGCAGCAGCTGCTTTCTGAGCCTCCTTGCTCGCAGAGCCAACCACCCACACCTGGGTTTTATCCCCAGGAGGATGATGCCAAAGACTGGGGATCTCACACCGCCAGCAATTCCTTCTCCCAGGTACCCCCACTGCAGATGTTGCTTTTCCTGGCCTTTTAAGCACCATGAGGGATTTTAAAATCAACTTAACCTCCAAAAGAAGCATTGAGAAGCCCTTCAGCAGCTCTTTATTTAATGGGCCTTCATGCATTCGCTCTCACAGCACAAGTGGGGCTGGTGGGTGTTTCTCACTCACCGTGTATCTTGCCTTCCAGACGGGAACCTGGCAGGGAAGGATATTGAGGTATTTCCGAGGCTGACGGTAATCCCAGAACTTCAAAAAAAAAAACCACAGAAAGACAAGCAAAGGCACGGGTCAGCTGGCCGTACTTTTAAGCTGCAGTTTTCCATGTGGCTCGCAGACAGAACAGAGTGAGAAACATGCCAGGGTGCCCACAGCATCATTAGTAACCCCATCCATTAACAGCAGAGATGGCCCCACAGGATGAATATCAAGCTATCAGCATCTGGCAGCAGCTCTTAGACAACGAGTGACTTGGGGTCACGCTCAGAGTGATCAGAGCTGGAGTAATTAGAGCAGGGAGACAGGCAGCCTGCTTGGGCTTTCAGAGCTACAAGGTACCCCGCAGGCTCCTAGCCAATGTGCCAGTCCAGACTGGAGGCAGGCCCACCCTGCTGTTACTGCTAATTTCGTAATGAAGAACCTAACCTTTTGCTTTGCTAGAATACACGTCAATTGCATTCACCTCGGAGCTTAGCTAAATGTGAATGGATTCCATTTGGCTGACGTACCAGGCACACTATTCCTCCCTCACCTCCCCAAGTGAAAGGCTCTGCATAGCAATGCTTGCAGGCATGCTGATAACCCAAGCTGACGTGAGTTTGGGAACCCCGGGGGCTGGAGCACATCTCACACCAAGCTGCTGTGATCAGCTTGAGGCTGGCAACACCACATTTTGGGTAGAAGGCTCTTCTGGCAAGCGACAGGCAGAGGCATTTTTTTCAGCTTCAGTACTGCCCAAACCACCGCAGCCACGTTAAACTAAGGCAAGCATACGTGCACCCATCCTGCAGTGACTTCTGTGTCTATTCCATAAGTGTGTCCCTGGCTCAACGCACACAGGCTGCCAGAAACCAAAAAATAAGGACTCAGATCTTGCCAGTGGCAAGCACTTCTCAAAGCAGCAGCAGGGACGTGCTCCTCCACCCTGACACCTCCCAGGCAGGAGTCCCAGAGGCAGCACTTACCCGCACAGAGTTGTCCTGGCTGGAAGTGGCCAGCGTGTACTCATTGTCAGGATGCCAATCCAGGCCATGGATTTTCGAGAGATGAGCTGCTAAGTATTCCACTGCAGTGCTGGGTTTCTGGAAGGAGACATTTTCATTCTCAGCACGGGACTTCTGAAATTTGGTCTAGTTCTTTGGCATAAAAAGAGACACTTTAACAAGGGCAAGAGGTAGAACACCCTCCTCCCAGGGAAAGGCATTAGCTCAGCAGAAGCAGTTGAAGGAAAAGTGCTGTGAAAGGTGTGGCAAGCTCCACAGCGACCGAGTGCAACCCAGCACCACACTTTTATGCTCAGTAAAACAGTTAAGTACTCTGAGATCAGCAGCAAAGCGTAAATGGGCAGAGTTTTTTGGGGAAGGTGGTTATCTACACGCTCTCCTCAGTCTCCTGGGCTCCCAAGTGTCTCCGGTTTCCCTCTAAGTTTTCCCTAGATGAGCCCACAAAAGAGATTGGGGATAAAGCAGTATTTTTTTTCTTGGTATTTATCTGTGACCAGAGGGGCATCTGCATCAGGGAGGTGGGAATATGCACAGGTGGCTCAAGAGACCCTCAACTCACCCTTTTGTCCCATATTCGGACATCTCCATCGTGGCTTGTTGCTAAACAGTTGGCATTCTTCTTGTTCCATTTGACCTGGGAAGCTCCAGCTGCAGCACAAACAGAGCAGGTCAAAACAAGCAATTAACAAGTGGCACAGCACACTCCTCACCTGTCCTTAGGGATGCTCTTGGCACAAGAAAGTCCTTCAGAGGAAAGATATCCCAGTAGCCAGCATGAAGGCTGGCTGAAAGTGAGTAAGTCCTGATTTCTCAGCTTAATATTTGTCCTCTGAAGACCTCAAAGCATGTTCCAGTTGTGTGCTGTCGTGCCACAGGTTGCACTGGATTAAAATATCCGTGTCCATTAGCTCAGATGGAACAAACTTCTTCCATACAAGAACTGCAGGTTCATCACCCCCCTCCCAAATCCCTTCTGTTTTCATTCAAGCTGCTTCCCAGTGCCCACAGACGAATTCGTTTCCTCAACACCCTCTGTGCTGTCTGATGCAATACAGGACACCAGTGCCCTTCATCTGTTATTAACATAGAGGTGTGGGAGAAGACTATGGTGCAGGTGGACCACGAGGCTGGCCAGCTGCAGGTAAGCACACCAAGTGGATCAAAAGGCCCACCTCAGAAACTGTCAAAATACACCAAAAGTCAAAGATATCAGTGGCATTGTACAGAAACTGGGTGGTCCAGGTATCACGAGGGACTCAATCAAGGGCCTAACCCAGACGTGGGCTGCTTGTTTCTGATATGAAACAAAATTAGGCTTCGGTCAGTGTGGACTGTTCAGACATTGGAAGAGAAACGTGTGTTCTGTTCACCCTTACTCTGTAAGTATTTTCAAAACATTTTACGCCATCAAAACGGTGAGGTTCACGAGAAAGCTAAATGGATCTCACAGCCTGCTGCTATGCCTTCATTACCTACCTCCTGCTGCACGGGGAACAGATTCACCCTCCCAGTCTGGCAAAAAGCTAGCCTGGGGGAAAAGGGCTGCAAACAGGCTGTGTTGATTGAGCTGATCCACTCACTGAAGGGTACACAAACGTCTGGCCCAGCACGAAACAGAACCAGGCACGGGAGGAGGGAGACTCTGGGGAGCTGGCTACTGGGCTGGCTCAGCTGACCTGTGGAACCGCACCCCAGGCACCGGAACAGAACGCTGCGTCTCCAATTCCGTACGGCTTTTGCTGCTTCTCTCCAATTCTGCAAGGTTTTTGTAGCACTGTGGCGGAGAGGCTTACCAGCTGGGAGGGAAGGAGAGGCTGCAGATGTGCAGCCTACAGAGCTGAACTGAGCAGCAGAACACGAGACGCGTGCTATGAGGACTGCTGCAGTGCTGGGAAGAGTAACTCAGGAAAAGGACACGTTTTGCTCCTCATCTGCACTTCACCCTCCTCCTGCACGAACCGGCCGGGACTGACACGCAGCACCTGCCGGCAGGCGGTGATACAGGCAGCGCTGCCAACAGCCATGACAAGCGCCTTTCCAGAGCAGGTGCAGCCCGCAGAAAGGGTTTTCGTGTCATCGCTGCAGCTCCCAGCACGCTGAAGGTGCTCCAGGGAAGCACAACACAGCCTGGTAAAGCTCCCAGCCCCTCAAGGGGGGGGGGCTGGGCAGTCGGCAGTCACCACCACTGCCTGGAGCGCAGTCGAGGTTCTCAGCTGGTTCAGCCGAACACAACAGGACACGGAGACATCGCAGACAAGCAGCACGCAGAGGACAAGCAGCATGGCAGGGTGGTTAAGCAGGGTGGAAGCTGTTCACATCCAGAAGGCACAAGTGCCCACAATGTTCAGGACGGCCAGCCCAGGCACAGCCTGGGAGCCTCCAAGGGCTGGAGCTGCAGCTGGGGCACCCACTGCAAGGCAGGTAAGTTGTGGGAGACTTTGAGAAGCAACACCAGAAACAGCTTAGGGGAGGCTCACTAATTGCTGAGACAAGAACCTGTGGCTAACTCATCAGCAGGGAGCCTGCTGAAGGCCCCAGCCCCTTCGTTCTACCAGTCTTCTCACTCCACATTTTAACCCACCCCAGTGAACTCATTTTTCCTCCCATTTCTATGCCATGAGCCCCCAACTCCAGCTGGCTGGCTGGCAGGCAAAGGAGCACAGAAGCTCCTTTTGTTACTATTCACCCTCTCCTAAAAATCAGCAGCACAAGGGAACTCTTCCTCTCCATCCTCACTCACATCCCTTCTGCATTCTGCTCCTCCAAAAGGAGCTGTGAACCAAAGCCTCTCAGGCTGCTGCTGCATGGGACAATCACATGTGGTGGCACTTCGGTACTCCGCCACGTTCAGCCTCAGAGCACGAAGGAAGAAAGGAAGGACAGCAGGGGCGCACAACACTGACTTTATATATTAAACATGACTATATCACATACACACAGCATACTTACCGACTGCAGAGAGCGAGACCGTAGGCTTCCTGGTGTCTCTGAAACACAACGTGGTGAATGTGAGCACCCAGGGCCCAGCCCAGCAGGCCCAGCCGCCCCAGGGAGCTCCTCACTGTGCCAGGACTGATTCGATTGCTGCCTCTTGGGAGTTAACGCGCCTCCTGCTCACTTAAATTGTAAATCTAAAACTCAAATATGCCTCATTAAATGGAATAATCAAGAAGTAACGAGCTGGAGGACAGCAGCCATTATTGCCACAAAATGCAGCAATAAATTTAGGACCTAGGATGGAGCTGGAGGGGACGCGAGGGAAGGGAAACACGTGCACTGGGTGGCATGTTGCTACCGGGCAGGCAGAGGAAACACTGGGCTCACTTAAGTTGTTAAGGAAGCAACAAAACCGCCTTTCCCAGGAGAACTGAAAGGAACAAACAGCTGTGGAAAAAAATCAACAAAAGCCATGGATGTGTTTGTCGAGCCTTTGCAGACCCTGATTCAAGGCAGATGGAGCAGTGACTTCAGAGCAAAGGCTTCACGTCCAGGATACAACAACAACATTAACAGGATGTAAACCCAGCTACACAGACTCTACAGACCAATTTCTGCGGTGGTACAAGCCAGCGTGGCACCACGACAGCTCGCAGCAGCTAGGACATGAATCAAGGCAGTAATTCAACCCTTGACATTGCTCCTCAGGAAGTCACCTGCCCCTTCAGGAAAAAAACGCCAGTGGAAACAAGGAATAGCGTCTTCAGCTTTTCAGGTTAGCTGAAAAGCAAAGTATTTTCTGGAATGAACAGCATCTCTCCCACCAAGAATTTCTGTCTACTCAGAAAGTTATTTTGTAGGAAAAATGAAGTGGGGAACTTCCAGCTCCTCTTACTGCAGGATTACTTCCCTAGAGCTTCGTTAGAGGCTTCACCAGGATGTTCTCTTGCTGGAGGCCAGCAGCCCCCAGAACTCACTGCCCTTGGACACTCAGACCTTGCCAGTCAGTACATGCAGGATGCAGGCGTTAGTCAGAGACTAAGCAAGCATTTTTGGATGGGTGATACACACAGACACAAAATGGTGGAAGGGCACAGCAGAGTTAAAGCAGGGCTCCTGCCACAACCTTCAGAGACTTTTTTTTTTTTTTTGCTTGGCACTAAGATAGTATCACAGGAAAACACAACCAGCAGTTATTGTCTCTCTGTCTTTTAATTACACATTAATAATATATTGCCGTTCTCAAGCACCATTTAACCAAGGATCTAAGTGCTTCGTAGGAGCTAAACAAGCCTCAGGGTACCCTGGTGCAGTGGGGTTATATAATTATCCTTCTATTATAACTGAGCAAGGGAGGCAGAGAGGAACAAAGTGACTTGCCAGGGGTCATAAAGAGTTGCTGTACAGCCAGCACGAGGACCCAGGAGCCCCAGTGCCAGCTCCCTGCTTCTCAGGTATAAAATGTGGGGCTTTAACGTTGGCGGTTTTGGACAGATCTGCTACTGTGAAATTACTCATGATAGAAAGCACCAGGAATCCAGGGAAGTCATGAACTGGAAAAGGTTCCTGAACAGTGCTGCCAGTCTTCACACCACTGAGGGAGAGTCAGCTACAGTCACTGAATTTAGAGGAAAATGACTGCAGGATCATGAAATGGTGCTCACTCACTCAGCTAAAGGGGAAAAGAAATCTTGAGGAACACCCATGGGTTCTAGGAAAAGCTTCCAAGGAAAGCTCTGAAGTAGCTAGGGACAGAAGGCAGTAGGTATTTTTTCCCCACTCAGGAGCATGACTGTGACTTAACTATACCTGCGTCCCTTCACTGACTCTGAACTGGCTTGAAAGCAAGGGACCAGAAGCCGCCTTCAAGATCACGGGAAGTGGATGGAGCCCTTTGTAAGCAAAGCTGAAAAGCAGCACCCTTCAGTGCGTGCTTTGCCCTGCAAGCTGCTAATTATGGAAACGAGCCCAGCGATTTCCCTGCAGTGCAGAGACATGCTGGTTCTTACTTGATGTCCCAGATGTAGATGTACGTGTCAACGGAACTGGTGACCAGCAGGTCTGGCTCAAACACCGCCCAGTCCAAGTCACTGCAAATGAAAAGTCAGAGTAGGAAAGCAGAGAAAAGCAGTCAGCATCAACAATTATTCGATAATTAGCAGTTAGCAAGCCCCCAGTACATTTCTTTGACAAATTCATGGCTACTCCAAGACATCTACTGAAACTTTTTAAGTAAAAAACAAGATCTTAATCATTTCTCTAAGTAAATTCCAAGAAGCAATGCAATACTTCTGGGTAAATTCCAGTGAAACATCCCCCTAGCCCTGAGCTTTATAGCTGTCACATGCGCGTGCTCTTTCCCCCACAGGAACAGGCACACTGCGAGTACCACACATTCTTGGCATCAACCCTTCGTTCTGGAATGCCTTCCTGTTGGGCTCACCAGGTGCACCTGGGACACAAAGAGCCTCCAGGCAGCCCAAACAACTGCCATCTCAATTTGCTGCGATTACTTTTCATAGTCAGGAGCTGGAGTAAAAAACACTGTTTCACCTGCATTTCCAGCCCAGCGCTAAAGCACACCCCTGGAACTGCAGGCAGAGATCTTCCATGCACCACTAACCCACCGTGAACTTCATCTTTGGGATTACCTGCTTTAATTCAGCTCTATCCCACAGAAACATGGCTGAGATTCAATTTAATAAACGTGCTGCCGCTATCTGTTTCCCTGCTGACGGTCCTGTTTATTACAAGGACAGCAGCCTAAGGCAATGACACAAAAGCCATCAAGGGCTATGTGGATATTCTGGGGGAGCCACTTCACATCTGACATCTTCTCCAGATGGGAAGGCAAGGCAGAAGGGCAAACAGCAAGTAAAAACAGGCTCAGAGTAGAACCTGCATAGGATCAGGACCGAAACATTCACCTTCAATGAAACAGCTCTTTGTTTACCACCCAGCAGTTCACAGCACCACTTGTTTCGCACCTGATCACACGTGTGTGTCCTTGCAAGGATGTGCAAACTTCCCCGTTACCTTCCTTCCACTTATACAGGTCAACTCGCTGGTTGCTCTGAAATTAAAAGGAAGAAAGAAGACAATGGCAGGCAAACAAGACAGGGCAGGAAGCCATGTGCCAGGACCAGGTTCCTTTCCCTTTGAATAATCTGTTACCAATCAGTCCCACTGTGAGTAGCAGAGTCCTTGCCCAGAGCAGGAGAACAAAGATGAACCTACAGGCTGCAAGGACTCAAAAGCCTACGCTTTAATTACATCCACTTAAAATCGGAGATAAACAAGAACAGGAGAAAAATCACATTGCAAAACGTTTCCATGAAATGATGTTCTCAGAACTTGTATGTCCTAACAAGCAGCTGTAACTGCAGGCAGCCAAATTCTCTCCGCAGGAATACCCTGCCAGTCTGTTCGTGTTCACAACCAGAGTTCTCAGTGAGGGAGATGATGGATCACCACTGGTCCTCCTCAACATTCCCTCAATTCCCTTCTGCGATAGTCAGGGCCACTGCAAAATGAGACCAGCACAGTCTGACGGCTTCAGGGTCACCTCCTCAAGGGTACTTCCATTGTTGCCAGCCCAGAAAAAAAACCTTTAAGTGCTTATCACTAACTGTAAACCACAGGAGCAAACCAGATGAATCAATGGCAATGTTATTTAGGGCTTCTTCACTCATTCCAGGAATAAATCCTCCCCCAAACCCAGCCACACACACACACTTATTTGAAACTAGCTGTTGTACTTTAAGTTCACGTTCTGCCTCAACCAAAATTTACTTCCTGCCCCTGAAAGATTAGAGCTGGCCCAGGCTGAATCGCCTTTTGTGGTGCATAAATAGCACCAAGCACTGTGGGTCTTGAGCCCTGGCTGGAAATTCACGTTGGTTTTGCAAAAATCAAAATAATAGCTCTTCAAAATTTGATCTTCACTAGCCCCTCATTTTCAAGCATACATGCAGACGAGGATAAAGATAATAGAGACCAGACAAATCTTACAATCTGTGGCCTTTTTTTTCCTACCCCAAAGCTGCTTCATAAGAATTTGAACTTGCAAACGGATAAAACACTCCAGCCTTCCCTGAAATGGAAGGCCTCCTCCCAGCTCAGCAATAATATATGGCATCTCTCTAACAGCTCACAGCAGGGCTGCGCAAGAGCTTGGGGCAAGGAAAACTCCTTGTGTGTTTCTCACTGACAGAAAGACTTAAGAGAGGAGAGTGAAATTACCCAACAGGATTTGTCCAGGACTCCAAGGTCGATGCTACAAGATAAGTATCACCAGAAGTTCCTCAGGCTTTTAGTGGGGCATCTCACGTGGAAAGCGCTGCCTGTAGCACCAGGTGTGGCAGAACGACAGCTCCTCCCACCAGAAGCACATTTTTTATAAAAGCGCTTTCAAAAAAGTGCTTCTGATGATAAGAAATAGCACAAACTTCCAGTGATTTCATCACCCTCTTGCTCAAGCATTTGTGACCACACAACAAGAGTAACAGGAGGATCTAGCATGGAAAACAATGGCATTTCTAAACAACAGCTCAGGAGTCCCCAGAAGTGCGCTCGAGCCAGAGGGCTGACACGGCCGAGCACAGCAAGAGGACGTGTTTCAGCTCTTCTGGAAAGAAGCCAAAACAACGAGACGCCCTTATCCAAGCACAAGGACAGGCTCCCCCTCTGCCTGCACCGCTTCCAGTCAATTGGAAGTCAATTGGAAAAGCTTTTTGCAAGCAGGATGGAAGCCTCCTAACGGGGATGCAGAGGGGTAAGGACCCTCGGGACTGTCTACAAGACTTGCGTGGTGCACATCAGCTGGGTCCATACGATGACCTCGGCAGAGGTTCATGGAGGATCAACAGCCAGCTTGAGTCCAAAGGGAGCCAAGTGCATCTTTACCGTGATGAATCCCAGCTAATTTGGCCTTCCCGATATAACTTCGCCCCCCTAGGCATGGCCCTGCACAAGCACATCCAGACCTGACCTGGAAGGCAGACCCAAGCACACAGCACAAGCCCGGTTTCCCCTTCCAAACAGGACAGGCTAAATGCCAGTCCTCGGGCAGGGCCATGCTGCATCGGCACCGGAACGCCAGCTAACTGGGAGACAGCTGCTGGGGAGGCGTTCCTGACCCAAACTGGGGAACCTGCCTGATCCCATCTTGGGGATCCCTCGCCTGATGTGCAGCAGCAACTACATCTTAGCATCTTCATCTACAAACAGGAGCAGCGAGGTTTGATGCCACCTACGACTAGCTGAACGGAAGGATGGCTGCTGAAGGCTTCTATGAACAGGCAGGGACCTTTAAGACATCATTCATGCACCAGAGCTGGGACGAGAAAGACTGAGGGTCAGGGAATGTCAGAGAACAAACTGGCAAAGGCTGTAACTGGCACCACTGGTCCCCTTTTCGGGCCACCTTTAATGCCAGTTGTAGCCAGTCCTGGAGGCAAAAGGAACAAAAAATCCCTGGAAATCATGTTCAACTAAGTGTTTTCTCAAAACAATAGACGAAACCTGCCCACCCCACCTATTTCAGGACGCAACAGCAAAGGTGTCTGCGAAGAATAGAAAGGTCTGTGCCCAGCTAGTGCCAGTAGCTGTCAACCACAGTGCTGCAGCACAGGCTGCTGCTGGCGGGAGCTCAGCACGCTGGGTGAACGAACGAGCTACAGAGCACGACAGGCTGAGTAAAGAGCTACAGGCTGCGCCCAAGTCTCAGATGGCCACTAGACCAGCCGTTTTTAAACACCGTTTGCACTACTGCTTCTTCAGACCAGCTGATTTACTTCTCCACACACGAAATAAGAACTCCTTGCTGACCTGGTGCCTGCCCATCTGCCAGCCCAGGTTGTTACAGCGGTGAGCCAGTTTTGACTTGGGCTATTTATGGACTGCCTGGTGCACCACATCCCACCAGGAAGGCAGGGAGGCGAAAACAAAACAGCACAGAGCAAGAAATTCAATAACTGGCAGATCTCATAACAGAATGGAGGTCAGAAACAGAACATCCCCCTTCCTTCCAGAAAAGGACCGGCCGGATGCCTGATTTATCTGGCAAGGTGCTTTACAGAAGACGAGGAAGCAAAACTAGGTTCAACACTTACCGTCCAATAACTGAGAACCGCCAAGCCCAGCGCCTCACCTCGCTGGCAGCAAATCAGAATTAGGCTTCCTCTTGCTACGTGACCTGCAGAAGCACGCCCGTGCCAGCCCCACACAGCCTTCCCAGTGCAGAGTCTCACCCATGAAAGCCCGGGGAAGAGCACGAGCTACAGCTTTTAAACGAGTGAACTTACCGAAGCCGCAAAGTAGTAGGCGCAGCTGTCGTGGGGGTTCCACTGCACCGCCCCGATGTCCCACTTGCTCTGTCGGGAGATCTTGCGGTGACCCTCGTTCGGGGCATCCAGGTTGACTATGTAGAGGAAACGGCGGCTGCAAGGCAGAGATACAAAAAGGCTGCATCACACGCTCCTTATCTCCAAGCCCCAAGCTCACAGGGAACTTACAGCCTGGTGACCAGAACGCCAAGGGAAGCTTTTAACGAGCCTTGTGAAAATACCTTCCTGAGAACGCTAGGTTTGACCACATAATTCCAAAAGGAGTACATTTAGTAAAAATTAAAAATCAAGACATGGAAATTAGACAGAATCTGCAAATGCAGTGGGCAGCTCAGACCACAGAAAGCCCCAAATAACTGGGACACGGAAGGAAGCACTGGGAAGCGGTGCCCTGACAAAGGCGGCTGAGGGTTTTCACACCACACGGTTTGGGGGCTTGGTTCTGCAGACGGTACGAGCAGAGCCGTGCAGAGCCAGCTCAGCTGCAGCAGCTCGTTAACGTGGGTGGACACGACACTGCACTGACCTGACTGCATTACTGACCTGAGCTAACCCTATTTGCAGCAGCGAGACGTTCGCATGATGCTGCAGCTGAGCTCATACATCCTGCTGGACCTGGCCGGCTCCCCGCAGAGCTAGGTGAGGTATCGTTCCCTCCAGCGTGATTCATCTTCGGAGCAAGATAAACCACCCAGAAATAATTGTAAGGCAGCTGAGCTCTAATGGAAGACCAGCACCAAAATGTAGGGAGCCATACATAATTAACCACATCAGCGCCACGTATGTCAGCCGCACAGCAAGCACACAGCTGCTCTCAGCACTGCGAGTTTTCCCAAGAGAAAGAGCACAGAGAGCACCTTTGCTGCCTTTCCAAACCAAAGCCCTCAGGGCTACCAGCTCTGAAGACGCTGAAGCCTCTGAGGCTCTTCCACAGCTTTAAAAAGAAAGGAGGCGAATGCTGAGCAGCTGCTGGAGAAGCCTGAAAAGCAGCTGGACCCGATGCTGAATAGCAGCCTGCCCTCAGCTCGCTTCTGGCCCAAATACACTGGGAGCTGTGCAGGTACAAGAACAGGCATCGAGTCAGACCCAAACCAGCTGCTGAGCCGGCTGCTCCTGCGCAGGGCTTTGCATGGAAGCAAGAAGGCCTCCAAGTTGTGCCCAGCCACCCTTTTCCTCCAAGAGCAACCAAAGCTGTGCCTGAAATGGAAAGGAGCATCCAAATCAGTGCGGTAACCGGGCACAGGACGGTGGCAGCTGGGCAGGCTCCTGCTGAGCAGTCCAAGACTTGCCCTGGAAGTGGCTCCCCAATGCCAAGCCCTGCCAGGAGCTCGGAGTTCACAGCACCTCCTGCAGAACCGTGTTAGTGAAAGGGCTCCGTGACTGGAGCTGCTGAGGGCAGAGCCATGCGCGTCCTCAGCAGCAAACCCAGCACAGTGCCTCGGCGTCCCCCTTACGGCCCCCTGGAAGTCCCACAGCTGGCTTGTCAAAGGTACAGAGACGGACGAGGCAAAGCCTAGCACGCACAGGAACACACCGCTGTCAGATCGGCTCTGCTAACACCTCGTGGGTGGGGGTGGCAACGATAAAGGGAAATGGGAGAGCAGAGGGTAGGAAACAAGCCCTGAGAAACCACAGCAGGAGACGTTTGGCTCTTGGTGAGGATCATCCCACGCTGAGCCAACACAGGAACAGGTCAGAGAGCTTGGCTCCTCTGACCAAGCACACCACGGGGATCTCTGGGGCATATTTCATCTCGAGCAAATGACTTAATCCATATTTCAAGCAGAACCCAAGCAGTACTTTCGGGTGCTCCACCTCCCACAAGCAGATTCAGGGAAACACATCAGGGAAGTCACAGCAGTGTTTTATTTTGCTGTTGGTGCTGGCTTTAAACTCCGCGTCCCATCGGAAACGCGACCCAGATCCTCTTCACGAAGCCTCGAACAGAACTCAGCTGCACCTTTCCGAAACAATTCGTCAGCCCTTGAGCTGAGGTCAGCCTGAAGGTTGCTGATCTGGCTTGGGGAAGTGCCTGGCACACATTTCTAACGGGGACTGTCACACTCACCCTGAGAGTACCGCGTGCTGTCCCAGGCAGTCCACTGACATAGCAGTTGCCTGTTAAAGAGAAACAGAGAACAAGACTAAATTATCGCTGTCAGGTCAGCCTCTCAGTCAGACACACAGCTCTGGGGAGGAGCTCAGGAAAACCCGCAAGCTCATCTTCAAGGCACGAACTGCTACGGTAAGAGTCAAAGCTGATAGCTCAGGGACGGCAGAAGGAACACCCCTTACAGGATCAGCGGGGTGACGGTGTAGCAGTTGATTTGGGGATGCAGGATAGCATAGAGAAAACATCATTTTATTTTTTTTAAAGTAAAACGAAGTCAAGATGTGGCAAACACCATGATGAGCACCGAGACCTTGCTCCGTTCTCCCTGCTATGGCAATCACAGCTGCTGCCGCTCAATCAGCAATCTCTAATAATCCTTATTAATCAGCCCCTGCTCCTGCTCAGGAGCTTTCTCAGCCTCTCTCTCTTCCATTGCAGGGCCAGATTTAATTATATAGGCACCGGGAGATAAAAGTGCAGCCATTTGTACGTGGCTGGTCTCCAAACAGGAGATGGCTAAGAGGCATCAGAATTTACTCCTCGTGTAGGAGGCTGAGATAACTTAAGTGCCAAAGACTGAACATTGTCTCCCCCCTCTTCGTTCAGAACGGAATTAGACGACGATCTCGTTTACTTGCCCAGAGAACAAAGGGAAATTTGACTTGAAAAGCTGCACAGTTCGTCCCATAAACATAGATACGACTTCAAGGCAGTTTTTAGCGTTGGCAGCACAGAAGCAGAATATGCCCCACATTCTTCAACCTCACTGCTGTCATCTTCAAAGCCGCCTATCTGAAGGCTTCGCGTGTCTCTGCTGCTGTTCGCGATTCCACTAAGTACTCTCAGCACGGATCCAGCAAGACTTCAGGATGTCCCACAGCTGCTACTTGGAAGCAGCACTAAAATCAGAGAGCCTGCACGGCAATCCCGTTCCATTTCAACCAGATTTGACAGAATCGAACAATTTTTTTTCAACCATTCTGAACATTGCCTGTCCTCAAGTGCAGGAGGGAGAACTCACCCCCTGCTCGCAGGTGCCCCAGCCAAGGGAAAGGCAGCAGCACCGGGGGCTTGTCCCTCCTGCAGACCCGAGGTCCACGGGGAGAAGAGCTTGTACCTGCACCCCACCAAGCTGAGCTTCACGATTTCTGCTTTCCTTGCTTTCTCCTAGGCAGCAAATCTAGTCTTCTGGCAAGGTCTTCCTAATCCTAAAGCTAATACTTCAAATAAAGAGCCAGTTTTTAAATCTCTAAATGGTAAAGAAATAATCCCAGCTTCCTAGATTTCACATCACCTTGCAAAACAACGTGCGTTATTAAATCTATACAAAAAAAAATCAAGCAGAAGGAAGTTTCCCCGATGATGCACATTTTGCTCGAGATGAATTAAAATGAGGATCACTACAGCCATTACCGGAAGCCTGCTCATGTGATGGAGAGCTCGTCAGCCGACGTATTTCACACAGCTTTGGCCATCTTTCCCCAAGGTAGAAGAACAGCAGTCAATTTAAAGTGATTGATAACTTCACGTACAAGTTTATTTTTCTGGCATTGGCACCAGGATCTCATAAATCTTTAAGAATCGTTTTTAATAACGAACGCTGATAAACTGTTTTTCCAGACACTGAGCATCAGAAAACGTAATGACTAATTATATCGAAGTAAAAACCTTCACGTGGCAGGCTGCTACTCTGTTGGGTCACAAATTAAGTGATTTTATGGCAAGATCTTCCCTACAATGTTACAGTCTCTCATCTAGGCAACAGGGAAAAAAAAACCCTCAGCAGCTGTCAGATGCATTTAACGCGCCGTCTATGTCGGTACATCAGTCTTCACAGCACAGCCTTCCAGAAGGGGGAAGCTGAAACAGAACAAACCAACCTGAAAAGAGTCTTTATCCTAAAACAATCAGACTAGCTGGAGTTGCTGTTTAGGAGCACCAATTATCCCAATAAGCACGTTACGAACACCACACATCTGAAAACCAGCTCTGAGCCCACAGCCCAGAAAATATCTTCTACAAATATCTGCTACAAATGGTTGGCAGCTGGTTTTGCAGACACATACAGCGATAAATGTAGCAGCTGTCCACTCTTTGAGTTATCTTGGTTTTGGGGTTGGGATGTTGGAGACGGCACGGCCTACAGGCAGAGCTCGAGCCTGGTACAGGAGCGTAACAGCTGAGGTGTTTCCATTTCTCAATCTCGGGTTCCCTATCTGCAAAAATCTTTCACGTAGACTCCTAAAAAAAGCTCAAGCCAAAATACATAAATAAGGTTAGTCTGAAAGCAGCAGCCTAGCAGCCCTGGATGCTGAAGCTCTCTGGTTTCACAGGAGAGAACAGGCAGGTCAGAAGAGCTCTGGAAAGCACCAGAGTAAGCCGAAACGACCAAAATACCAGTGGTTAACCTCCCTGCTAAGGTATACACCAGTGAGACTGAAAGGCAGCGCTGCAGAAGAGGCTCAACCACCTGTTCTTTCCCCCTCCGCAAGTCATTATGAATAAGCAATCAAATCATGAGGCACGTCTCTCCGAGCCAGATGCAATTTGAATCCGTGATCTAGGAGTAAGCGCCTTCGGATCTCAGTTTCCCGAGAGCAAATCCTCACCAACAGACACGACTGCTTTCAGAACTTCTTCCAGGAGGAACACAAGACCGATATAAAGCTTTCCGAGTACAGAGCTGGAAAGCTGTGTTAGCTTACGGAGGGCAGGCTGGATGTGACGCGCAGGACCCAACGCACCTGGTGAACACAGAGCTGACATTGCTCTGGAACACGAGGACGAACAAGAAGATGATTTTCCAGACCTATTTTTTATTTTTCTGGGTTTCCTGCTGAAGTAGTTCAGAGTTCACCCGCCAGGCTCAGCTCTGTGAAGCAACTGGCAATGCCTTAAAAAAAAAAAAAAAGCAAAAACCTGTTTCTCAGAATAGCTCCTAAAAAGGCGTGTAAGCAAAATCTGAAGGGAGCTCTACTGCAAGCAGCAACTTCAAAAATAAATGCTGACCCTTTTGCTATTTAAAAATCTAACCCGCTTTTCCTGCTAATCGAGCCACGCTCACCAGCAGCCAGCAAAGCGGCTGTAATGGTCTCGGAGGAAAAACGAAGAAAGATGTGTGGGAAGAGGTAACGTCTTTACGAGGCCTGCCAACAGTTGGGAAAAAATAGATGTTTCAGAGATCTAATTGAGAGTGGAAATAAAGTGCCTCGTGAATTAAGGCATCTTCCCCATAATCTGGAAGAGTAATAGAAATATTCAACAGTTCCATTACGGTATCTACTATTTCTGCCTGTGTCTAAGCCGGGAGCTTGCAGAGAAGCTCACCCGCGCGTCGGGCTTTGTGTATTTGGAAAACAGACGGAAAGGGAAGAGAAGCTGGCCTGGCTGCGCCCTAACCAAAACTAACAGAGACGCACCGGGGGGCTGGCCTGCGCCCACCACGCTCGGTGTTTGCTGTGCGCCCGTGCCTTCGGAGCGTGCCACGAGCACGGCGACCGCTGCGGCCCGAGGGGCCTCGGGAGCCCCCCCCGCAGGCTTTTTACCAAAAACCCCCCAAACGACCCCAAAACCGCCCCCAAACCGCGCCCCCCCCAGCCTGACCCCCCTCTGCCAAGGCCCGCCCCCCCCAGCCCCGCCCCACGGCCGGGAGCCCGGCGGTGCCGCGAGGAGCCGGGCGGGCGGCGCGGCCCGCACCTGGGCGTCGCGGAACTCCACCACCACATTCTCGCTGCTCCAGCGCGCCGCCATCTTGCGCCGCCCCGGCAACGCCCCGACGCCGGCCCCGGGGCGGGGCGGGGCGAGGCGGCGAGGGGGAGGAGCCTCGGCGGCGGGGGCTGCCGGGAAATGTAGTTTTACCCCGCCGCACGCACAGCTCCCGGTGCCGGGGGAGAGGGGGCTGCTGGGAAATGTAGTCCTCCCCCAGCCCCCGGTACCGGGGGAGAGGGGGCTGCTGGGAGTTGTAGTTCAATCCCGTACCCCCCCCCCCCGCACACCGAGCCCCCAGCCCCGGTGCCGCGCCCCGAGGCGACGGCGGCGCCCGCAGCCCCCGGTGCCCCCCGCAGGGCCTCGGCCTCCCCTCGGGGCCCGGCGGGCGGGGCTGGCGCTGCCCGCAGCGGCCGGGCCCGGAGCCCCGCGGGGCTGGGGGGGGGGGCTCGGGGCAGCCCCGGGGGGGGGCGCGGCGGCGGCACCGGGGGGCTCGGGGGCGGCCCCGGTGCCGGTGCCGAGGCCCCGGGCAGCAGCGCAGGGGTTAAGGGCGGCGGGCCGGGGGGGCCGGGGGCGGGAGCATGCGTGCTGCCGGCCTCTATTGTCTCCGCCGCGGCGCCCAGCACCCAGCCGGCGGCGGCGGCGGCGGCGGGGCCGGGCCCGGCGGAGCGCGGAGCCGCGGAGCGGGGCCCGGCCGCCCCTATGGGCCGCAGCTGATCGCCGCCCGCGGCCCCCCAGGCAGGAGCCAGGCGGCCGGGGAGCCCCGGCCCGGCCCCGCACCCCTCCCTCCCCCCCCCCCCCCCCCCCCAACCCCCCGCTCCGGTCCCCGGTCCCCCCCCCCCCCCCCCCCCCTCCTCCCGGTGCCCTCCCGGTGCTCCCCGTCCCCCCCCCGCCTCCTCACGGGGCGCCCCCGGCCCGGCGGGGGGAGGATGGCCGGGGCGGGGGTGGGCCCGCGGCCGTAGCCGCTTCCCCCCGGGGCTTCCCCCCCCCCTCTCCCCTCCCTTCCCCGCCGCCTTCCTTCCGCCTCCTCCCGCCGCCGGGGGCCGGCGCTCGGCTCCCTCCGGCCCGGCGGCGCCCATGGGGGGCAAGCAGAGCACGGCGGCCCGCTCGCGGGGCCCCTTCCCCGGGGTGGCGGCGGATGACAGCGCCGTGCCGCCGCCGGGCGGGGGGGGGGGGGGCCGCCCCCGTTCGGCCATTACCGGCCGGGAGGCGGCGGCGGCGGCGCCATGGGGCTGCGCAGCCGCTCCGTCAGCTCGGTGGCCGGCATGGGCATGGAGCCGGCGGCCGGCGGCGCCGTCCCCTTCGGGCTGTACGCCAGGGCGGCGGCGGGGGAGGCCGAGAGGGCCCCGGGCGGCGGCGGCGGCGGCGGCGGCGGCGGCGGCGGCGGGGGGCCGGGTACCGACTCCACGTACGCCCATGGCAACGGTTACCAGGAGACGGGAGGCGGTCGCCATAGGGACGGGATGCTCTACCTGGGCGCCCGGGCCTCGCTGGCCGACGCGCTGCCCCTGCACATCGCGCCGCGCTGGTTCGGCGCGCACAGCGGTGAGTGCCCCCCGCCCTGCCCCCCGCCCCGGCGCCCCTCTGCCAGCCCCTTCCCCGCTCGTCGGCCCGCTGCTGGGTGGGTTCCGCCGGGCACGGCCACCCCCAAGCCCTTCGCCTTGCTTTATCCCCCCTTTTTCCGGCTCCTTCCCCGCTCCTCGTCCTGGGTTGCATTGGGCACAGCCACCCCCGGACCCTCTCCTCGCTTCGTCCCCCCTTCTCCAGCCCCTTCCCTGCTCGTTGTCCTGGGTTGTGTTGGGCACAGCCACCTCCAGGCCGTTCCCCTCGCTTCATCCCTCTTTTTCCAACCCATTCTCTGCTCATCGTCCTGGCTTGCATTGGGCATGACCACCCCCAGATCCTTCCCCTCTCTTCACCCCCCTTTTCCAGCCCCATCCCTGCTCATCGTCCTGGGTCGCGTTGGGCACGGCCGCCACCAGACCTTTCCCGTGACTTCATCCCCTTTTTTCCAGTCCCTTCCCTGCTCATCATCCCAGGTTGTGTTGGGCACAGCTGCACCCAGAGCCTTCCCCTCATTTCATGCCCCTTTTCCAGCCCCTTCCCCGCTCATCATCCCACTGCCGGGTGGGTTGTGTTGGGCATAGCTGTCCCCAGGCCCTTCCCATTGCTTCATCCCCCTTCTTCCAGCCCTTTCCCCACTGATCATCCTGCTGCCGGGTGGGTTGTGTTGGGCACAGCCACCCCCAGGCCATTCCCCTTGCTTCACCTCCGCCTTTTTCCATCCCCTTCCCCGCTCATCATCCCAGGTCATGTTGGGCACAGCTGCCCCCAGAGCCTTCCCCTTATTTCATCCCCTTTTTCTAACCCCTTCCGCGCTCATTGTCCTGGGTTGCATCGGTCATGACCGCCCCCAGATCCTTCCCCTCGCTTCACCCCCCTTTTTCCAGCCCGTTCCCCGCTCATCATCTCGGGTTGCGTTGGTCACAACCGCCCCCGGACCCTTCCCCTCACTTCACCCCCCTTTTCCCAGCCCCTTCCCTCCTCATCACCCCAGCTTGCGCTGGGCACGGCCGCCCCCAGTATTTGGGAGGAGGGTGGGCAGCCCCCCGCTTCGGCTGCGCTTATCCTCAATGATTTCCCTCCTCTCCAGCGTGGGTTGGGGGTTGGCGCCCGTGCGGCGGTTGTGTCAAGGTCAAGGCAGGCAGGGGCGGTGGGAGGAGGAGGCTTTCCACCCGGGAGATGTTATTTTGGAAGCAGGGGACGTGCCATCCTCACGGGGCGCGGGGAAAATGGGGGAAGACGCCCGAGGATGGTGTCGGGGTGCTGTAGCCTGAGCTCTGGGTTTTGAGGGTCGGTTTGAGCTTCTCGCGCTGCTTTTGGAGGTGTGTGTGGGGGGGTGTCAGGCAGTTCTCCTGCCTCAGGTACAGGGAAAAGATCTCGAGAGCAAGATGTGGGATTTTTTTCTCCTTTGTTTCTCCTGATAAAGGGCCGGGGAGAGGCCGGAGCGGGTGTTCCCGTTCCAGCCAGCTGGCACCGGGGCGATGCCGGGGAGGAAGCCGAGGAGGAACTGCCCGCCTCTTAACGGGGCCGGGGCGCTCCTACAGGAAACGTGTGGGGCCGAGGGGAGGGGGCAAGGCGGTCCCCCCCAAAAAAAAACCCCTGGCGGGTGTCCTGGTGCCCGGGGAGCTCCGCGTGTGAGCGGGGCTGTGTCACTGACCCACTTTTGGCTGGGTGCGGGGAGCGAGGCGGGAGGTCCTCCCTTCCCCTCCTGGCTAGGGGGAAGGCATTTCGGGGATGTCTCCGTGCGTTTCCTGGAATAGTCTGGGATTTCTCTCCCACCCGGCCCCTCCGCTCCCTTCTGGAGCGCTGCGAGTGCTCTCGCCGCATGACGCGGTCTGGGAATTTCATAATACGCCTCGGGACAATGCCTGGTTTTCAGGAAGGCTTGAAACCGAACCAGTGGACGAGAACAAAGTGCAGAACGAGCCTCGTGGGGCCCCTTTTCCTCCACCCGTCTTGGGCATGTTCCCCTTACCCGCTCCCTGGGGGCTGCTGTTCCCAGCTGGAGCGGGACCACCTGTCTCCTTGTCCCCTGCCCCCGAGCGGGGAAGCTGGCCGGAGAGGAGAGGGGCTCTCCGGTCCCCCCGGCGGGGTTTGGGCAGGACTGGCGCTGTTCCCTGGAGGGATTCTCTGCAGGACCACCCTGTAGCTAGCCCAGACGTAGAGATGGTCACTCCTAGGCTATCGCTGACTTTCAAACAACTATTCTCAAACTACAGCGCCGAGAGGCGAAAGCCTGTTCATAAAAATCAACCGACTGCGAAACGGAGCAAGCTTTCTCCAGGCGCCGATGCGAATCGGCGCGGTGCTGTCCGGCTGATGCCTGCAGGATCGCAGCGCGGGCGGTGGGAAGTGCCACAAGGACTGGGTTCCTCCGGTGCCCCTTTCGGAGCCCTCCGAGAGCATTTGAGCAGCGCCGAAGCATGCCCAGGCGGCAGCGAGAGCCCTTCGGTCCCTCCAAAGCCTCTCCCGGCAGTGTTGCTTCCCTGTTGTGAATTAACAGCAAAAGGATGCTTACAAACCGTTCGGAAAACTTGTCAGGGCTTATTAAACTGCTGCGTTCTTCCTCTTAGCCTAATGGGGGACTTGGAGACTGCGAAGAGAGGGGAAAGGGAAGAAATCCACCCCAAGGCGGCTGAAATTCCTGCCGGACTTCCACGACTGCGGCGGGGCAGCTCGGCCGCGTGCGCTCCTTCCCCTCAGCCTCCCCATCGACCCGCTCCGACAGCCCCCGGGAAGTGCTGCAGCAGCAGCAGCAGCAGCGTGCGGGTGAAGGGAGAGGAGCTTTGACATCGCTGCTGGCGACTTTCCCTGCTCAATTCCAAGGGTGGCCTGAGGGCGAGGATGAGGAGGCCCCCGGGCACGCCGGGCTGGACCGGGAGGTGTCGGGGAGCCACCCGAGTCCCTGCCTCTTCACGGGAGGAAGGGAACGGGGCTGCGAGCCTGGACGCTGCCCGTCTCGGCACGTGGGGAAGGCTCTTTGTGGGCTTGCTCTCGGGAGCACGTGTTCCCTTTCCCGGTTAAGCGGATCCCGTTTCCTGCCGGGGATTTTCCCAGGCGTGCCCGCCGTCCGAGCGAGCGACGGAACCGCGCCAGCTCCACCTGAAACCGCTCTGGGATTTCCGTGCCTGCCCCGGGTTTTGGAGACCCGCCTCGTGCCTCGCGCTGCTGGAAGGTGACAAAACAGCTTGTGCAATTCTGGAGTTCGCTCGCAGCGTTTGAGCGCCCTTCCCCGTAGCAGGACCTCACAAAGCCAAGGCTAGGAGGAAGAACACGGAAAAAGGAGACTTGTGGTTTAACACCACGAGCCTCCAGGTTTGTGCGGTTCTCTTAGCGCTGCTCTTGTTATTTGTCTTCATCGGGGGATCTTGAGGACTTTGCAGAGGCTGTAAGTAGCTTAAAGTTTATCGGGAAATCCCCCTCGTCGCCCAAAGCCCTCCAGTGTTTAAAGCTCCGGTAAATCCGTATCTCCCTGTCAGCCAGTTAGCCCGGAGAAGCTCATCCGTCTGCGCGCTGCCGTCAGGAATATTGCAGCCTCCTGGCAAAACGAGCTGTCTCGGATGCTGGAAGCAGCAAAGTCGGGAGGTCTCCTCTGCCAGATGTGCTGCTGCCCGCCAGCGAGCGGAGCAGAGGGATGTCCCGCCCCGGTGGTCCTCCGGGCAGGCTGGAGAGGGAAAGGAGCTGGAAGCATCATCCAGCCCTGGGTAAGGGCTCGCTCCCCGGGGGACGAGCTGAAGATGAGTGAATGCCCAACCAGCTGGCAAGGGGCATGCCTGCAGCACGTCCTTGCTGGTCATCACACGAGCACGGAGCTCTCCCTGCCCTAAAAAAGGACGGATTTGTTCTGGCGAGCTGCTCGGCGAGCTGCTGGCGGGAGTCCACATTTGGCTATGGCTTTCCCTACACCAGCTCTTCAAGGTGCGGGCATGGCACGTGCTGCATCCTCCCTCTGCAGGGGCTGGGCGAGGGGCAGGGCGCTCCCAGGGCTGCAGAAACCTGCCCTGGGAAATCTCGTTTCACCAGGGGAGTTTCTGCAGGAGGCGCTCCCCGACCCAACTCTGTGTTGGTTTGGTGCTGGGGGAGCGGCGCAGTCCCGGCAGCTCCCCAGGCAGCAGCGTTCAGCAGGAGAGGGCCAGGGACGAGGCAGCAGCTCTGCTGGAAGACAGGAGCACCAAATACCACCGGAGCACGGCTTTAACGTGCGCCAGCAGCCCGCAGACGAAGTTCAGTGTCGCTGTTGGCGCGGTGTGTTGTCTCCCGGCCCCGCGGCGAGAGCAAGCCCAGGCTTTCCCTGCCCGCCTTTACCACTCCGGCACCCTGCAGAAATCTCTTGGCTGCCTCGCCTGGGCACCGGGCACTAATTACCAGGCCTGCTAACGAGCTTGGCTGGGCTCGCTCCGCTCTAAACCCATGTGTGAATGAGAGCAGGGAGCTGCGTGCACCCTCCTTCCTCCGCACCCGGTGCTCCGGAGGGCGATGCTCTCGCGCTCCCGGGGCTGACCCACTTCCTAGCCAGGATCATCTGCCCGGCCCGTGACGTCGGCTTATCCCACGCTGGTTTGTTTTGCTGAGATGTTTGTTCCAGTGCCTGGAATAAGCGTGAAGGTTTTCTTAGTTATTAATGTGCTATTAGGGCTCCTCTCCCTCGTCGGCGCTGGCCGGAGGATCGATCAGACGCGGACATCTTTGGTGGAGGAGCAGGACCAGGGCTGGCAGCCGGCCAGGGCAGCTCGGAGAATCATGGGAAGATGCTATTAAACAGTGAAAATTAATTGCGAAAGGAACGCAGGGAGGGAGAAAAACCCGCTTTGGGGGGAAAAAAAAATGCGTGTTTTTTCCCCTGATGCCGCGGCGCCCCGGCAGGCTGGTGGGTGACTGCGAGGCGCGTCTCATCCCCTGCTGCTGGTGCGCCCAAACCCCAGCTGTGCCGAAAACCTGGGTTTGAATCGCCGTGACCTGGCTTTCTCCCGGTTTTCTCAAACTGAAATCCCGGATGGCGGGGGCCGTCTGAACCCAACGTGCCTGCTGGAAACTGTGCTCGGCTCCGGGGGAGCTTGGAGCAGGCCGGGGAGGCGCAGCTGCAGGAAGCCGCTCGCCTGGGGCCCCTTCTCGTGCCGCCCCGCGGCGTTTCCGTGGGCAGAGCCCAGCCGCGCGGGTTTCCTGCCCTGCAGGGAGGGGAGCACCCGCTGCGGGGGGCGAGGGCTGCTTACCCCCCTGGGCTGGGGGTAAAATCCTTCCCCGGCCTGTGGGCTCTGCTGTAAGGAGCGTTTCTCTCTCCAGTGCCGGCCACGTGCCGTGCTGGAGAGGCTGCGGCATGGCCAGGCCGTGGATCTGGCTCTCCTTTCCTTCCCCTCCTGCCCTGTAGAGCCGAGCGATGTCGGCTGCCGTTGGGACAGCCTCAGGGTTGTGCTGCATGGGCAGCGTTAGCCAGGGAAATTCTGCCTCTGCTCGGCTCGCACCCCTCTGGCCATCACCAGCCGGGCAGGAGCGAGGCCACGCGCTCTGCGCACCGGTCTTGGGGCGCTTTGTAGGGGATTGTTGGAAACATTGACCCTCTTGCCAGCTTTAGCAACGCCAGCAGAAGTTTCCGAGGGCTGTGCTTGCCACCGAGCCCCCTGGGCTCGCTGCTCGTTGAGGTGACACCAGCTGTGGCTCCGGGGGCACCGGTGCCTGCCAGGCGTGGAAATGGGGCTGTGTCGGGTCCTGCTGGGGGACGTGCAGCGGCGGGGACGGAGAATTGAACCGAAAGCAGCTCGGAGCTGTTTCCTGGCCCTGGCAGGAAGGACAGCGTGACAACGGTGGGTATTTTTAGAGGCCAGCTGCCTGCAACGCAAGAGGAAAGCAGCAGCGGAGGCTTTGTAGGGGCTTCTGCTGGCGCCTCCGAGCTGCGCCCACCTGCCCGGCGTGCCCATCGCGCTGGGGCTGGTGCCCCTCAGAGCCTGGAGGGTTTTGTTTTTGTGTTTTTGGGGTTTTATTTTGAGAATTCTGCCTTGCTGCTGAGGGAAAACCTGCAGCTTCTCCTGTAATTGTAGTAATTCTTCGGGAGCCCCGCTGCGTGTAGCACTGGAGCTGCGTTTCGTCGGAGTGCTGCAGTGGCACCAGGCCCACCTTTCAGACCATCCGTCAGGCCACGACAGCTGTAGCTGGGGAGGATGAGGGGTTGTCTTTATCCAGCTGGCCCGAATTCTTATCTGGAGGGAGAAGGAGTGGATGTGGGTTCAGGAGGGGTTTGGGGCAAGCTGGGGGCGTGCAAGATGGGGCCGAGGACCTTGCTGGGAGTGGAGATCCGTCCCCATCCCTGTGCCCATTGCTGAGCACGGTCCCCAGGCCGTGCCATGTGCTTATCACCTGGGATGACCGTCGGCGTCTTGAGTTATCCTGACCTGGATCCTAGTGCTTTGAAGCCATTATCCAAAGCGTGCCCGCTCCCCTTCTGCCTCGGGTGCTGTCGGCGAGCGTTTCACGGGGCCACACCGAGCTCTGGGAGCGGGGCTGAGCCAGGCTCGGGGATTTCACAGCCACGTGCTGCCCGTGGATGTGGTTCTTCCTGTGCCCTCGCTGCCTGCTCCTGAAAATTCCCCTTTCTTCACCCAAAGTGGGTTTTTCCAGGTGCTCTGCAGTGGCTCGAGCCCATCAGTGGGGGCTCCGTGCATCTCTTGCAGGGCTGGCGGCCAGGCCCTCTCCTCCCCACATGACATATCCTGGTGGAAAAAATCAGAGCGCCCAAGCCAGCCCCGTGGACGCAGGACTCCTCTGCTTCGCTTTGCTGTTCTCTGGGATGCTAAAATTAGCTTTGGGCTACACGCGATTCCTTAGGAGGCTCGTTCCCTGCAGCTGGGGGTGTTTTCTGCGGTAAAACAGGACTAGCTGGAGGCAGGGCGAGCCCGGCGGGCTGCCTTCCCCGTCCCAGGCTGGAGGGACTGATCCTGTGGCACAGCTGGGGGCGCAGGAGGGGGCTGCTACCTGCAGCATCGGTACTTTTATCCAGAAATGGTGATTGCAGCCCTAAATGGGGCTGGCAAGGGGGGGATGCGTGGGCTGTAGCAGCTGTTTGCACATGAGGATGTGCGCGCAAGGAGGAAGGCTCTGGGCCACGTGTCACCGTACAGCCGTGCCTCTTCACCCTTCTGCTTCTCCATGCCCCATAGGGCCTTGGTGTGCCGTGCTGGTGCCGTGTCCCATAGCGCCTTCAGCTTGCGGAGGGGCTCTTTGGCCGTTTCTGTGCCTCCTCTGAAGCTGTGGCCGGAGGCTGGCGTGGTGCCGCGTCCGTGGTGGGTGATGCCCGAGGACGGGGACACCCCCAGAGATCCTCAGCCCCCGGGTCCCGGCGGTGCCCAAGCCCTGGTGCTGGTGTTGTGCCCCACGTGCCGTCCCTCGTGCGCTGCTGTCGGGCGACCGCTGCTCGCATGCAGTGCGGCCGCTTCGAGCCAAGGCAGGGTTTGTTTTCCACCCAAGGAAATATTGGGTCTGAATATCTCAGCTCCGCAGGTTTCCTTCCCGCAGCTGGCGAGGAGGACGAGCCCCCTGCCATCGCTCCCCTCCGCGGGCCGTGGCAGCGTTGCGCAGTGGGAGCGCGGCTGCGGCGGTGTTCGTCACCTCTCTCCTGGTTGGGCAAGAGCACGGCAAGCTTCAGCATCCGTCCCCCTCCCACGCGGCGCTTCGTGAAGTCTGTCCGTCCCTTCCAGCTTCTCACTGGTCCGGTGGCAGCAGTGGGAGGAGGTGGGGTGCTCGGGGCTGGAGGAGGCGCCAGGGCTCTGCTTCGGCTGCGTGGCTGGACCCAGTGTTTCCTGCATTCCTCTCCCGCTCGGCCACGTCTTCACCTGATGCGAGGCGGCTCCCTTGGCCCGGAGCACAGGGTGAGAGCAGGAGATGGGGCCAAGGTTTCCGAACCTCCAGCAGCCAGCCGGCAGCCGGGGGCTTACCCCTGAACTTGGGGTGCTCCATGGGGTGGCAGAGCTCGGTGTGATGTCCCACGAGGCTGGAGGCAGACGGGGAGGCAAGGATTTCTTACAGCAGCACCGGGAGCAATTCTTGGTGGCGTACGGCCGTGGTTGTGGTTATGGATGGGTTGGAAACGTGCCTTTACCCTCCCAAAGCCCTGCGGTGGCACGGTGGTGTTCTTGGCACCATCGGGGTTAACCGTGGGGCTTTTTCAGCTCTTTTCGGATCTGCTGGAGGCTTCAGAGGTTCCCAGCTCTGCTCTGCCAGGCTCTCTAAAATTAACCGTGTAACCTTCCTAAAAATACTCAGAGGGCACCAGCCCCCGGAGAGCGCGAGCGCTGCTTGCTCACGGTTTCTAGACCAAGCCGTCGGAGAGATGAGGTCACCTCGCAACGCGTGTTTCGCAACCCTGGAAAGCCCTTGGCTTTCTCAAAGTCTGCAAGATAACCTCGTCCTCAAACCCCACCTGCCGCTGGGGGCTCCAGGAGAGCAGTGGGAAGCTCAGGCCAGGGTTGGTGCTGAGAGCTGAGGTCTGCATCCATCCTGCAGCACCCGGGGAGGCAGGAAGGGTCCTGAGCCTCCCCGTGGGCACGGGAGGCCCAGGAGAGCAGGAATAGCTGAGCCCTTCCCCTCTTTTTTTTTTTTTTTTAGGTGTGTGGGAGGAGGACGGAAAGGGATGGAGGAGGAGGAGGAGGAGGAGGGAGCTGAATTTTCCATGAGCAGCTGTCAAAACGTAATCTCCTGTGCGCTGGCAGCTCAGGCAGGATCGATTAACGGGGATTTCGGGGGACTGGAAACCACCGTGGCAGGGTGCGGGCACCGGCCCCTCGGGGCGCCCCTCGCCCACGTCTGGGGCCGGCTGTCCCCCGGCTCCTGCTGCCGTGGGGCTGATGCGTCCTTGGGGACCCCCGAGAGCATCGCCTCTGCCCCCCGACAGCTGCTCTCGCAACGCCGAGAATTTGTGCCGACAGCTGGGGTGCAGCCTCTCCGCGCTGGCTCCTCGCTCCGGCCCAGACAGGCCAATTTGTGCAGTTGCATTTTCATCATTTTTTTTTTAAATTATTATTATTCCTCCCCCCACCTCCATCTCGTGAAAGGCCGAGCCTGGAAAGTCTGCGCTTGGCCGAGCCCCAGCCCCGCTCGGCATCGCGCTGCTCACGTGTATCAGGGTCACTTCTTGGGGATCGCACCCCGCATTTGGGCATCCTCCCTGTGTCCTTGCCTTGGGGACGTGGTGGCGGGGGTCCCTGCTCCTTCCCCAGCTCCCTTTGCCCAGCTCGAATGTCTCGTAGGGCCCCGCCGGGTGCAGCTGGAGCCAGCAGATCTGGGGCAGCCGTTTAAAATAGCGCCTTGGCACAGAAAAAAAGGGGGGGGACCGGGGCTTCGGCACCGGCAGTGCTGGAGGAAACGAGGTCTTGCAGAGACAGACGTGGGCCCTTCCCAGCAGCTCGCTCCGGGTCAGCAAGGAGCTGCCGGTCACAAAAGCCCGGGGACGTGGCTGCTGGAAGCGGGTCCCCGGGGCTGGGACGGTGCCCGCAGTGCTGGTGCAGCAGCTGCGGGGACGGGGAGCGTGTCCCCGAGGGCAGGCAGGCTGGGAGGCTATCTGAGCCCTCTCTATAAATACACCGGCAGGGTAAACACTTGGGAGGGGAAAAAAGGGCTATTTAAGCGAGCGGGCACTGTTGCCACGAGGTATAAATCGGTCAGGAGTAAATTTAGGCTGGCGACGGGACGGCACATTGACCCCATGCCTCCTGGCTCTGTCCTTTCGGCTGGGGCAAGGCACGATGTGGGGCTGGAGGGGCAAGCGGGGTCCCCGTGTGTCCCTTCTGTTCCCAGCCACCCCCAGCACTCAACCTCGCTGAGCTTTCCTGGGAAATAACCCCTGTGAGGGGAAGAGGGTCGGTGTCTCTGTCCTAGGCTTTCCAAGAACCCCAAAAATCCCCACCACCACATCCACTTGGTGCCAAACGAGAACCTGATTCATCCTCAAGATAATTTGTGTACGTTCCTTTTCTCTTCTTTCCTGAACAGGCTTTGCATATCTATGAAGCGAGCTCTTAAGCAGCACTGCAGTCAAACCTGATCTGCTTTTAGAAGACGGGTCCTTAAATTACCCTCTCCCTCTCTGCAGGCAGGGAATTGCTAGGTGCTCTGGTGCAGACCCGTGGCGGCGGCCTGTGTGTCTCCAGTACATCTGCTGAGCTCCGCGGGGGCGCGGGGCCGGGCTGCAGGAGGGCAGGGAGCCCCGGGCACCGTCCCGAGCCTGCGACCTGCGGCTGGGTTGGGGTTTTGCTCTGGTTTTGCTCGCAGCAGCATGCACACGCTGTAAGGTGGAGCACTGGTGGGATGCTGGGGAGCTGGGCTGGGTCCCCTCGTTAGGAGGTGGCTCTGAGGGGCTGGAAGGAGGCAAAACCTCCTTAATGCGCTTCCAGATGGCCCCTTAATTGCTGTCAGCGGCAAATGAAACAAAAGCACTGGAGTGGGATTAGAGATGGATGGGGAGAGGGGACGCGCCGTGTCGTGGAGCCGGTGGGATGGGCTGAGCCCAGAGCCCAGAGGGTCCGGCTGAGCCCGGGGTGTCACTGGGGGCTTTTGGGACGTGGCACGGCCACAGCCCCCTCCCGGGGTGGTGGCAGGACAGAGCTGGCCGTGACGGTGGCGGGGGGACGTGTCCCCAAGTCACGGACCAGCCCCACGGTGCTGCGTGCCCGGGGCTGCTCCTCGCCCTTTAAAGCCGGGGAGCAGCTGGTGGCCACGTGTGCTCCACCTTGGCTTGTGCCCTGCGCCCTCTGTGCCGCCGGGCACGCCGGCTCGGGTGGCTGTCCCCGCGCTGCCACTGCTGGCGGCCACGCGCGCAGGATGAGCGCAGGGCCAGCGGGCACAGCGTGGGGCAGGTGCCACCATGCAGGCGGCGGGTGAGGGCGCGGGGTGCCCCGGGGGGCTCCCTGGGACATGGGATGGGCTCTTCTCCTCCTCCCCTCGCTAAGGGCTCTTCTCTCTGCTCTCCCTCCAGGTTTCAAGTGCCCCATTTGCTCCAAATCCGTGGCTTCTGATGAGATGGAAATGCACTTTATCATGTGTCTGAGCAAACCTCGCCTCTCCTACAACGGTAAGGGCCGGCGGCCGGGCTGCGCGGGGACACGGCGTCCTGCGGCACGGGGACGCTCCGAGCGGGCGAGAGGGACGCTCGGGCAGGCTGGGGCTGCGGGCTTGCCAAGAGGGCTGCGCTCCAGCTGCCATCCACGGCTCGCGGTCCCTGCCTTGTCCTTGCTGCTTTTCCCCTCGGGACCCTTTGTAACGTGTCCCTGTCCCCATGTTGCTCACCGCGGCGTGCCGTGCCGGAGGGACCCGTCCCAGACTTATGTCCTGCCCCGCAAGGGCAGGGGTCACGGTGGTGCTTTTTTGGAGCACCGGCAAAACCCGGCTCAGTGGGAAACCCGCGTGGGATGAAGCCACCGCAGCCCCGCGTCCCGAGCAGGGGGACACGGTGCCGCGTCTCACCGCCGCCCTCTCCTCCCTCCCAGATGACGTGCTGACCAAGGACGCCGGCGAGTGCGTGATCTGCCTGGAGGAGCTGCTGCAGGGGGATACGATAGCCAGGCTGCCCTGCCTCTGCATTTATCACAAAAGGTACGGCGCCGGCCTCGATGGCTGCGAGGGGACGGCAGCCGGGCGGGTGGCGGGGGGCCGGCAGGGTGCTGCGCAGTGTGGTGGTGACACGCTCTCCTCTCCCCAGCTGTATAGATTCATGGTTTGAAGTGAACAGATCTTGCCCAGAGCATCCTTCTGATTGACCCGCCGGGCGTGCTTGCTGACTTCTCTCTAAGGTGAGCCCGCGGCGGGGTGGAGAACGGGGCTGCTTTCCTGTTAAACCCTTTTTATTTGATGGTTTTATTTGATGGTTCCAAGACGGGGGCCGGGCAGGAGGCTTGGGGAGGGGTACTTGTGGCTCCTGCACCCGCCGTGCTCACGCAGCATCGTCTCTGTTCGCAGGGCACCTTGCTATACCTGCTGTACCTCCTCTCCCTGTCCCACCACCCGCCCCGCCTGGAGTTTTGGGCTGACGTTCAATTCCTCAAGAAGATTAAAAGTTAAAACCCAGAAACTTGAATCCACTTGGGACAACAGCGATTTTTTTTTTTAATTTTTATTTTATTATTTTTATTTGTCTTTTTTTTTTAATTTAAAAGATTAAAAAAAAAAAAGAATAAGAAACATCCAGGAGAAGAGACAGTGTGAGAAAAGTGGAGCGACCTGCTCTCCCCTCCGCAGCCGCTGGCCACGAGGAGGGATCTGCCACCAAGGGAGGCCATGGGGACGCTCCCGCCGCCCTCGGCCGAAACCCTGCCATGATGTTTGGCTTTTTTCTCCCCGAAAGGAACGGAGACGCCGCCGGTGGACAGCTGGCCAAACGGAGCACGCGGCACCTCTCACCGGCATCCCCCCCACCTCCCACCCGGACTCGCCTGGCGCCCCGGGGGCTCTGCTCGGTTTTTTGCACTGACTAAACGGGAATTTTCTCCTCTCTCCCGTCTCCCTTTTGGAGATCTCCACCCCGGCCCCGGCAGCGCGTGGCGGGGACTCTGCCCCACGCCGGGAGCGGGGCCGCCGCTCTCCCCCGCCGCGGCGCAGGGGGGTTCTGTCTTTCAAGTGTTTACAATGAGAAAAACAAAAAAAGGAAAAAAAAAAAAAACAGAGAAAACCAACAAAACAGCAACAAAAAAAAATAATTAAATGAAGCTTCGTGTTGACTGGCGTGTTCTTCGATTTGAGCTTCCCTGCCCCGGTGATGTTTACAGACTGGTCACTCTTTAACTCAGCTATAACCACTCAGAGACTGGACAGCCGCAGCATCCCCGCCGCCCCCCCGCCGTTGCCAAATCTCCCCCCCCCCCCCTTTTCTTTCCGTCGCCTTCCAGCCAAACCCTTTTGGGGAGGGGATTTGGGAGGCCTCCCGACGGCCCCCCCAGGCACGAGCGTCCCGCCCGGACGCCCTCGGCCCCGCCGATGCGTGCTCCCCTCCGGCGGGCGACGAACCCCCCCCCCGTGTGACGGCCGTGACCCCGTCCCCGTCCCCTCCCGGCGCGGCGGGCATGTTTTCGTTGGTGAGACCTCCCCTGCCGGTGGCCGTGCCCCTGCGGGAAACATTTCTGTATTTATATATTAAAAAAAAAAACAAAAAAAATCGGGGAGGGGGAAACGAGTTCAAGAGCTTGGGGGGAGCTTCCTTCATTAGTCAAGGTGTTTTGATATGGTATTAAAACAATGTTCAATAAAATATTCACTGTTATTTTATTTCACTGGCATTCTTGGAGAAGCAGGGGATCGCAGGGGGGTGCCAGAGCTGCCCCACAAGTCCCCAAAAAGCCAGGGGGTGCAGCGTGCTTCCTTGGGGAGTGGTGATGTGGGATGGTGGGCGCTCACAGCACCTTGCCGGGGTTCATCAGGTGGTGGGGGTCCAGCGCGGCCTTGATGCGGCGCATGGTGTCCAGCCCCTGGGGGCCCAGCTCCTCCCGCAGCAGCGCCCGCTTGCCCAGCCCCACGCCGTGCTCCCCGGTACAGGTGCCGCCCGCCGCCAGCGCCCGCCTGGGGGATGGGGACGTCAGCAGGGACGTCCCGGGGGGCCCCAAGGCCGCCCGTGCGCCTGCACCCCCACCTGCCCAGGCGCTCGGCGAAGTCGTGGACGCGCTGGGCCTCGTCTGTGTCCTCGGGGCGGAAGACGAGGATGCAGTGGAAGTTGCCGTCGCCCACGTGTCCCACCATGGGCCCTGCGGGGACGAGGATGAGCGGGGGCACCGGGGCGGGGAGGTGGTGGAGGTGGAGGCAGCGCTCACCGGTGAGGCCGGAGTCCCGCAGGTCCCGCTGGGTCTCCACCACGACGCCGGGCAGGCGGGAGATGGGCACGCAGACGTCGGTGGAGTAGCCCTGGGTGGGACGTGGGGACGGAGACGTGTGCGGGGGTGCACGGGGACACTGTGGGGAGGGGGACGTGGCGCTGCCGCCCCTCACCTGGCAGCCGGGCCGCAGGGCCAGGGCGGCGAACCAGGCGCTGTGGCGTGCGGACCAGAGCTGCTCGCGCTCCTCCTGCGCCCGCGCCCAGGCCGGGATGGAGCCGCCGTGCAGCCGCACCAGCTCCTCTGCGGCAGTGGGAGGTGGTGCCGGGGCGGCTGGAGCCACGGCAGCCCCCGGCTGTGCACCCACTCCCCCCGAGACCAGGTCTGGGTGCTCAGGGATTGCCCCAGTGCCTGGCATGGTCCCAGCGTCCTGCGACGCCCCGGCCCTGTCCCTGTCCCTGAGGTGGTCCCTTGACCACCTCCCATGTCCCTCACCCCAGGTCCCCATCAGGGGCCCCCAGCCTTGTTCCTGTGCCCCCCATCCCCAGTCCTGCTCCCTGTCCTGACCCAGGACCCTGCTGTGCACCAGTCATGGACACCCCTCCCTCACCGTAGGGCCCTGCTGGGACCCAGCCCCAGGACCCCACCATGGCCCCATCCCCATCCCTGTCCCCAGGTCCTGGTCCCCATCCCGGTGCCCCCCTGCCCTACCCGCCTGCTGCTGCTGCTCAGCCAGGCCCTGCTGGGAGCCGTGCAGCTCCAGGAAGAGCGTGGCCGCCTCCGGCAGCTCCAGCCTGCTGTAGCGGCTGCAGGCACCCGCCATCACCTCGTCCAGGAGCTCTGGGTGGGAGGAAGTGGTGGTGAGACCTGCAGGGCTGTCCCTTTCCCTGTCCTCTCCCTGTCCCAGTCCTCTCCCCAACCTCATCTCCATCCTGCCCCTCTTGCCATCCTCATCCTATCCCCATCCCCACCCTCATCCCATCCCATCCCATCCCATCCCATCCCATCCCATCCCATCCCATCCCATCCCATCCCATCCCAATCATCCCTCCCAGTGCCCCTGGCAGCACCCACCGATGCGAGCCACGGGCACGGCCGCCTGCAGCACCTGCACAGTGCAGGCCACGGCCGCCTGCACGCTGGGGAAGGAGCAGACAGCCGCAGCCACGGCCTCAGGCAGTGGGTGCAGGCGCAGCGTCGCCTGCGTCAGGAAGCCCAGGGTGCCCTCAGAGCCCACGAAGAGCGAGGTCAGGTCGTAGCCAGCCGCACTTTTCCTGCATGGGGTCGGGTGAGCAGGCGCCGGGTGGCCCCAGCCCAGTCCCCTCCTGTCCCCCAGTACCTGGCCTGGCGCCCGGGGCCAGCAGTGTGCAGCAGGCTCCCGTCCGGCAGCACCACGCGCAGGTTGAGCACGTTGGGCCGCATGGTGCCGTAGCGCACGGCGTTGGTGCCCGAGGCGCCCGTGGCCGCCATGCCGCACAGCGAGGCGTCTGCCCCAGGGTCTGGGGACGGGCAGCAGGAGGGCAGATGGGACAGGGACGGGGAGAGGGGACCCTGCTGTGCCGCTGCCCCCCACAGCCCGGGAGCCCAGCCCGTGGCACCAGGACCCCAGGGACAATGGCAACCCCAGCCCACGGACACCTCTGGGATCTGGGCACCCCCAGCCCGCACCCACCTGCAGCACCCCCAGCCCCCCTGGCACACCCGCTGCTCCCAGAACCCTGATCTCATGGGCACCCCAGCACCCCCAGTGCTCCCAGTAAGCAGAGCAGCCCAAACCCACCCAGTCCAACCACCATGTCTTGTCCCATGGGCACCCCCATCCCTTCCCAGTACTCCCGGTGCTCCCAGCATCCACAGCCCCATGGGCTCCCCTGTGCATCCCAGTGCTCCCAGTGCTCCCAGCACTCCCTGAGCCCCACAGCAGGTGCTGTGCCCATAGTACCGACGGGGAACCAGAGCCCGGTGCCACGCAGGTGGCTGTTGAGGGCCTTGCGGGTGACGCCGGGCTCCACGGCCACCGAGAAGTCCTCGAGGCTCAGCTCCGAGATGGCGGCCATGCGGCTCAGGTCGAAGCAGACGCCGCCCTGGCACGGGCACGGCTCGGCTCGCACCGGGCACCGCGGGGTGCTGGGGGGGGCCAGGGCCGGGGTCTCCATACCTGCACAGCGTTGACGCCGCCCTCCAGGCCGGTGCCGGTGCCGAAGGGCACCATGGGGACGCGGTGGCGGTGGCAGAGCGCCGCCAGCTCCTGCACCTGCGCCACGTCCTGGGGCCACACCACGGCATCCGGGGGCGCGCACCTGGGGACAGAGCGGCTGCGCTGCCCCCGCCGTGCCCACCAGACACCCGGCCCCATCCCCACGCGGGGGCTCCCGGTGCCCCCCACCTGTGCATGGATTCATCGTGGCCGTGCTGCTGGCACACTGCCGCCGCTGTGGAGACGTTGGGGCCGCCGGCCACGTCCCGCAGGGCCTCCAGCAAGCCAGGGGGAAGCGGGCGCTGCGGGGGGCGTGGGGACCAGTTGGGGGGGGGGGGGGGGGCAGATTCCCTGCGCCCACCCCCGTGCCCCCTCTCTCTGCCCTTGGGGGGACCCCAGCACCGGCCCGGCCCCACCTTGCTGCAGCAGCCGCGGCGCCCCACGGCCCCCGCCAGCCCCAGCACCCGCCGCAGGGCCATGGTGGGGACAGGGCCCAGCTGCTCCCGGCCCCTTGGCCTGGCCCCAAGGCCCCGCTGTCCCCTCCCGCGGCCCAGGCGTTAAGGTGGCTCCGGACACCGCAGCCCCTGACAGCCGTCGGCCTCTCAGCCCCTCGGGTGTCCCGCGGCCCCGCCACCGGCCCTGCTCCTGGCCTCTGGGCCCTGGGGAGCCCGGCCCTGCCGGCCGTGTGGCCCCGGGACAGTGTGGGGTTTGGGGGTGACACCCACACATTGCCCCGCTCCCAGGTGCCGGCTCCTGTCCCCATGGAGGCCACTTGTGCCCTACCCCCAGTGACCACGGCCAGGTGTCCCCATGTCCAAACAGCCACCCAGGTGTCCCCACTCCCGGCCCCGTGTCCCCACCCTCCTCCCATCGCGGTGCCTGAGCAAGGAGGCAGGCAGATCGGGGAGGGCAAAACTTTATTTTGGGCCTTAGTTGGCCGCCAGCACGGAGTCGATCCAGCTGCGCAGCTCGGTGACACGGGCATAGACAGTGGGAACGGAGGTGGAGCAGGTGCTGCTGCCCCACGAGACGATGCCCACCAGGTTCCAGGCGCCGTCCTTCTGGCACACCAGCGGGCCACCGGAGTCGCCCTGCGGGCAACGGGGTGAGGATGGGGTACAGAGGAACGGGAGGCAGGGGGCTGTAGGGGCAGGGAATGGGGTTTGGGGTCTCGGAGCTGGGAGTTCAGGCTCCATGGCCACGTACCATGCAGGAGGAGGCTCCATCAGCGCCGGCGCACACCATCACGTTGTAGATGCGGAACCCCCAGTACTGCTTGCACTGGGCATTGGTGAGCAGGGGCAGCGCCACTTGCTGCAGCACCGCCGGCGTCGTGTCGGCTGCAAGGGAGCACAGAGGGCGTCAGCGCCCGCGTGGCCCCCGGGGATGGGGCAGGGAGGGGAACGGGGACGGGGACGGGGATGGGGATGGGGATGCGGTACCGGAGGCGTCGGTGAGCCCCCAGCCCGTGGTGACGCAGGTCAGGCCCCCGGGGAAGTCATCGGTGGCCTGGGGCAGGCAGACGGGGGACACGCGGGCGTTCAGCTGCGCCGGGGTGGCCAGCTTGATCAGCGTGATGTCGTTGCGGATGGTCAGCCAGCTGAAGCTGGGGTTCTGGAAGACCTGCAGCAGGAGGCAGCGCTCCCAGTGCCCGCACCCCCGGCTGGGGCAGCGGGCGCCGATGGGAACACACAGGGACCCCCGGGCACAGATGCCAACTTCCAGGACTGATGGGTGTCGGGGTCACCCCAGGGACTGGTGGGGACCCCAGGGATGGATGGCAACACCGGGGCTGCTGGGGAGCCATGCACCAGGGACACTGACAGGGACTGGTGGGACCCTGGGTCAAACCCCAAGGGACTGCCCTAGGGCTGCTGGGGGCCAGGGAGCAAGGATCGAGGCCCAGAGCCCACCACCAGCACCATGAGGACAGCAGGACCGCAACGTTCCCCACAGTGGCTGCTGCCCAGGGACCTTGGGGTGCTCAGGATGACGGGAGCAGCCCCAGCGTGGGGACGCTGGGCATCATGGACATCCCCAGGGGCCAGCAACCGTGGGGACTGCTGGGGACCCGGGCCAAAGAGCCCCGTCCTTGGGGTGATGGGGACACCGTGGGCAACCAAACCCAAAGATGAGGGGGCTGGGGACACCCCAGGGACCCAAGCCTTGAAAAGAGCAAGAGCAGGGACTCCATGGGGAGCCCATCCCTGATGCGAGGGGCACCAGGCACACTGTGGGGACCCGACCAGGCGGACCAAGTGGTGGCCACAGCACCCGCAGGCACACGGCCCCGTGCTGGCAGTACCTTGGCGATGGACAGCCTCTGCACGTCACTGGAGGCAATCTCTTGGTCGTACTCGCCCAGCACCACGGTGTCGGTTGTCCTGGGCAAGGCAGACACTGAGTCCCAGGTGCAGGGGCACCCTGGGGACCCAAGGCCACCCACACCACCCCATGGCCACCCCACACCTACTTGACGCCGCAGTGGGCAGCGGTGACCACCCACTGCTCGCTGATCAGGGACCCGCCGCAGAAGTGGAAGTTGCCGTAGCGCTGCCGGAGAGAGAGCTGCTGTCAGCCCCGCACCAAACGGCCCCGGCCCCGTTCCCGGCCCCGGCCCCGAGGCGGGCACTCACCTGCAGGGACACCTGCCAGGGCCAGGACCCGGGCACCGCCGGCTCCCCGTTGACGATGCGGTTGTAGCCGCGGATGACGGGTGCGATGGCGGGCACGCCGCAGTCTGCGGGATGGGCACAGCCGTGGGACAGGGACCTCGGCTGCTCCGTCCCCGCTCCCCAAACCCAGCCCTGCACCTCCTCAGCCCGCCCAGCCCCGGCCCCACGCACTTGCCACAGAGAAGGCAGCGCGGGCAGAGCCCGCCAGCGCCAGGCAGCTCAGCAGCCACAGCAGAGCCATTGCCGATCGCAGGGAACAGGCTTGGCACGGGGCACGACGGCTCTTATACACCCGTGGCCCCCGTAGTAGCCTTGGTGTGGTGGCCTTCAGCGATAGCGCGGCACGCAGCACTGCGCCAGCGTTGGCACCATGGTGATCACCCAGCCCCAGGGTGCCACATGGGACCTGGCCTTGGAACCACCACAGCCCCCAGGATGTCCTGGGAACAGCCAGCTGAAAGGCAGCTTTGCTGAAACCGCTTGTGGTGCTCAGAGTCGTGGTGGACACCATGTTGATCATGAGCTAGCAATGTCCCTTGAGGCTGAGACCAGGAATGGCCTCCTGGGTGCATCAGGCAGAGGGGTGCCAGCAGGTGGGGTGCCCCTGCCCCTCTGCACCCCCGGCTGGGTGCTGGGCCCAGCACTGGGAAAGGACGGGCATGGGCACCCCAGGGAGCCCAGGGAAGGGGTGCGAGGTGCTCGAGGGCCTGGAGCCTCCCTGCAATTAGGGAGGGGAAGCCAGGAGCAGGGCCCCTCAGTGGGGGTGCAGCATCCGGGGGGACCCCGTCCATGGCTGTGTGCAGGCAGCTGCAGTGGGATGGAGCCAGCCACTTCTCAGCAGTGTCTGGAGATGGGGCGAGGGGCAGTGGGCACGAAGTGGAGCTCAGGAGGTTCCCCCTGCGTGTCGGGAAGTGTTTCTGTGCAGTGTGGGTGGCTGAGAGTGGGTACAGGTCACCCAGAGGGTCCGTGAGGTCTCCATCATTTGAGGTCTCCAAACCCACCTGGGCTTGGTGCTGGGCACCAGTGCTGGGTGGCCCTGCTGGAGCAGGGTGGCACCGGGTGACACCAGGAGGTCCCTGCCCACCCCAGCCACTGTGTGATCACCTGCTCCACACAGGGCCACAGAGCACTATGGGGCCAGGACTTATCTCCCACCAACACCATCCCACGTCCTTCGGCCAAGGCTACCTGTCCCCAGGTGTGATGCTCCCAGACCCTGTCCAGGTGCGGTGCTGCGTGCCGCGCTATCGCTGAAGGCCACCACACCAAGGCTAGCACGGGGGCCACGGGTGTATAAGAGCCGTCGTGCCCTGTGCCGAGCCTATTCCCTGCGATCGGCAATGGCTCTGCTGTGGCTGCTGAGCTGCCTGGCGCTGGCGGGCTCTGCCCGCGCTGCCTTCTCTGTGGCAAGTGCGTGGGGCCGGGGCTGGGCGGGCTGGGGAGGTGCAGGGCTGGGTTTGGGGAGCGGGGACGGAGCAGCCGAGGTCCCTGTCCCACGGCTGTGCCCATCCCGCAGACTGCGGCGTGCCCGCCATCGCACCCGTCATCCGCGGCTACAACCGCATCGTCAACGGGGAGCCGGCGGTGCCCGGGTCCTGGCCCTGGCAGGTGTCCCTGCAGGTGAGTGCCCGCCTCGGGGCCGGGGTCGGGAACGGGGCCGGGGCCGTTTGGTGCGGGGCTGACAGCAGCTCTCTCTCCGGCAGCGCTACGGCAACTTCCACTTCTGCGGCGGGTCCCTGATCAGCGAGCAGTGGGTGGTCACCGCTGCCCACTGCGGCGTCAAGTAGGTGTGGGGTGGCCATGGGGTGGTGTGGGTGGCCTTGGGTCCCCAGGGTGCCCCTGCACCTGGGACTCAGTGTCTGCCTTGCCCAGGACAACTGACACCGTGGTGCTGGGCGAGTACGACCAAGAGACTGAGTCCGCTGACGTGCAGAGGCTGTCCATCGCCAAGGTACTGCCAGCACGGGGCCGTGTGCCTGCGGGTGCTGTGGCCACCACTTGGTCCGCCTGGTCGGGTCCCCACAGTGTGCCTGGTGCCCCTCGCATCAGGGATGGGCTCCCCATGGAGTCCCTGCTCTTGCTCTTTTCAAGGCTTGGGTCCCTGGGGTGTCCCCAGCCCCCTCATCTTTGGGTTTGGTTGCCCATGGTGTCCCCATCACCCCAAGGACGGGGCTCTTTGGCCCGGGTCCCCAGCAGTCCCCACGGTTGCTGGCCCCTGGGGATGTCCATGATGCCCAGCGTCCCCACGCTGGGGCTGCTCCCGTCATCCTGAGCACCCCAAGGTCCCTGGGCAGCAGCCACTGTGGGGAACGTTGCGGTCCTGCTGTCCCCATGGTGCTGGTGGTGGGCTCTGGGCCTCGATCCTTGCTCCCTGGCCCCCAGCAGCCCCAGGGCAGTCCCTTGGGGTTTGACCCAGGGTCCCACCAGTCCCTGGGGTGTCCCTGGTGCATGGGTCCCCAGCAGCCCCGGTGTTGCCATCCATCCCTGGGGTCCCCACCAGTCCCTGGGGTGACCCCGACACCCATCAGTCCTGGAAGCTGGCATCTGTGCCCGGGGGTCCCTGTGTGTTCCCATCGGCGCCCACTGCCCCAGCCGGGGGTGCGGGCACTGGGAGCGCTGCCTCCTGCTGCAGGTCTTCCGGAACCCCAGCTTCAGCTGGCTGACCATCCGCAACGACATCACGCTGATCAAGCTGGCCACCCCGGCGCAGCTGAACGCCCGCGTGTCCCCCGTCTGCCTGCCCCAGGCCACCGATGACTTCCCCGGGGGCCTGACCTGCGTCACCACGGGCTGGGGGCTCACCGACGCCTCCGGTACCACATCCCCATCCCCGTCCCCGTCCCCGTTCCCCTCCCTGCCCCATCCCCGGGGGCCACGCGGGCGCTGACGCCCTCTGTGCTCCCTTGCAGCCGACACGACGCCGGCGGTGCTGCAGCAAGTGGCGCTGCCCCTGCTCACCAACGCCCAGTGCAAGGAGTACTGGGGGTTCCGCATCTACAACGTGATGGTGTGCGCCGGCGCTGACGGAGCCTCCTCCTGCATGGTATGTGGCCATGGAGCCTGAACTCCCAGCTCCGAGACCCCAAACCCCATTCCCTGCCCCTACAGCCCCCTGCCTCCCGTTCCTCTGTACCCCATCCTCACCCCATTGCCCGCAGGGCGACTCCGGTGGCCCGCTGGTGTGCCAGAAGGACGGCGCCTGGAACCTGGTGGGCATCGTCTCGTGGGGCAGCAGCACCTGCTCCACCTCCGTTCCCACTGTCTATGCCCGTGTCACCGAGCTGCGCAGCTGGATCGACTCCGTGCTGGCGGCCAACTAAGGCCCAAAATAAAGTTTTGCCCTCCCCGATCTGCCTGCCTCCTTGCTCAGGCACCGCGATGGGAGGAGGGTGGGGACACGGGGCCGGGAGTGGGGACACCTGGGTGGCTGTTTGGACATGGGGACACCTGGCCGTGGTCACTGGGGGTAGGGCACAAGTGGCCTCCATGGGGACAGGAGCCGGCACCTGGGAGCGGGGCAATGTGTGGGTGTCACCCCCAAACCCCACACTGTCCCGGGGCCACACGGCCGGCAGGGCCGGGCTCCCCAGGGCCCAGAGGCCAGGAGCAGGGCCGGTGGCGGGGCCGCGGGACACCCGAGGGGCTGAGAGGCCGACGGCTGTCAGGGGCTGCGGTGTCCGGAGCCACCTTAACGCCTGGGCCGCAGGAGGGGACAGCGGGGCCTTGGGGCCAGGCCAAGGGGCCGGGAGCAGCTGGGCCCTGTCCCCACCATGGCCCTGCGGCGGGTGCTGGGGCTGGCGGGGGCCGTGGGGCGCCGCGGCTGCTGCAGCAAGGTGGGGCCGGGCCGGTGCTGGGGTCCATCAGGGATGAGGGTGGGGGCACGAGGGTGGCTGAGGGCTGCCCCATGGCTTGCTGGGGGCCCTGCGGGACATGGCTGGCAGCCCCAACGTCTCTATCGCAGCGGCGGTGTGAGCCGCATGGCCGCCATCTCGGAGCTGAGCCTTGAGGACTTCTTGGTGGCCGTGGAGCCCGGCGTCACCCGCAAGGCCCTCAACAGCCACCTGCGTGGCACCGGGCTCTGGCTCCCCGTCGGTACCGTGGGGCGGTGGGATGGGATGGGGTGGGGGTGGCAACAGGGACAGGAGAGGGGTGGGATGGAGATGAGGTTGGGGAGAGGACAGGGACAGGGAGAGGACAGGGACAGACCTGTGGGTCTCACCGATGCCTCCTCGCACCCAGAGCTCCTGGACGAGGTGATGGCGGGTGCCTGCAGCTGCTACAGCAGGCTGGAGCTGCCGCAGGCGGCCACGCTCTTCCTGGAGCTGCACGGCTCCCAGCAGGGCCTGGCTGAGCAGCAGCAGCAGGCGGGTAGGGCACGGGGGCACCGGGATGGGGACCAGGACCTGGGGACAGGGCCATAGTGGGGACCTGTGGCCTAAGTGAGAGGGACGGGGCCATGGTGGGTACCCTGGGCCCATGGTGAGAACCCTAGGCTGGGTGCCCAGAGCTGTGGCTGGGTCCCAGCGGGGCCCCATGGTGAGGGAGGGGTGCCCATGGCAGGTGCACAGCAGGGTCCTGGGTGAGGGACAGGGAGCAGGACTGGGGATGGGGGAATGCAGGAACAGGGCTGGAGGCTGTGGTGGGGATTTGGGGGCAAGGGACATGGGAGTGGGCGAGGAGCCGGTGCCCAGGGGCCACACACCACAGCGCCTGGTTTGCCACCCTGGCCCTGCAGCCTGGCTGCCAGGGGAGGGGTGGCTGTGCCACGTCCCCCTCCCCATGGTGTCCCCGTGTACTCCCCCATCCATGTCCCCATCTCCCTGGCACCACATCCCACCTAGGGCTCCTCCACCGACGTCTGTGTGCCCATCTCCCGCCTGCCTGGTGTCGTGGAGACCCAGTGGGACCTGCAGGACGCCGGCCTCACCGGTGAGCGCTGCCTCCACTTCCACCACCTCCGCGCTGGCCTCCCTGCCCCGGTGCTCCCGCTCAGCCGCGTCCCTGCAGGCCCCATGGTGGGACACGTGGGCAACGGCAACTTCCACTGCATCCTCGTCTTCCACCCCGAGGACACAGACACCCAGGCACCGCGGGTGTTTCTAGGTAAATCTTTATGCTGCTGTGGGACCGGGGGGCTGAGTTTGGGGAGGGGCTGCGACTCCGTGGCTCCGGGAACCCTCGGAAGCTTCCCCAGTGTTCAGAAGGCACCAATGTCAGTTCGCGTTTCGGTTACAGCTGGTACGGTAGCAAAACCCGAGACATGAAAATGCAAAGGCTCGAGCCCCTCCCGCCCCCAGCCCACCCATCGCCCCTTCTCCAGCCATATTCTCCCTATTTACATCCCCAGCCAGGTGCTGGTGCGCAGGGCATGGCACGACGCATCTCCCTGACGCTGCTCCCTGGCCTGGGCTGTCTCCACTGCAACGGGCAATTGCCACACCATTACAGGCGCTGGCCGATGTGCCCCGATGGAGACCACGGCCGCAGCATCGCCCCAAAGCACCGTGCGCAGCCCCCTCTGCCAGCGCCATCTCGAGTCAAGCAAAGGGCTGAGGAGAGCAGCGAGGGACCGGGCATGAAGCCGCCTCCTGGCATCACGGGCGTGGCTCTGACACCGATCTCAAGAGGAAGAAGAGGAAGGGGGATGATGGCCACAGCCCCTCGCCTCTGGATGAGTGGATCCCTGGGCCCCCAGTGCGTGGTGGTGTCTATGTACAGGTCCATTTCCACCGGGCCGAGGGCTCTCGTTGCGGGGACAGTGGGAGGGAGCAGCAGCCCGGGGCCATCACATGGCCGCCAGCTGGCCCAGCACCATCCTGAACTGCTGCGTGCTGTTAGCAAGGTCCTTGACGCGCTCCACCATGTCCTTAGAGGCTGCGGGAGAGGGGTAGTGGAGCGCAGCCGCCTTGGTGGTGACCACGATCTCCTTGAGCATCTCGCAGAGGAGGTTGCTGTAGTGTGTGACCTTGTGCCGGACGTCCTGGGCCTTGGCCTGGCGGGACAGCGTGTCGCCGATGAAGACGAGCTTGTGGGCACTGAGGATGATGAACTTGCTGTGGGCCACGAAGATCTTGGGGGGCTGGTTGGTGCTGACGGCAGTGAAGAAGGCGTCGACGGCGTTGGTGAGCGTGGTGAGGTTGGCCTCGCACTGCTCCAGGTAGAAGAGGAGGAGCTGGCGGTCGGCGGCACACAGCGCCCCGCCGCCCCGCGCCGGGCCGTAGTGCTGGGGCGGGCTCCAGTTGGACAGGTCGTTGTCGATGGGGCGCGTCACCTCCTGCTCCAGCCGCTCAAACTGCTTCAGCTGCGGAGAGGACGGGCGTGAGGACGGGGCAGGGCGGCCACCGAGCCCCGAGGTGATGGCTGTGCCCCAGGGGGACGCTGCCACATGGACAGTGCCAGCCCCAGGAAGAGGATGGCCACGGCAGGCTCCTCTCCAGCATCAGAGACGGGCCAGCTGCTGCCACACAGAGCCATGGGAGAGGCTCACGGTCCCCACCGGAGGCCGTGGGGACAAGAGGAGCAGGAGCCAAACCCCGCTGCCCTCCCCAAACCAGGGTCCCTGGTGAGCCATGCCCGGAGGTGCCCGCCTGCCCGTCCCGCCCCGTTACCTGCTGGTGCTCCAGCTGGTCCTTGCTCTGCCGGATGATGTTGCCTTTCTCCAGCAGCTCCTTCTGGGTCTTCTCAAACTCCTCCTTGCCCTGAAGGGGAGGAAGGAGCATGACAAGGGGGCAAACCACAGACCTCACCAGGAAGGAGCCCCCCACCCGGCACTGGGATGCCCCCAGTTCCCACAGCAGGAGGGTGAAAACAAGACCGGGGTGGCTGTGCACGGCCAGAATTGCCACCACAGCCACAGAAGGGCTACCCCAGACCCTGCACCAACGCGTCATGAGCCAAGCCCCCCCTGTGGGTGGCACCACACCACCTTGCACCATCAGGTGCCCCCTTCCCATGCCCACCTGGAGGTGAACGTAGTCGTAATCCTCCATCCAGCCGCTCTCGTTGTTCTCGTAGGGGCCGTCGGGTGACTCCTGCGCCAGCAGCTTGGGCGGGGAGGGCAGGGGCCGTGACTGGATGCTGCTGGCCTTGTCGGAGGGGTGCGTGGGCCCGTGCCCGTTGCCCTCGGGCACCTGCTTTGTCCGTTTGAAGAGGAGGGAGGCATTGCCGTGCAGGAAGGAGGCCAGCTGCTTGGTATCGTCAGGCACGCCGCGTGAGTACATGACGAAGAGCTCCAAGTCGTCCGTGCCCGGCTTGCCACCCACCAAAGCGTTAGGAGCCCAGTGGCACGCATCCAGCGCCTGGCTGTGCCTCCCCAGGGCCTGGTACACCTCCTCCATCTTCTGCAGCTGCTTGCTGAGCTTGGCGTAGAGGGAGCGGTCCGAGGCCTGGGCGGCGTTGCCCACCGCCCCCCGGGCAAACTCCAGCAGGTCCCGGAGGGCCGCCTGGACGCCCTCCACCGCCCCACGGATGCTGGCAGCATTGGCCTCCATGTGCTCAGCGCTGCGCCAGTTGGCACTGATGAAGGACATGAGGTAGGAGACGGCGCCGCCGACGCCATGCTGGAGTTTGGCCAGCATCTCCATGGCAGCATCCAAGTCCAGGGAGAACTCTTTGCCAGCCCCTTTGGCCTGCTCCTTCACAGGCACCACGTCCAGCGAGGACGTGGAGATGTTGCTGCGGGTGCTGCCCGTGCTGGAGGCCGAGAGCCGCTTGCCGTCAGCCGCCTTGGCCTCGCGGTCCACCTGCGGCGGGACGTCGTAGATGTACTCGCCCTCCGTGTCCACGGAGCCCTTGCTGGCGGCGTGCAGGTCCCGGGGCACATCATACACCTCCTGGGAGGGGAAGGACGACAGCTTCTTGAGGCTGGGGGGCACATCGTAGATCTCGTGGGAGAGCGAGGGCTCGGGGGCGCACTTCCCGGCCGCTGGCGGCACGTCGTAGACGTCCTCCGGCAGGTAGGGCTCCTGCTGCGTGAGGACGAGGGGGTGGCGGGACGGGTCGAAAGCTTTCTGCTTGGCGAAGGCGGGGGGCACATCGTAGGTCTCCTCCCGCACGGGGCCATCCGGCACGTCCTTGCTGACGGAGGGCGGCACATCATAGACCTGCAAGGGCACCAACAGGCACCGTCGGCTGCGCTCAGGCGTGTGCGTGCCGGCAGCGCCGCGCGCGTGGGAGGGAGGCCGAGCCCTGCACACGCCCGAGGGTCTCACTGCGCCCTGGTGCACGTAAGCACCGGCTCCGGGCGTGCCAGCGGCACGTGGAAAGATACGTGCACGACACAGCCCTGCGGCACCCCTGGCCTCGCGTGTCCCCTTTGGTGCCAAAGTTTTCCCCGTGGCACTTACGGTTTGGTGCAGGTTCTTCTCCACGCTGGGGGGCACGTCGTAGATTTCTTGCCCCGGGTCCTGCCCGTTGGGACCCTTGACTGCCATCGGAGGGGTGTCGTAGACCTGCGGGGGGACAGAACGGCGTGTGAGGAACACCCGACTCCCCCCAGGGACCTGCTGGGAAGGACAGAAGCAGCCCCAAAGCCCATCCAGACGGGGATCCTGGCTTGCCAACGGGTTTGATTTTCCAGTGCCGTACCGGAGCGTGTCCTCCCGCTCCCGACCCACCGCCCCTGCGAGGGGACCCACCTCCTGGCTGACCTGGCTGGGGAGCCCGCCGCGGACAGGCGGCACGTCGTAGATCTCCTGGGAGCCCGAGGAGTGGAGGTGGCGGGGAAAATCGTATTCATCCTGCTCACCCTTGGGGGAGTCGTAGACGTACACCTGCCCCACGCGGGTGGGCAGCAGGACCTAGGAGAGAGGGAAAGGGCTGAGTCTGGAGCCTCCCCCTGCTCCTGCATCCCCCACCCTAAATCACCCTGAGCCCGTTCGGGTGCTGGGTGAGGAGCTGCGCGGGGAGACCATCCGGCACTGGGTGCCCACGGGAGGGCGCTCCCCGGCCAAGCGTGCCGCTGTCACCACGCTCTGCGGTGACGCCGGGGGGACGGAGATGAGATCACCAGTTATTTATAGCAGCGAGCCTGGGCTAGAGACAAAGCCCAGCCGGCACGGCCGCCGCGTACAAATGGCAACGGTGACCTGGAGATTAATTTGGGCACCGAGCCGTGGGCCGGGATCTGCCAACGCCCAGAGGGCGTTGGCAGATCCCGGCCCACGGCTCGGTGCCCGCCGTGGACACCGTGTCGTGGTGGCACCACGGTCTTCCTGGCATTAAGTGGCCAGAGGAGCTTTCAGGATGCTCCGGTGCCGGCCGCCGGCGCTGCCCCACGCAATGGGGTGAGAAGCCAGTGCCCTGTCCGTGAGTCACGGGGTTTGGCAGCCCCCTCTACGCCGGCTGAGTCAGGGCCGCCTTCCTGGAAACCACGCTCCGGCACGGCCGAAAGCGCCTCGCTCCCCTCCCCGGGAGAAGGAGCGTCCTGGCACGGCCACCACGCGCTGGCACCGGGTGCCGGCGCGTGTTCCCAGGAGGGAGGAAACATCTCAGCAGCACGGCAGGTACCGCGGGTACCTCCCTGCCCTGGATGCAGCACAAGGAGGGGCTTCTCCAACCAGCATTTTGGTCAGCCCACCATCTCCGTGGATGTGCCCTAAATAATGCCCATACCAAGGGACCAGCAGGACCTACGAGCTGTGCCAGGAACCCGCACCAACCAGGGCATCCCAGCCCCAGTGAGGACCCCCGGTGTACCCACTCCTGTCGCTAGCACAGGGAACGATGCCCATGCTTCCACAAGGTCCAAGAGATGGCAGCGGGCAGACAAGCCTGACCATGGAGCCCAGCAGCCCTGGTGTCCACCAGCCACCACGGAGCACAGTGCAAACAGATCCCAAACAACCCACAACCCCCACCCACGGCAGCATCCAGACCCCCATCCTACCTTTCCCGAGGGCTTGTGCCCTTCCCAGCTCCTGCTGTCCAAAGACGGGGGCACCTGGTAGATGTCTTGAGCCTGGCCCACCGAGGGAGGGACCTGGTATATATCCTGGGGGGGGCTGGCAGAGCCCACGGGGTACGCGTCCGCCGCTTGGCTCAGGGACGGGGGCACCTGGTAGATCTCCTGCCCGGGGCTGGGGAAGGCGTGGGGCGGCGTCTGCTTCGGGTAGGCGGGCAACTGCTTAGCCGGGGCCGGGGGAAACTGTCCGGTGGGTGCCGAGCCCGGGTAGAGGCCCTGCTGTCCCTTGCTAGGGACCGGCATCAGGTAGACATTGTCCCCTTGGGGCGCGTAGGCAGGGTGCATGGGGGTGTACTGCGAGGCGGGCGACAGCGGGACATAGCCCCCTTGGTGGTGGTAAGGCAGGGCGGGCTGCGGCACCGGGGGCTGCGATGGTGCCTGTCCTTGCCCCATGCCGGCCGCTTGCTGCTGCTGCTTCTTGTCGTACATGCCCACCAGGATCTTGAGGCGGTTCCCCGGCACGATGCCCTGACGGCCGTGGAGGGAGCAGAGCCACCAGCCGTCCAGCCCCTGCGTGTTGCGCTCCAGCACCGTCATGATGTCGCCCTTGCGGAAGGAGAGCTCGTCCGGGGACTCGGCCACATTGTCGTACAGCGCCTTGGCCAGCACGTTCTGCAAGAGAGCCCCGCGCCGGGGGGGTGAGCCGGCACCGCCGCGAGCCGCGGAGGGCAGGTCGGGAGTCATCCCGGCACTGCAAAGCCTCCCTGGCTCTGCCACTGCCTCTCCTGCTCCCACCCTTGGGTGCTTGGCACCCAAGCACCCAACGCACACCGGGGACCGAACCCCGAGGCTCTCCCGCGTCCCCCTCGCGCTGCTCGCCGTCCTCGAGCCGCTGTTTCCTCCCCGCTCAAGTTCAACCCATCCTTCCCGGAGGTGGTGCTAGGAAGGGGCCGGACCCTTGTGCGTCCTGGTTTCGGGGACCTCCTCTGCCTTTCCCTCCCCTTCCCGCCGGGGAGGAAGTGCCAGGGCGGTGACTCAGCCAGAGCCGGAGAATTCCCCACCGGCTGCCGAGCGAGCGGAGGGCACGCGAACACAGCGGCCCCCCGGCACACGCACCCAGGGCTCGCCCCTTGCTGCTGGCACGGAGCGCACGGCGCTGCCCGGCCCCGTGGCAGGCATCGGGGGTGCCACGACCATGGCGCGGGCGCACCTGCAGGGCTGGTGGCAGGGCTCGGAGGCTCCTTGCCGCGGCCTCCTCGAGGAAAGCGAGGCCGGGAACAGAGCAGGGGGCTTCTTGCCGCCGGCACGCGGCGTCGAGCCCGCTCAGGGCTAGGGGAGCTGAGGCACGGGGAGGGGAGAGCCGCCGCAGCCAGCCCCCGTGGCACCTCCGCCTGCCTGCGCCTCGTCCGAGCCACAGCCAAGAGCGAGGCCGCCCCTCCTCGAGGGGAACCCCCTGGACGTGTCCCCAAATCCCCCCCTCGCTGCGGGGATCAAGCACCGGCTCCGCCACCGCCGTCCCCCCGCCACGGGGGACGAGCCGAGCCCCGGCTCGGCAGCAACGCCCCAAACCCCCTGCCGTGCCCCAAACCCCCTGCCGGCCCCGCTGGGCGACCGGGGGCTGCCGGGGCAGCGTCAGGCCGAGCGCTGCCGGGTGCCACCGCCCGAGCCCGGCCGCCTTCCTCCCTCCCTGGGCGTCGGGGCCAGGCCCAGCGCTCGAGCCCCGGCCGCGGCGGGCGGCGGGGGGCGTCGGGAGCCCGGATCCCCGCGGCCCTCGGGGCGCAGGCGGGCGCCGGGGCCGGGAGCCCGGGGGTCCCGGGGGGGCTCACGCCAAGCGGGCAGGGCCGGGGGGGGCCGCGCCGAGCCCCCGCTCCCCCCCCCCCCGCCCCCCACCGCCCAGGGCCCGAGGAGGGGAAGGGGGGAAGGGCCGGGGCAGCCCCGCTCACCAGGTAGTTCATCTTCCCCGCTCCCCGCGGCGCTGCGGCGGCACAAAGCGGCGGGGCCGGGGCCGGCGGCGCGGCCCTAGCGCGGAGCAGCGGCGGGCCGGGGCCGGGGCCGGGGCCGGGGCCGAAGCCGGGGCCGAGGCCGGGGCCGGGGCCTGTCTGTGGCGGGCGGTCGGGCGGCGCTGCGGCGGTGGTGGCGGCGGCGGCGGCCCCGCCGGAGGGATCATTCCAGCGCCGTGCCAGCCCGGGCCCGGCGGCCCCGCTCCGCCCATGGGCTGCGCCCGCACCGGCGGGAGGCGGCGCTGGGGCGGCCGCGGCGGGCGGGACCGCGCGGGGAGGGCGCCGGGGGTACGGCACCGCGGCGGGCTGCGGAGCGGGCTCCCCGCTGGGGCAGGGCTCCCCGGCTGGGTTTTGGAGGCCCCCGTTGGGGTTTGGGGAGGCCCCGGTTGGGTTTTGGGCTCCCCCGTTGGGTTTTGGGGTCCCCCGTTGGGTTTTGGGCTCCCCGTTGGGTTTTGGAGGCTGGGTTTTGGGGTTTTCCCCCGTTGGGTTTTGGAGGCCCCCGTTGGGTTTTGGGCTCCCCCGTTGGGTTTTGGAGGCCCCCGTTGGGTTTTGGGGTCGGGCTGTGAGGGGCCAGCTCGAGGCTCGTCGAGCATTTGTTGGCCGCTGGCCTCGATGGCGCCTCGCCTCCATGCGTGGCTTCTCCCACCCGCGTCCCGTCCCGAGGCCATCCCGGCTGGAAGCTTGGGCGCGATAACCCCGGTGGTGGCGGGGGCTGCGGTCGAGCCCGCAGACCACAGCCGGAGGTCGGCAGCTTCCTCCCGGCGGGGGCTGGCGGCTCGCGGCGCTTGGCATCCCCATGCAGCGGCTCCCCGAAGCCGAGCCCGCCTGCGGAAGGCACCGCGGGGTGGGGAGCTCCCTGCCCTCCCGGGGTGCTCGGTGTCACCCTCGGGGACACCCTGCCCTGCCCGCGGTGGCCCCGTCCCAGCCGGTGCCCAGAGCAGGATGCTCGCGGCGCAGCACGGGTGCCTAAAAGAAAGCAGGAATTTTTAATTTCCCCTCCCTGTGGCAATGCTCAGATCAAAGCGGCCTGTGCCGGTATTTGATCCCGGCCATTTTTGTTGCTTCGGAGCCAAAATTGCTGCTCGCATCTGGGGAGCACCCTGAGCTGGCAAAGGCTCCTGCAAGCCCCGTGCCTCCGCCGGGGAAGCACCCGGGGGGCCACAGGCACGGGCAGGTTCCCTTCTGCTTCTCCCACCTCAAAGAAAATTAAATGCTAAAAGGAAAATTAAAAAATGCAGTGTTCTGGGGGCCCTGGGGTTGCGCGGAGCTGATGCAGCTCATCCCGCGCTGCCAGTGGTGGGTTTTGGCAAGGGGCAGAGCTGCACCAGCACCATGCCTGGCCTGGGGGGGTATTTAACCTCCCCCCGCCCCGCTCAGCACCCCAAATTCATGTCCTGCGGCTGGGGGACGCTGGCCCCAAACGGAGCGACCGGGGGCACGTGGCTGTGGTGCAGCCCACCCCGGCAGGCACCTGAACACAGGGCCGGGCATTTCGGGAGGGGGGATGCTACGTTGCCCCAGCGACAGTTGCCATGGGAAAAGCTCAGCGGCGAAATTTCCAGCCATTTTCATGTGGCCGTTGTCATTTTTGGGAGTTCCCCGCGTCCAGAGGGGCAGGTACGGCTGGCTCCATGTGGATGGAGCAAGCTGCCGCGGTGCCTGCAGGGTTTTCCTGCTTTTCCCTCTGGGTCCTGGCTTGGGAAGGTGTTGGAAGACCCCAAATTTTGGTGTCACCCGTGTGGGGCCAAGAAGAGCAGGGCCGGGCCAGGGGGATGTTTTGGAGAGCCCAGCCTTTACCTAAGCCAGGGCACAGGCCCAGGGGACCAGGACGCTGGGGAAGGGGCGGCGCTGGGACACTTGCGGGGCTCCTGGAGCAGTCCCCAGTGGGACCAGAGGCATTTGGTCGCTTGCACGCGGCTCTGTCCTTCGGAAAGCTGCCTCCCGCCCCCTGGAGCAGCAATAGGATTACACGGGACTGAGTCTCCTAGCAATGAATGGATAAATAAATCCTATAAGGCAGTAGGGGATTTATTAGACTTCAATATTCGGGAAATAATGAGGGCATTTCTCTTGGCTTGTAATATCACGGGACCCAACAAGATCACAACAAGGGTTTATCCCCGTGCCTTTCCGTGGCGCTGGGCAGGTTTTCAGCTGCGGGGATGAGAGGCAGAGCACGTTTCATGAGGTTAAAACCAGCCCTGCTCCTTCCCCACAGGGCTGAGACCCCAGGATGTCAGTGGGGTCCCAAATGGCAGAGCTGGCAGCTTTTCCCAGGGGGAGAAAAGCCATTTTCCTATTTCTCTGCAGCCCGTGGTGGTGATGCAGAGCCGGGATGGATCCCGCGCGGGACCCCGTAACAGAGCGCTAGGGCAGGCGCACACAATCGCTGCCTTGTTCGGGGCCGAGAGCACAAGGGGCCCGTTCAGGCGGCCGGGGCCGGGAGCTGGGCAGCGCTGGTCGCCCTCCGTGCCGAAACGCAGGGCCCGGCCCACGGAGGACACAGAGGCCGCGCGGAAATGCAGCAGGAGCGTGGGCTGCGGGGCTCCAGGGCTCCGCTCAGGGCCGTGCACCGGGGCCAGCCCTTTTGTGGGAAGGCGGGCGATGGAAATAGCAAGCGGAGTGGTTTTGTGTTGGCTTTTTTTTTTTTTTCTTCTCTTCCTAAGCAGCCAAGCTGTGTTTTCTGGAGCCCTGTAAATCACTCCTCGTCTTCAGGAAAGAGAGGCGAGGAATACATGATCCAAGCGAGGAAAAACGCAGGACGCTTGGGAGAGCTGGCGGAGGAAGCCAGAAATGAGCCCTGGGCTGGAGCTGCCCCCTCCTGCCCCGGCGGTCCCAGCCCCTGCCGAGCTGTCCCCGGGGAGCAGAGGGGCTGGGACAGCCGTCACCTGGGCAGGGACAGCGTGGGGACGGCTCGGGGACGGGCCACGGAGGCCGCGGCACGCAGAGACCCAGCCCGGCGCAGCGGGGAGCCGTCAGCCCACTCGCTTCCAGCAGGTCAGGTTGCTTCCAAGATCTCAAAAACGTCCAGGTTCGCTCAGCCAAAGGGAAGCGAGCAGAGAAAACGGAGCGTTATGGGGCTGGCAGGAACGGGGGGGCCCCGGGGTTCCCAAAGTACCAGTGTGCCAATGGGTGGGACTGGTGTCAGCCCTGATCGGTGCCAGGGAGCCTGCAGGGAGCTGTCTGGGGGCAGGCGGTGGGATGGGAAGGATTTCTGCTCAGTCTGGGAGTTTACACGCCTGCCTGCCATGGGACGGGGCTGGGCAAGGTGCCTCTGGTCTTCTTTAGGGGCTCCAAAGTCCCCCTGCCATTCCCATGCGATATCCCCTGCGGCCATAAAGCTCGCTGGCGCAAGGGCCGGCTCCTGCCCGGCTGGCTGTGCTGCAGGGAGGCTGCTCCGGGCCCCCAAAATGCTCACGGCCATCGTGGCTGCGGCTCCTGGGACACAAATTGTCCTGCAGCACCATCAGGGGGGATCCCCACGGGGATTTGGGGCACCCCAAGAGCATGTCCCAGGCATGCCAGTCTCACTGTCCCCTCACAAAGCTCCCTCCTGCTGTTACTGTGAGCAGTTTGTGAGTGTCGGGAGATGCGAGCATTTCATCAGCCCCTTTGTTTTGTTTTTGTCAAATTTCAGGCTCGCTTAAGCGGCTCAGTAACAGCTTATCCTGCGCATAGCACGGCGCCAAGGGCTGCGGCTCCCCCGGGCACGTGGTGTTTTGTTCCCGTCCATCCCACACCGCGTCCCCGGCGCGAGGGCTGACTCAGCAGCCGACACGTGAGCCCCGAGCTGAGCCCAGGCTCGGAGCCGCGGCACGGGGCCAAGCGCGCCAGCGGCAAGGCCGGGGCTGGTGCCGCGCTCCGCCTGGCGCAGCGACAGCACGGGAGGCGGCCGGGGCTGCCCCTGCCAAGCAGCAGCCCCCGGGGAAAGGCCGGCAGGCTCCGAGGACGCGCACAGCCCCGGCACGGGGAGCTGCGGGGCGCAGGAGGGATGGCCGAGGTGACGGCACTTGCTGGCCTCCAGCTCCCCGCCGCCTCGCCCCACGCCCCAGCGCCTCGCTCTGCCCTCCCAAGCAGCTTTCCCGATGAACATCCCTGCCTTCGGCGGGTTTCCTTGCTCCTGCAGCACTGCTATGGCCGGGCTGTGCTGGCCCCAGTTCTGGATTTAATCCCAGAGCCCCAAGCCTCCAGTCCACAGCCATGGCTGCGACCACGAGGCTGCTACAGATGCAGACAGAGAGCAGGGCCGCGGTCGCACGCTCGTAACCATGACCCTCACTTTCTTTCCCTTCTGCTGCCCGCCCGAGCCAGGCTGTGAGCATACGAGAGCATCGGGATGGAATACTTTATTCACGTGAACAGATCCTGGCCCGTCCTGCCTGCTGCAGCTGCTCCCATCTCCTCGACGGAGCGAACAAGGGAGGATTTCTTCATCAGCTTGCTTAAAATGCCCCAGCACCATCAGACCCCACAAACAAGTACAGACAGTTTGGCTTTGTCTGGGCGAGAGCGCAGAGAGGCAGGGAAGGCTGCGGGGCTGGCAGAGCGGGGAGAAGGGCTGCAGCCCCGAGTCCCAGGGCTTGCACACGCACACAGCAGCCGCGAAGCCTTTCCTGCAGCTCCTCTCTCACCACCACAAACGTTAGCCGAGCCGTAACCTGGCTTGTCCGCGTGCCCCTGGCTCCAGCAGCATCCCAGGGGTGGCAAAGGATCGGTGCCACGGGGTCGCTTCTGTCACCTGCCGGGCAACTGAACCCTTCGAAGCGCCCCCTGCCCACTGACAAAGACCCTCCCCAAACATTACAGTAAAAGGAAAAACCTGCCGAGATGTACAGGCTTGGGTAGAGAACGGTTCCCGTGCCCCGTGGTCAGGCGGGGGCTGGCAGCCCCCCAGCTGGGGCACAGAAGCCAGCGGGACCCCACAGCCGTCCCTGGCCCCTCAGGGCTTCATCCTGCTCAGCCTGATGTCGCGCTCGATTTCGAACTGCCTGTGATCCACGCGCTCCAGGAACGCTTTCCTCTCGATGTACCTGCAGGGAAGAGAGAGGCAGAGATGCTGTAAGCAGCGCCCGCAGCCTGGGACCAAGGGGACCCAAGGGGACCCGAGGGGACGGGCAGAAAAGGCTGCTGCAACGGCTCCGTGGCTGGAGAGGTGCCCCCACCAGCACCTCGGGACTCGCAGCAGTATGGGACAAAGGGTCCTGGGGTGAAGCCCAGGGGTACCCCATGCTCCTGGGCTCTTTTTGTGATGGAGAAATGACCTTCACAGCCAACCTGAAGGTTTGGGGCAGCTCCTCAGCAGGACAGAGCTCTGATGCTGCCCCCAGCTCCCAGGTGATCCAGTAAAGCGCCCCCCAAACCCACCGACGGCAGCACAGCCACGTGCAAGCAGGTAACAGGCTCAAGACGCATTAGGGACATGAAGAGCATCACCCAGCAAGCCTGCTGCAGCTGAGAGCAGCCCCAAACTCGCCTCACCCTTGCAGCGAGGCGCCTAAATGCTGCAGGGAGGAAAGCGAGCACGCCTGCGCCCCCGCGAAGCACCTTGCCGCTCATTAATGCTGCGCAGCCGAATTTTAATGCACTTTGCTGCAAACCCTTGCCACAGATAGCCCGGGGCTGTGCTGCTAATTAACCTACAGAGGGAGTGAAATTGCAATTCAGAACAGGAGCTGTAATTGAATCATCACAATTGTTTTGCATTTGTTCCACAGCGGCCAATGCCGGGCTGTCACGACAAGGTCATTACGCTTGGCACCGGGGACGGCACGAGCTGCTGCGTCTGGCTTCTCCCTGCCGGCCACCGCAGTGCTGGTGCTGGTGGCACCAAGCCCCTGCCTGAACCAAGAGCCAGGGGAAAGCTCGGCATCACCACAGCCCGCGATTAATTAATCCAAATGCACTTCAGTGGCTGATTGTCCCCGCTCCGGTCCCCGGCAGCATCCCCGCCGCCTCCCCTGCTCGCATCTCCGCCCGTGCCGTGCTGACAGAAGTGGGTCAGCCCAGCGCCGCCGGCCCGCGGTGCCCGGCTCGGTGTCACGGGGACGGCGTGCTGGCCTCGGGGGGGCTCCTCCTGGCCACCTGCCCCTGGCAGGGTGAGGGGACCGTGCGCCGAGACCTCCGCCCCGCGCCGGCTCAGGAAAGGCAGGCAGGGGAGTGTCGCTTCCCGTTGTCCCCACGAGCGCGGAGGTGACCCGTGCCTGGGGACAGGCTCGGAGAGGCCAGGGGAAGGAAATCGGGGGGGTCCCGTTGTATATTACAATGTCGTGGTGCCTGGGGGGCAGTTTTCCTCCCCCTCCTTGGCTCAGCACCGACACAAGCATGGCAAGCGCGAGGGCAAAGCCCCCCTGGCCCTTCGCTTCTCCCAGCCCCAGCGAGGAGGCAGCCTGGTGGATGGCCCCGCATCGCTGCGGGGCATCCACACGGATCACAGAGCAGGAGCACCTGGAGCAGGAATAGCAGCTTTACCCCACGGCCAGAGAAATGCACCGCAGGGGACAAAGCGAAGTGAACCCTCAGCAGGCACAGAAGTGGGGCAGCTGTGACGCACAGCAGACACAGGAGGTAAAGTTTTGGGGAGAAGGGGCTGCCCCCACTAACAAGGGCACCTGTGGCAGCGCTGGGAGGATTTTGGGGCTGTTTTCTGTCCCCTCCCAGGCTCCATCCATCCCCAATCGGGTCCTGCCTGTGCCCAGAGCGGGGTGCTCCCCTGCTGGGGCTGCCCTACAAAGGTGGCCCAGTTTGGAGGCTGCTTCCCAGTTCCAGCTAGGAAAGACATCAGAGCGACAGATCGACAGTGCGGGACAGCTGCCTCCCCTCGCGGCTTCGGCCCTTCCTTGCAAAACCAGGGCAGGTCCCTGGGATCCGACACGAGCCCGGATCCCGCTGCAGGGGAAGAACGGATTCAGGACCGATGATGATATGAGGGGTGGGAAGGCAGAGACGAGGGCAGGGTTGAAAGGTTACTAACCACTCCTTGCGGTTTTGATAGATGCGTAAATGATTGCCCCGCTGAAGGGCGAGCAGAGGCGTCCCAGCCTACCTTAAAGGAGCAGAGGGCACTCCGGGAGGGACAGCAGGCTGCTGGAGAAGGGCCCGAAAGCAGCAGGTGCCCTGCCTGCACGACCTGCCCCGCTGGCACCTCCAAGCAGGAGCGCAGCGAGCTGTACTGCTCGCATGGGGGGGGGGGGAAGAGAAACGGTACAAAATGTTCACGCAGGCCCGCAGGCCTGTTTGGAGAGCTGGCTCCAGATTGGAAAAGTCGCTCTGGGGGAGAGGCAGAACGTCCCTGCAAGGGGCAGGACATGGTCGGGCTCTTTGCGGTTGCTCTGCCCCGAGCAGCCAAGGGCCGGAGCCAGGACCACACTCAGCAGCGCGGGCCGGGCAGATCCAAAGGAGAAGGGGCGCTGTGCGAGGGTGCGGGACCAAGCTGAGAAAAGCACCAGTGATAAACCACCTATCTGAAACACAAAATCATGTCTGGTGGAATGCAGAAGCTCTGAGTTTTTCCTGCAGACAGAGAGAAAGAATAGCTCATGATACAAATACATTTTATGAGCTGTCCGCTAAGGCGGTTACATGTTCCCAGAGCTTAGCAAAGCGCTTGCAGTGTACACGCCACCTGTGATCGCATTATCCTTCCCTGCAGTGCACGTTATTAGCTTTCTGTTTTATTTACAGCATCGCCATTTACTTTTACGATACTTCCATTAACTTCATTGGGGTGAACGTTGCTTGGTGCACGCAATCGACGCCCAGCGCAGCCGTAATCTTTACCGCCCCTTGCCAGCTGCTCCGGGTTCGCACACGTCTTTACGCAGGAGGACGGCGCGCAGACGCAGCCGGAGCACGTCATTTGAAGAACAGAACGAAAAAAACGCACCTCCCAACTTGAGGCTTTTTTAAAAAACACAAAAAAAACAGGGCAAAGGCAATTGTGTTTCCTCCTGGGAGTGCTGCACTAGACTGGTTCACGCCGCACTGGTCCGACTAGCAGGCAAGGAGATAAAGCACAGCCAGGCTCTGCGTCAGCTGGGCTTCAGTCACGAGGCTGTGAGCAAAGCGATAGGTGTCTGCCCGTACCTGCGGCAGGCTTCACCTGACCTCCTGCAGTGCCTACAGTGGCTTTAGGTACCCTAGAATGAATTCCTAAGAAATCCCGTGGGTTTCCTAGACTCCGCAGCATGCGATGGGGTTCCTGCACCCATAGGGATTAAAGCCCCTCTTACCCGTCCTTCCCTCGGTTATGGATCGCCAGCTCCTCCACGATGCCTTCCTCCTCCTTGAAGTTCTCCCAGTCCAGCTTAGACTTCTCCAGCGTGCTCATCTTCTGCTTTTTGGAGCCGATCTTCCCCAGGAGGCTGCTCATGCCGCTCGGCCTCTTCACCCTGAGGGAGACAAGGAGGTGAACGTTACTTAAGCGCGGGGACACAACAATTAATGGCGGAGCTGAGAAACGTCACGGGGGAGAGGTGGCCTTGACGGAGGCTAGCCACGGCCACCGAGCAGATGGCCACCAGCTCCAGGCAGCCTCCAGGCGGCAAGGTCACGCTTCCTGCGGATCCCGCCCGCTCCCCTGGAAGCGGCGGAGTTCATTACACGCACGCCTCGAGTGCCGGCTTTTTGGTGAAAGGGCTTTTTCATTTATCTCCTTAAGAGAACAGAGAGCTTTCAGGCCAAGGGAGATCATTAAATCATCCCGTTTGACCCCTCGCACACACCAGGCGAAGCCATCGCACCGAGCACCTCGGTGCTGAGCCCAGCTCTTTGTCCTCGGGTCAAAGCGCCGTTTGCTGGCCGGGATCCAGCCTCAGTGCGTCACCGGCGCTGACAGCACGTCGAGGAATTAACCGTTTCCTCGGTACGTTCTGAGCGTCATTTCATCCAGCTTTAGCTTCTGGTCGCCGCACCTATCCTAAACCCCAAAGTCCCTCGGTGCCCAGGCAGCTCCCACCAGCACCGCGCTCACACGCCGCAGGGAACGCACACCTGCATTTTCTTCAACTTTTCTTTAGACAAACAGACGGGGCTCTTCATGCCCCTCGCTGCGATGCATTTTGTTCCAGCCCCTGTATCATTTCTAGGGGTTTGTCCCCCTGCTTATTCACAGAACGGCTCGGGTTGGAAGGACCTCAAAGCCCACCCAGGACCACCTTCGCCTTTCACCTCCTTCTTATTAGAGGCCCCAAATCCCACTCCCGCGTGCCGGGGCCCCCGAATCTCAGCTTTCTGCTGGGAAAGGCACACAGAGGGACTTGGGGTCAGCGGGTCGCTGCCTGGGGAAGACAATTCTCAAAGCTAGGAACCAGCAAAACAAACTCGCCTTAACCCCTTCCCAAACCAGCCCGGGAGAGGGGGGCAAACAACATCCCGCGGAACTCCTTGTTTGCACACATTCCAGAGATAACTCCACGTCTGCGAGGCCCTTGCCTCTGCAAAAAGCCGGGGAGGAAATGATTCTCGTTCCAGGGAGCCGGGGGAATGTGGGGAGGGGGCCCCAGGAGGGCGGCCAGGTGAGCGGCAGCCTGCTCGCCGTCAGCGCTCCCCAGGCCAGCCGGCCTCGGGATCATGTCTAGAGCTGTCCTGGTCGGGTCATCAGCGTGGTTTGTGCTTCCGTAATTTGTGAGCCTCCAAAGAAAAATAATTCCAGGGTTTGTATGGAATGAAATCAAAGAAAGTGACATCTTTGTAAGGCTCAGCCAGGAGATTCGTGGTATGAGAACAGCTGGCTGTAGTCACCTGGGGTTGCAGCTTCCCAATGCAGGTATACCTAGGGGATGAGTCCCTGACTTAAGGGCATCTGGGCAAGCTCCACATCTGCAGGACAGAGGAGCAGAAGCGTCCTAGGGCCTGGCCCTCTTACTTCTTCCAGCCCTAGGGTAACATGCCAGCAGGGTCACAGCAGGCAGGCCCATCTTCTGTTCACCTTTATCCACCTCATCGAGATGTCCACACCGCGATCGCGCAACAAGATCTTCATCCTCGCTCACTCTTCAACCCTCCCTTATGTTGCAGGACACGACGGCTCTGAGGGTCCTTATCTGCAGGTCGCAGGGGGGAGAAAAATGCTGCAGGGCACCCCTGGTCCCGTGCACGAGAGACAGATGGAGAGGTTCGGTTCCCACTTCTGGCTCCCCAGGGCTGCAGGTGAGCCTTGCACAACCGCCCGACCTACCACCAGATGAGCGTGCAGGTTGTGGGGGAGGGGGAGGAGAGGAGATATGACAAACAAGAAGGCAAAACCAAACAAAATGTTGGGCAAGAAGCGTGCCCCGTGGCGTTCCCTGCTGCCTGGAAGGCGGTGTTTGTGCTGAGCGGCTCACCGTGCCGCTTGGGGCCAGGAGTGGGCAGACACAGGGGATGTTTGAAGAAAATCCGAAGGACAAGAGAAATTTCTGTCGGGCTCCGATACCTCGGACTGGTTCCAGTCAGGTTCAGTGATTCAGGCTGGTAATTAGTGTGGTGTTGAGCACAGAACGGGGAATGGTTGAGGTCGGAGGGGACCTCAGCCTTGCTGAGGACCTCAAAGGAAGCACAAGAGACGCCACAGCGTGCACGGCAGCCAGGGCGTGATGCGGGAGCTGCTGAGTAGCCTTGGGTTTTACTGTGGGCTTAAAGACGTCCTGAGACAGAGCCAGAGAAGCGCGACCTGATCCCACTCGCAGATCACTGGAGGCGAGGATGAGGAACCGGGGGCTGTTGTCCCTGGATGCCTCCCTGGTGGGAGCCTTCCTGCCGCTCGGCGGCTGCGCTACAGACCCTACAAAAGCCACGGCACGCACCTGGAAGCCCTGTCAGGGTTTCTGCGGGGTGTTTGAGGCACAGGGCGACACGCAGGCTCTGAGGCAAGCTCCCACACGCCGAGGCCGATGCCTTTTCCACCGCTCCTCGGGCTGTCAGCGGGGAAGAGCCGAGCTGGGACCGAGGCCAAGCGGGCAGGCCGGGCTGCAGCACGCTGCCCTGTGTGGGATACGGACCGGGCCACGCTGCAGGCTGCTGCCTTCCCCAAAGCACCGCGCAGGATAGCCACGAGCGACGGGAACCCGAGGGAAGGTGGCTCACGGCCATGGAAGCAGAGGCAGTGCCTCCAGGCTGGAGGAAGGTCACTCATCACAGATCTTGGCTCCCGTGGGAATCCCTGGCATAAACGAACAACGTCTACACACACATCCACTGGTAACGCTGCTCAAGGCCTCCTCTTGGCTGAAGAGCTCGGGAATATCCCTCAAAAGACACAACTCACCCTATATCTGAAGCTGCACAGCCTGGCTTATGAATATGTACCTCCATTATGAGCCCCCTAAGCACATTGCAACCAGCGGCCCCCGCGAGGCAAGGCAACCTGCTGAAAAAGGGCAGCCTGTGCTGCGTCCTCGCGCTGGGCACTGCTCCCCAGATCCTGCTGGTGGGGGGTGTCAGCCCCGTGCCGGGCTGTGTGACCTGGCTCTGCTCCTCCCGGCACGGCCTGGGGACGTGTTCGGGTCTGCTGCTGGCTCCTCGCTCCGCGCCGAGCCTTTCATCGCCCTGAACAAACCCGACAGCCGACCTGGGGGTGGGAATTCCTAGGCCTGTGCCAAAACGAAGTAAATGAGAGACATTAAAGTCCAATTAAAAACTTGCTTGGCCTTAAATGCCTCATCTGTTTAAAAAGCAAGGAAAGGGGCCTGATTAATTGCATTCAGTGCCAACAAGAGGAGTTATTACCCTTTTTTGTACTCATTAAGGGTATCTGCTGTGGCATCTTTAATCACCAAGGCATTTAAAAGAGAGAAAGTAATTTGCTAAGACATAATGGATCCCAGGGATGAGAACCAGGACAACGGCCTATTTAGGACACAGAGCCACGCTCTGACTTTCCGCAATTAAGAAGCACGGCCCCCATCGGCCCCCGAGCCAGCACACTTGTCTGTGAGCTCTGCCTTGGCAGGGGGATTCCCTGTGCCCATCGTGTGTCTTCAGGACAATGACTGTGCCCAGCAGGGTTGTACGAAGGGACAAGCAGCGAGCAAAGGGCCCCCTTGCTGTCCCACCGCAGGTGAACACCGCCTTTACTCCCCTCCTCAAAAAGGAGGCTTCTTCCCATCTCAGCGCGAGCCTGCAGCCCGACCCCGACCTCTGCGAATCGCTGTCTTGTAACGGGAAGGTCAGCGGCGGCTGGAAACGTGTGCCTGCCTCCAAAGCGACAGAATTAATCACAAGTTTTCTAAAATAATCCCCAAGCAGCAGGAAAATAGGGCTACGAGGAGCCCTGCTGCCAAAGCGAGATGGGTTCCTCTCCTGGCCACCCCAAGATGGGTGCTCGGAAAGGCTCCTGAAGCCAATCCCACACGCGCTGGAGCTTTCAGGACTTCATCAGCCTCTCACTTATGTAAGCTTTCTTGTTATCTTTCTAGTAGCTACCCAGAACGGATCATTCCCTCACTTTTTGCAGCAGCCTTTTATGTCTTTGAAAGCGTTCCGCCCCCCCGCTCAGCCTGCCCTTTCCTAGACTAAACAACCCCAGCTCTTTCAAGCTTTTCTCATTCCTCGCGGCTTCCAGCCCGCTGACCGTGCTCGCTGCTCTCCCCGCACTCCCTCCTTTTGGCCCACATCCTCCTCGAAACGCGGCGTCCAAACCGGGACGGGGCTCCAGCTGCGGCGGTGCCGGCAGCAGAAGGAATGCTCCGCGTGCCTCGCGAAGCACGCAGCTCCTACCCGGCCTCCTGTGACGTGTGCCTTTTTCACAGCCCTGTGACACGGTGAGTCACGCCGGGGCTGATTCACTCGGATCTGTGTCTGCTCGGCTGCTGCCCAGCCGTCGTTTCCTGCTCCGATTTGCGCGGAGGACGGCCGCGAGCCGAAGGCAGAGCTTTGCGCCGGTCCGTGCCGGTCCTCCGGTGGGCCCGCGCGTTTCGTAGAATCGGAGGGAAGACCTTCAGCACCCTGTCCTAAGCCACGTCCCCCAGTGCCACATCCACGTGTCCGCTGAGTGCCTCCGGGGATGGGGACTCCACCGCTGTCCCCAGCAGCCCGCTCCATGGACCAGCAGCCTTCAACACAGCGCCTCTTGGACATCCCCGCACAGCACCGGCGCAGAGCTGTTGAGGACCAACACCTGGGAAGGACCTCCCGTCTTTGTGCAATACCCCCGGAGACCAGACAGCAGTTGGCCAAGCACCAGTTGGCCAAACAAGCCCAGGCTGACGGCCAGAAGGCGGCGAAGACAGCAGGGTCAGGTGGCAGGATGCGCGGTGACACTGCACATCCCCACCCCAGCGAACAACGGGTGCCCAAAGGCCACCTGCCCACACGTTGGCCAAGGAGCCCGCAGCGTCCCCAGCTCCTGCCCCCCCTTTTTGGGCTCACAAGCCCTCTGCTGCTGTTTCTGCTGGCTCCTCGGGTGTACACAGATTGCCAACCCCGTGCTGCTGCTCCTCAGATCCTCCTCGTGGATAACAGCCTTCCTAGTAGGAGTGCTTCTGCCTGCTCTCAGCACTTTTAAGAAGGACCCAATACATACGAAGCAAACAGCGAGCACAAAATAAGATGTGGCTGATGCTCAGCCAACACCCTTCTCCTTGCCAAGTAGCATTTTTGGGAGACAGCGTGAGCCAACACCTGAGACCACAGTCACTGATGCACACGAACCACGTTTGTGAGCGAGATGTTTGTTTTTCCCCCCATAACGAAGCACGGCCCCCCCAGCTCGTTAGGCAGTGTGGCTAATAGCCTCTTCTGTCCACGAGGATCTGGTGATGCTGCAGGTGAGAAGCCCACTTGTTCGGATGATGCTGATTCCACGGGGCATCCTGCACCCCCCTGCAGCTACGTGGGGGAGGAGGCGATACCACAGAGCAGGTGGATCACCTTCTCTGCCCTCCTCGCAGGCTTTTGCACCTCCCGGAGCAGAGACAATTTTGTGCCTGGCCCTCTGTCACCGCCAGCACACATCTCAAACACCTGGTGATGCTCCACGAGGCCCTGCAGGCTGTTCAATGACAAGACCATCGCCAGGAGAAGGGTGCTTCGTGATCCGGCATGAGCAGAGAAGCAGGAGGCAGTGGCTCTCAGGTCAGCTTCCCGGCATCCTGCACGAAGCCCTACCAGGGCCCAGGGATCAGCACGGCCGAAGGGCTTTGTAAGGCTCCCAGCAGAAGAACCCGTCACAAACCCAAGCTGTAACACGAACCGTGTCCCTGCTGCCTCCCTCCCAACGTGGCAGGATGCCAGCGAGTGCCCAACGGTGGCACCTTGGGCCAGGCAGCCCTGAAAGCGCCGTGGCCATCATCGAGCCCTGGCTCTCCCGAGCCCCTGGCCTTCGCACCACGCTGCCCTCACCAAGGGCAAGCCCAGATCTCACGGCGAGCAGTTGCTCACCTGCGTTGCAAGTGCTCCAGGCTGTCACCACCTGGCTGAGCGCTTGCTCGCTCTCCCCAGCCCACAACCAGCGAGCGCTGCGCAAACGCGGGGTCACCCCAACCGCGCTGACGTGGGGACGCAGGTGAGAAACTGCCCCTCCGCGGGGAGAGGAGCACAAAAGGGTTTGTACATACTCCCATCTGCCCCTGCCACGAGCTGCCGTGCAGCTGCATAGTTTCCTTAGCGGCAGGAAATGGTTCTCATACAAACTAACCACAGCTGGGCAGCGCTGCGGCCAGTGAATACCTTCATCTCAACACGGGGAAGATTCCTGCCCGCTGCACCACGGATCGCCTATCCTGCCATCCTCCCCTCGGGTCCCCCAGCCATTTCCTAGCTGTGCCATGGGGAACGCCTGCAGGAGCCGGGCCGGGAGCCCCTCTGCCAGCCCCGTGCCCCGCTCCCGGCCGCCTGCCCCGATGCAGGACTGGGAACGCTGGCAGGAGGAAGGCGGGCGCACGGCCCGAAGTGCAGCACGTGGCGTTAGCTCCCAAAGCTCCGGCTGGAGGGGGCAGGCTGCAGCAGGACGCCTGGTGCCAGCTTCCAGGGGCATCCCCCAGGGAGGTGACACAGGTCTTCTTCCTCTCCAGACCCTAAAACCACCCAGCTCTTCCCATTCCTCACCCTGTGTAACCACAATGCTGCGCAAGGCCCCGTTCCCATGCGGGGTCGCGAGCCAGCTGGTTGTGCATCACCCTGAGGACAGAGCAAGCTCCCAGGCAAAGCTCAGCTAGGTTTCTTTTTTGTCCCCACGTGGCATCGCTTCCTGCACGGGGAAAAAGCTTGCGACTGAAGGGCCTTGCAGAGCATCACGCAGCGGGGTGCTGGGAGACCCCAGCGCGTGGCTTTTCTAGGATATTCCCTGATATACAATGCCTCGTGCTCGTCTCCCCGTCAGGAGCTGTGCTGGATAAGCCTTTCCTAATTACATGGCTGGAAAAAACAGACCAAGCCCTGCTTCGCTCCACGACAAGATGGCACAGACGCAGTGCCACCACCTCGTTCTCCGGTCCGCTCCCCAAAGCAGGGGAGGACCCCGGGGAAAATACACACGAACGCAGATGTTCCCAGCACAAAGGCAGAGCTGGGTCTCCACGTATACGGAGGGCAGGGACAGAGGGGGTGCTGTGCCCACCCGGCCTTCCCGTGAGTGGGAAGCACCGCACCAGCACCCCGGAGGGGCAGGCAGGGGCTGGAGTCCCGTCTGGCAGGCTCGGGGGGACACGTCCGAGCCCCACGCAGCCCCTGGGGAGCTCGCTGGCTCAGCCAGGGCCCCCGACCTGCCGGTCCCCTTATCGGCAGGAAAACCTCGTTAGGGAAGGGACCGGGGCTTCCTGCTGGGGCCCGGAGCCTTTGTGAAGGCGCTGCTGCCTCCAGGAGCCAGAGGAAGCCCCGTATTTTCCTCGGACCTGGAGACGGGCTCGCTGTCAACAAAGGAGGGCTGGGCTGGGGGAGCAGGGCAGCACAGGGGCTGTCACCGCAGGGCAGCGTCGGGGCCGAGGCAGGGGCGGCACAAGGCCCCTCTGTGCCGGCGGAGCCTCGCGCCCGCCCCATCAGGGTGGCATTGTGGAGCCGGGGCTGGCTCCCCTCCAGCACAGCACAGACGGAGGCTGTTCCACCAGCGGGCTCCCCCAACGCACTTGCCACTTGGGAACACTGATGGGGTCAGCTCCTGGGCTGGCAGAGACCCTGCAGACTCAGCAGCACGCACCCGACCGTGCCTGGTGTTACAGGGATGCACCTTCTGCACGCCGACCAGCCCCCAGGCGAGCTCTCCCCGTGCTTCAAGGATTCCTGTTTATGATGGTGTACAAAAACCTGGTGAAGCTGGGCTTAGGGTAGGCTTGTGATAGCTGAGGGGGAAGAGAACAGGGAAAATAATCATTAAAATCCTTCACGTGAGAAAAACATACAGGCATCACAAATCCCAAACTGTTCTCACGTGGACTAACCTGAGCCTGCAAAGCACTGCCTGCACCCCTTCCTTTTATCGAACGCTGTTATGCGTGCTCTCCGCAGATATTTCAGGTTAGTTCTGAAGGTTTGGGTCCGTTCCTGAAGTTCTGTGAAGTTCTGTAAAGAACTTCAGAACCCAGCACATCACCCCCGGCAGGCTGCAGCTCGGGGCACACGTGGGGACATTTTGGAGCTAAACCCCGTGCTGTGCCCGTGGCTCGGCACCGAAATAAGTGCGACTTGCCTTTCAGACGCTTGCAGCTCCCTCTGACCTCACTGGGTTCAGCTGAGACGTTTCAAATTAAAACAGCCACGACCACAGCTCTGGGCTGGGACCAAGCACAGGCCGTTTTTTTTTATCTTAAAAGGCATTTGTTTGAGAACAGTCAGAGCTGCTGCAACCGGCGGCACTGAAATTATTTCACCGTGAGACCTTAAAAACGTTGACATCTTCGTCTGCGAAATGACGCGGCTTTGAATTGGTGACCGGCCCTTAAAAAAAAGCACAGTTAGAAAAAAATTGCTGGCAAACCGAGGAGGAATTCTGCCTGCCTTCGGAGGCTCGCTCCCTTCTCCTTTGTCTGACAGCAGAGCTTTTGTTTGGGATTTCGGCGCTGAGCAGCCCTGAGCTACGCGGGGAATGTCTCTGTCTCCGTTCGAGGAGCCCCCCAGCCTGCTGCGGGGACTCCGCTTTAATCGGCGGAGTTAAAAAAAAAAAAAAAAAAAAAAAACCCTGTGCCCGAGAAGTGCTGCTAATGGAATTGTTCCAGCACTAACGGGATTTCCAATGAATGAGTGGGGACGGCAGAGCAGCTGGGGCGACTCCCAGGTCGCTCTTTAGGGTGCGAGGCAGCTCCAGCATCCCAACCAGCCTGAGAAAACAGCCCCGAGCCCCCCCCGCGAGGCAGGAGCCCCTGGGTTCCCTGCTCAGCCCCCTCAGCTTCCCAGCGCAGGGGATCAGCGCCAGGCTTTGATCAAAATGAAGCGAGAAAGCCAGGAGAGGAGCGGGGAGGGTCCCCCTCCACCCTCAGCGATTAATCCGACAGCTTTAAGAAAAGTCCCTGATTAAAACAAACACGCCGCCTTCCACCAGCAAATGTTTGCGAAGCTCGGGGCAGGGGAAAGTTCCCAGGATATTCAAGGGGGGGGGGTGAGCAAACGGCAGGGCTTTCTGGCACAGCCCCATCGCTGTAATGAGTAACCAGCGCAAGCCGCCCGGCGCAGCAGTTGCTTTGCCGTGTCATGCAAGGAAATAAATAGCACGAATATCATCTATTACCTTCCACTGGAAAGCCCGTCCTGGCAGCGTGTGGGGCTACGGGGGACAATAAACATTTGGGCACTGCTACGAGCAGCCGTAAAACAAGAATTAGGGCTGGATCACGTTTAATTGCTTTCGGGAAGGGCGGCTTCGCCGGGGCTTCAGTCGGTTACCTGCCCCTCCGCAGAGCTGCTCCGGCGCAGGGTGAGAGGATCCAGATCAAAGAAGGTATTTCAGGGGGCAAGGACTGGAGGGAAACACCCTACAACCTTTAAAGATGTTTGCACACAAGGCCTCACGTCCAACCCCACGAGAAAGCAAGCAATAAAGAGCTAGCTGATGAAAGGGCGCGCTTTGCTCTTCAAATACAACCCTCTAAGGCTGCAGAAACAGCCCAGTTACAAACCCAAAGGCAAAGCAGAGAGCCCAGAAGGCACAGAAATGGACAAAGTAAGATTATCTCGTGTGGTTTTTTTTCCCCCAGGAAAAACACTGAAGTGTTTTGAATGCCTGCTACCTCTGAGCGCCTTCCAGCGTTGGCAGCCGCTGCTTGGAGGCGCTGCCGTTCCTCTCCCCTGGAAATAGATTTAGGTTTCCAGCCCCAAGAGGCAGAGCCTGCGGCCAGCTGAGCTCTCCCAGCCACAATCTCAGTTGTCACCTTCCTGGTGGAGGCCCACGGGGGACAAACTCCCCTCTTTACCCCCCCAGAGCAGTCGGGATGCTCCCGAACGGAGCTGCGGGTTTTGCAGCCACCATCCACCTACGGAAAGCTGCTCGGGATCCAGAGCGCTGGTGGGATGTGGGGACCACAGCCCCCGCTCAGGGACAGGGTTTTGGTGACACAGCATCTCTGGAATTCACTGGTGAGTGTCCCACAGCCTCTGCCTGGGACGGTGCCAGAGCCTTTCCTCAAATCCTGCGTGACCTACCAGCTGCTGAGGGCAAGGCAGCGCTCCCCGCGTGCATCATCTGCCGAGGAGACAGCCGGCAGCCACTGCTGAACGGAGGGACTAATGCTTCCCATGGCCGGAGTCAGCAGCTTCGTTTGGGTCCCCAGCTCTCGCAGCTGACCCTGAGCAGGTCACTCAGTCCCTTCGCAGCCCGACTTTTGTCTCAGGGGGCAGCGCGCGGCACCGCAGCACTGAGCGAGGCAGGCACGCTGCCAGGGGAGGCCTCGAGCTCCTTCGGGGAGCTGTAACTGTTCTGTGGTAAACGCATTAACCATGGGAACGGCTTCCCAAAGGATGTGGTGGCTCCCAAATTTAAGTCTTTCCATTGTGGATTCCTCTTTGGAAGACGCAGCCTGCAGCTCCACCGCCTGCGCTCGGGGAACCGCCGCGACCCCAGTGCCTGCTGCCACCAGTGCGTGGCCCGGCTGAAATTCAGTGACCCCCAGGGCTCCGAGGGGCACGGGACAGCCTGTGAAATGTTTAATCTGCACGCTGAGGATATAACGTCACCTCTGAACCTCGCAGGTGGCCAGCTCAGAGCTCCGGAACGCAGCGCTCGGCCCCCAGTAGCACCGATTCCTCCGTGCAAGGTGATGCATCCTGTTCTCAACTGAGAAGGGCCGTGGGTTTTGGGGTTATCACCATGGCTGATGCCCTTTGCACGTTGCCATGTCAATTCAACACTTTTCTGTCCCTTTTTCAGCCCAATTTCCAGCCATTTGTGACCTGTTCCAGGCCAGAGAAATCCCCTCGACCCAATCTGTTGGGCAATCCCCTGAGCATCACCCTCTAGCTGTTTTGTTTTTTATTTTGTTGTTGTTTTGTTTTTAATCACAAATCAGACCTCCTGGTGAAAGTTGATCCGCCCCTTCGCTTCAGACCGCTTCCCTGGCACGGTTCCTTGGTGATGCTCCTGGATGGGGCCCTGGTGAAAGCCTTTGGGGCACCCATGCTGCTAGTGAAAAGCCTAAGTCATACACAAAGTTGGACCTCCTTGCATCTCTGCTTTTGCATTTCTCCTTCTCTCCAGGGTCTGTAATTAGAGGTTTGAGGAGTCAGCACCAAACAAAACCTCAACAACCTCCTCCAGGACGTTGCTGCTACACTTCTGGGACCCTTCTCCTTCCACTCCCAGCCTGACCCATCTCTGAGCACACAGAAGCCTGAGCAGGGTGAGAGCCTTGCCAAGGGAAGAAACTCTCACACTGCTCTCCTCTGAGAAAATGGCACAAAGGAAAAAAAAAAAAAAGACCAGAAGGGATGGCTCACATCCCCGGGTCATGGAAAAGAGCTGGAAAAGGCTCTGCCCCAGGAGGACAGAGTGCCAGCGCTTCTTTTTTTAACTTAGTCAGCAGCTGCAGGATTTGAGCTGTGTTAAAAGCCTCTTTTACCCTCGCTGCTGCAAAGGAAACCACCTCCCGCCTCTCCCCTCCCGAATAAAAGGCCACCGAAGCCCGCAAGCAGACATCCTGTAATGTCACCTCCGCCAGAGGTGGCGGCTCGACCCCTCTCAGCACACACCAGCCCTACTTCCACTCCAGGCTTCGACAGAAACCCGCTGCTCCAGGTCCCACCACGAGCCACACACCCAGCCTCTGCTTACGTGCGTCTGGAGCAGGAAAGGAAGCGAGGGGCAGGAGGGGCAGGCTGGGTTCTGGGGCTGTAGGCACCTCTCGTCACCCCGTCTCCCACTCGTTTGCGTGTTGCTGCATGCAGCAGCCCTCTCTCCTGGAGAAAGGCTCAGCCAGACCTCAATTAAATGATATATTTCACCGTAGCGCACGCGAGCGGCTGCGTTATTTGTCAGGTCAGAACAACCGGGGGCAGAGAGCACTGAACTAGTCACCTTGCACTAAACGCTGCTCTCCAACGGCTTTCCTAAACCTACCTCCATTTATAGATTAATCTGCTGGATCAGTAATTTAGGCCACTCGATGGCTAGCATTTAAAAGCGCTCATTTCTTTCTGGGAAGGCTGAGAACCTGCTCGTGATTTACAAAATTACTGCTGGGTCTCTGGTGGCTCGGGCATTTGTCGGAGACAGGTGTTGTGCATTAGCCACATTCCCTCCTCCCTGCCCTCATCCAGGTTTAACAGCAGCAATAAAACACCAACTGCACCGGCTCCAAAGCAGCAGAGCAAGCAGCAGCCTCGTCCTCCTTCCCATTTCCAGCCCGCCGCGTGGTATCAAGGCCTTAGGATGATGTATAACAACCAACTGGGGTGGGGGAGAAGCAGCCAAGCAACCTGAGCCCTCCCCACGCCCCGGGCAGGGTGCCCTAACCTCCCAGGCCAGGGGGGTGCTGGGGCTGGCCGCAGCAAGCAAACCAGAGCAGGATTTGAAGAGGGAAGGAAGCAGCCTGCCTCTGCTCACAGCTAGCCCCTCCTTCCGTCCAGCCCTTTCCGACTCCGAAGCGAAGCTGCTGCTATCTCGCAGGCAGCAGGAGCAGCCTTCCTTCCTCACCAGCACGGAGCACGGCGGCTGCAAAACCCTCGTGGAGCCTGGAAACGGCATCTCTGCGAGCAACGAGCGCTTCTTCAGCTGGCTCTTGGCTCGAGCGGTTTCATAACACAAAAGGAAGGCGGAATCCCTCGGGGCTCAGATTTTTCCAGGCTCGGTAAACACAAACACCCATTACTTGTAGGCGCAGCAAGTGGGACAAAGGATGCGCGGCCAGGTAGGTGCCTGAGCGGTGGTCGGGACGTGCGGAAACACGCGCGCAGTCCTGGAAACCTCCGGCACCAAGACGTAGCTCCAGACTGCGCTGCTTTCAAGTCTGCCTTCGAGCTGAAAGAGCAGCCTTTGTTGTCTGCAACATTACCAGTTCTGAAAAAAAAGCACCGCCGCTCAGCCCCCCCACACCCCAAAGGTTTGTTTCTTCACCCAAAATGCTCAACCCCCTCCACCCCAAAGGTTTGTTTCTCACCCCAAAATGCTCAGCCCCCCAGCCCAAAGGCTTGTTCCTCAACCCAGAACGTCGGCTCCTTAATAGCAGAGGGTGGGAGCCCGGCAGTCATTAGGCAGATTGCGTTTCATGCCCTGCGTGCAGCTGATCGGAGTGCTACTCCTTACAGGATCCAAACGGCGAGCCAGCGCACCTCAGCGAGCAATCTCGTTTAATGGTCAATTAGCAGGGATGTGCTCTTCTGAGCTAAAAATCACTGCAGACAAAAAAAAAAATGCAGTACCATCATCTTTCCTCTGCTTTGACTCTTGAATCAAGGCAGCACATCGCTCCCACAGCCCATCCTTAACTGGGAAGGCCGGGACACGTGTAAGAGTTGGCCACGAGTTTCACCCCAATCTCGTGTAAGAACGAGGACAGAGAGATTCTCGATAATAACAAGATTTCTTTAGAGTAGGAAGGGACTGGACGGACTCAGGAGCCAAAAGAAAAAACCCAACTGTCTCCCCGCAAAGCATTGTTTCTGAACATGAAATGAAAACAGGGCAAATTCCAGCCCCCCAACAGCCTCTGCCCTCGGGGATTTGAATACCCGAGCCCCGTAGGACTGCAAGCGAGAAGGAAACAGCTAACGAGAGGCAGATTTGCATCGTGTTGATGTATTGGCACCAGCCGCGTTTCAGACCGGGGCAGGCCACCTACATCAGCCGCACGCTTGCAGCCAGCAGCGCTGCGAACCGAGCACACGCCCCGATTCCGCAGGCGCAGGAACAGCGGCGTAACCAGGAGCACATGGGCACTTCTCTGCGGCTGCCAGCTCCAGGGCTCACAAGTCGTGAGTCAGCCTCCGCACCCCTCCAGCTGAGGGTAGCTTAAAAGCTAGACATTGCAAAAAAAAAAAATACGACAAACAGAAACAGTATTAACGTGCCTCCTGGTTTCTGAGCCTTGGGTTAAGCCAGCAAGAGCGGCAGCCCCTTCCTTCCAGCCACGAGAGCAGAAACTTTCGTTTCTGTACTCGAAGGCTGAGGTCCTTACCTGGCCCAGGACTTGAAGGTTGGAAGAAACCCACCAAGTATTTTCAGACTGGCAGCTCATTCAAAGCGAGCATCGCCCCCTCCCACAACCCATCAAGGACGACCCTGGGGATTTGCAGAGAGACTCGACCCAGCCCAGAGGGTCGGATGGAAAGGTTGGTGCCACCGGTGCTCGGCACCCAGCCCCTCTCCTCGGCGTTTCAGCAGACAGACCGAAGGCTTAACACAGCCCACAGGCTCTGAATGCCCACGTTGTGCCTCTGGAACAGAACAAGCTCACTGTGCAGTCCTGAGGAGCAGCACGAGCGTGCTGTGGATGCTGTCAATAGTGGCACGGTGACAAGGCAGAAATCTCAGGATTCCAGGAAAACGCTCCTCTGGTTCATGCATCAGCAGGGCAGAGGCAATATGAACGGGTCTGCAAGTCAAATTTGGGTTCCTCCAAGCTTGTGGGTTACCACAAACGGCTCTGTGCGCTGAAACCCACCCTGGGGACCCTGATTTACTCTGCTGCCTACAGAGCAAGGGGAATACAGAGATGCCCAAAGCTCGATAGCAAACCTGGTGACAAAGTGCAAGAACAAACCAAAGTGTACTTTCTCCTCTATTATCATTGCCACGCTGACTCTGGACAGAAGTAACAGCAGCTAAGCAAGAATATCTGAACAGCACAACTGTCCCAACGCCCTTTCTCAGCAGCAAAGCTAAGCAAGACCAATTCTCAGCAGCAAAAGGCTGCAGAGTGACGCTGCCACCTGAGACAGCCCCTTTTCAGAACACTCCCCCACTTAAACACGGCGACTCGAAGAGTAAACTCTGCTGGAAGAAAAACTGACAGCCCTCGCCATTTAACTACATGCCTGAAGGCACAGCTTAGAAGCGGGATTCTTACACTACGAACAAAAATCCCCTTCGGTTTTCTTCTCCCTTGTAGCAAAACCCTCCAGGAGCATCTCCCAGGTGGGCGCTTACCCGAGCAGACCCTGCTGCGTTCAGCTCCTCGGAGGACAGGGCAGAGGGGGAAGCCTGCGTCGGTACAATCCCCGGTAACCACTTCAGAAGGCAAGTGTTTATTTTACCTGGCTCCTCTGCTTTACGAGGTTGAGGCAGAATTTCCCTGCTGGCTTCCTGACCTTGCACTTTTGGTTGAGTGAGATGTGGGAAGCACCAGGCGCTCCTTCTGAAACTCAGGAGGAGCAAAGGACGGCCGGAGCACGAATACACGAGCATAGGGACCGCAGTCGGAGGTGGTCCCTGGTTTGTACTGGGGAAGGTGACCTAAAGGCATTAGCTCCCAGGGTTAAACCACCGCAACGAGCACTTTTCCATCCCAGGAGTCGTTTTGAAGAGGAAGGGCACCTCGCTGGGACTGGGGAGATGGAGCAGCAGCCGGGAGGCGAGCTGAAGGCAGCTGATGTGCACCAGCTCCCAGCTACACCTTCTGCCAGGACTTCGTCACCTCGTGCTCCTTGCCATCTGTAACAACTGGACGAGCTAAAACAGCAAAGGGACGAAGGCACAGCAGAGAAAATAAAATCCCTGCTATGGATTAGGTGCACAGCGGAGTTACCGGCACTTCCCCAGCACGGCCAGGCTTTCTCAGCCAAGCTGCAAACAGGCAGGGCACGATCCAAGGGGAACATCAGACCCGTAACAAAAGGCACTTTCAACTCCTGGACCTTCACCCTCACCATGCCTGGAGCCACGCCACAACCCCAGGCTGGCCCAGCAGCACCGGGCCAGGCGGTGGCACGGAGCACGTCGGGGCCGCTCGCCCAGCTCCCCCCGGGGCAGCCAGAGCTGCCTACGTCCCGTCCTTCAGCTCCCACGGGGCGGGCATCCCAAGCCATCGGCGAGGTCTGTTACGCCACACAACCACCAAATCCCCTCGAAGCAACTCCCCGGCTTGTTTCGACCTGCATAAGGACAAGCGCCTGGGCTGGCAGGAGGGCGTTAAACACTTCAGGCTGCTCTCGAGAAGCCTGGGTGGAAACCTCTCACACCCTGCCCAGGCAGATGCAATCTTCTCGCTGGTCATTTCTGTGAGCACAGAGCTACTGCGAGGAGAACATCTCTGCTCCTTCAGAGGGGACACAAAAGCTGCTGGCTCTGCTTTATGCTGGGACCCACGCCTTTCCCCCCGTCCCACATTTTTAAACAGAGACAGCTGGAGAAACGTCTCCCAACTATTTTCCCCTGCCTTTTTTTTTTTTTTTTCTCCTGTTTAGGACAGAGGTAAGCTGGTCGTCCCTGCTATGCCCCATAATCTCCTGGAGATCTCAGGGGCGTTTATTTTTTCATCGAAGGGCTGGAGCACTGCAAGGGTAACGGTGTCCCTTCCCAAAAGCATTTGGTACTCAGTGGAGAGAGCAAAAGCAAATGGCTACGGGGATCTTACAAAGCCTCTCGCATTACAGGCACGAAGCAGGCAGAGAGAAGAGATCATCCTGCCCTTTGTTGTTCGCATTTGCAGTGCGCAGAGCCCCATATATTTAATTCCCACGTACGTCGCTCGGTCTCCTACATAGCGAGCAAGGCTACGTCATGAGAACTCCGGCAAGACAAATCCTTACCCATCAATTTTGGGAACTGGGGCAGGGCTGTGGTGAGCACGAGCCCAGGAGGGACGTGGTTTTATTCCCTGTAGGATCTCCACGCATTCCCTACCCCACCCCGCTCGGAGGAAGCGGCAGGGAAGAGAGGAGCGTGTTAGAGGCTTCAGCCTTTGGTCTTTCTCCTATCTGCAAATGCAAGTTTCTTATTAAAAGATAAAGAAAAATCCATTTCATCCTCCACGCCCGGACCTAATCTTTAAACACCTAGTGAAATCTAAGTAATTGAGATCTGCTTTTAGCAGCTGTGGGCTCCCTCCTCCCTTTCATGTACTCAGACAGAAGCTGCCGAGGACTGAGGGTTACTTCACTGAAAAACGACCCAGTTTGATCGCTGTGCCTGGCGAGGAATATTAAAAGCAGTGACAAGAGCGACATAATCTAGCTGCGTTGTAGCTTCTACTTTTTTTTTTTTTCTTCCCATTTAAGTGCTCCATTCCTCACTTCTTACTGCAAGGACAGCGTCGGTGCAGCCCAGCTTTCTGGGTGCTAAACTCAGGGCAATTAAAAGGGCCCAACCGGCAGAGCAGCGCAGCCTCCGGAGTGCAACCACAAATGAAACCCCTCCTTGTGTGTCATGCGCTGCACACACGTCCATGGCTTCAAAGAGCCTTCAGAGAGGCAGCCCTTGACTTTCTGGATGCGGTGCTAAACCACTGCTCTCACCTCCTGCAGCCAGCTCTGCTCTCCGTGAGGAACTGGCAGAGCTGCAGTGAGAACCCGGGGCTCTCCCACGTGCTCGGGGACGGCGCTCGCTGCGTTTTCTGCTCAGAAGGATGACAGATGTTTCCCTGCATACACAGAATTCATTTTTATTTTCCTAAAGAAGTGTCTTAAAAGCTGCTACGGGGCTCTGGCTGAACAAGTGCTGGTTAAACAAGGGCGTGCGCCCGAAGAAGCAAGTTGCCAAAATGCTTTTCTCCCTTTAAGCACCAGGATGCCTGCTCAGACTTGCTCCGACGACCAAATTACTCTCACAGCGAAGCGAAGCAAAGCATTATTTCGAGCTCGAGCGCTTTCAATCACCGCTCACAGCTGCTCCGCTGTGGGCTGGATGAAAGGAAGAGCACCTCCCTCGGCCGGGAGTGACGTCCTCCTGCGGAAAGCTGCGGGCTGAGGCCGAGCCCGACCTTACGCGATGCCTGCTAACCCAAAAGCTGCACTTTGCCTCTTAAATTCATCAGGGCGCAGCCACGTGATCCGACAACTCGTGCTGTGTTTTGGGGCTGGGAGCTGCTTCTAAGCAGCAAGGATAAAACCTCGGGCTGCCCACGGCCGCAGTGGGTACCTCCAGCACGGAGCAAGCTCAGGCACTCGTGCAGCTGCCGCCCCGAGCCCCACAGAGAGCGCACGGAGCCTCTCGGGGGATTCCCTTGTACGCTGAACCTGGGCCAGCTGCCTTCTTTGCAGCTGCAGAGCAAACCCAAGCCGAGCTCTCTCGTGGGCTGACAGCCCCACCTCTTCTGCAGCAAGGGCACGGCTGCAGCATGTCCACAGGGTGCCCCATCTTTGCTGCCACCAAGCCCCAGCACACTCCTGGCCTCACCTCTCCAGGCTGCCTCAGGGGACCGATTTAATCGCTACAACTCCGGGAAGGCAGCGACCCACCTCTTGCTGCTACATTTTTTTTTCCTTCGAAGGACGGAGGGGAAATAAAGAGACATTTGCTATCAGTGAACCAAGAACAAATAGTGTTTTCATCAGCAGATGCTCTCCTTGGGCATCTTGCCACCAAGGAGGAAGATGTAACAGCACAACCGAGGTGCTTGCTCCGAGCAGGCACCAAGCATCTGCACAGCAAAACAGAGCCGGGCCTGGCCCCTCCGCAAGGAGGACATTGTGTTATTGTACGTGAATAGAGGTAGCAAGCTCCAGCACCGGGCATAAACACGCTGCTGTACATAATGGACATTGTTAGGTGTCTCAATAGGTTACCGACCCAAAGGAAAGTTTAGCTCCACAATGCAGGGCCTAAGCTCTGCCTCTCTGAATGCCCAGCCGAAGGCATCCCCACGCGTTCAGCGCAGCTGGATCTTTTTGTATTTTGCACTGTCCGCTTCCTCCTGAGTTTCCCTGGTTTCCTTCCATTTGTATGACGAGCCTTTGTTCTTTCTCTGCCCTCTTCCTCCTCCTATTTTGAAGCGTACAGATGCAGTCTAAGGGCGGGGAAGCGAGCAGAGGCACAGCACGTTAGAATAACAACTTTCATAGCTCACACCTACCCGTACCAAACCACAACAGATCAGCTCTAGCTCCGTATGGAATTAGTGACCCCTGGATGCAAGAGGTAGGGCCCTTCCAAACTTACTGCAACCGCAAAGAATTTTGTCTCTATCAAATATTAAGGAGTTAAAATAGGGCCCTTTGCGAAATCCATTTCATCCTAGTACTTGCTGTTGAAACACCATACTAAGATTTTCCTCCAAGACCCTCATCACAGTGGAATATACCTCTTTCCATCAACGGGTCTCAAGGTTCTGTAGTAGGCTGCATGGCAGAGTTATCCCAACTTTGAACACGGCGTAACTGAGAAATGCATCCTGAGCAAGTAGTCTGAGATCCCCGCAGTCTTCCAGCACGGGAGGAAGGCATCCCCCTGCTGGGTTTGGGCAGCGCTCGGTGCTCCCACCGGGGCAGACACTTCACATCACCCAAGTTCTCTACAACCTTTCTTTCCAAACAGCCAAAGCCAACCTGTGCGCGTCAGGACTCCGGCAGCACTTGAGCCTACCAGAGCTGTCAGCTCTTTCAGAGATAATAATCACCTGTCAGAAAGGCAGAGCAGACTGGGGAAGAAATAAGGGTTAACAGGAGGAAACGGGAATAAGCACCTCGAGTTGCAGCCAAGGCAATCAAGAAACCGAATTCATCTGCTTCAGTAAGTACCTTTTAATGCAACACGTCCCTCCTCCAGCTCAGCAGTCCTAGGGCGATCCCACAATAGTCTTGTGCCTGGGGCTTTAAATTTGCTAATAAATAGCCTGAGCACTCGTGCACACGATGGATGTGGGGGAGGGAGAAGAAAGATTTCAGATTACAACAAGAACAGCATTTGTCGCTTGCTCTAGTTGGTGCGAGAGGCAGTTTCCAGGCTCTTGGACTCGGGAGGAATATTTTCTGTTCCATTCCTGATGTGCTTGGCTGCTTTCTGCCAAAGCCTGTTTTAAATCCATTAATGAAACTAGGCCGAGCCTGCGCAACTTTTTAATCCCCACCAAGTGGAAAAATGGCACTTGGGTATATTTCTGGGAAGGACAGACACCCACCGTTCCCACCGCCGTCGCGTGGAGCGCTGCTCCATGGCCACCTCCTCCAAAGCCACTTTCTCTACAAAGACTTTTCATGCTATAAGCCATGCCCATCCATCTCCCAGGACTTCAGTTTCATGAGTTTAAATCCTTTAAGGACACAAACACCACTGCGAGCTACAACACAAACTGTGCCTAGGACACAGCCTTTCTCCAGAGATCTGGAGAGGAAATCCCAAACCCTTCCCATGGAAGAAAAAAAAAAAACACAACCAGAATTATTCCAGCACGTAAGAGGAAAACCCTCTTTTCTAGAGTGTTTATGTTAAGGCACTAGTAGGCTGAGATTCTTCAGGAAGAAAAAACACATAACCTAAGTTAAAGGACACCGTGACAGCTAATAAAATGGGCACCAGTTCTGTTAGAGCAGCAATATTTTTGGCAGGGGTATTTTAAACCTAACCTCCTGTTCCATGAACAGCAGTGGCCTAAACGGGAAGGATTGCTGAGTCAGCTTCTGCCTCAGGCTTCACAATGTGCTCTGTGTTTTCCAGCAGGCTGTAATCTACCAGGAAAAGCTGAACTGGCTCGGAGGGGATGAACATAAGAGCTTTAAGGAAATCTAGGAAGAAATGTATGAAACTGAAGCCTCTGTTTAATTAAAAAGCTGAGGGAAATGCTACCACAGGGTCTGGGTGAGCAGAGACCACCAGCACTAGCCTGCAGGTGACTGCAGAGATGCCCTACTGGGACCCAAAATTGTTTTGTTTTTTTCCCTCAACTCTAAGCCACAAACGATGACGCTATCTGAATAGTCCCCAGAACAAATGTGCATGCAGAGCAGCTTGTGGAACAGGAGACGCTGCAAGGCACCCGTTGTACAAACCTCCCATCTAACCCCAGCCCTCCCTAAGAGCTTGTAGGGAAAAATGCAAGTTCAAGCACAAAGTGATCCTTCCCGCAGTGGCTTCCCTGCCTCTGGAAATCAGGCTCACTTGGGAACGATGAGCATCCTTAGCTGAGACTGGATGCAGTTCCTCTTCCCCGGCTCCAGCGCTCAGCTGCCCCAGAGCAGCCCTGGCACGCGGCGCTGGCGGTCAGCGTTCGCATCCTCACCTGGTGAACTGCAGCCGAGCACTCTGACACAGCCCTGCAGAAGATGCAACAAGCACAGCACGGTGCGAGGGGATAGCAGGGCCACAGCAGCCACAAGTCGGATCTTGCAAAGCTGCCACAGCCTGCAAGAGGTGTCACGCACAGATCTGCTCTGCCTGCAGCATCTTGTGCGAGAAGCCAGGATAAACTTTTACATTTAAATCACAGAATCACAGAATCGTCTAGGTTGGAAGAGACCTCCAAGATCATCTAGTCCAACCTCTGACCTAACACTAACAAGTCCTACACTAAACCATATCACTAAGGGCTACATCTAAACGTCTTTTAAAGATCTCCAGGGATGGCGACTCAACCACCTCCCTGGGCAGCCCATTCCAATGCCTAACAACCCTTTCAGTAAAGAAGTTCTTCCTAACATCCAACCTAAAACTCCCCTGTCGCAACTTTAGCCCATTCCCCCTCGTCCTGTCACCATGCACATGGGAGAACAGACCAACCCCCACCTCTCTACAGCCTCCTTTAAGGTACCTGTAGAGAGCGATAAGGTCGCCCCTGAGCCTCCTCTTCTCCAGGCTGGACAACCCCAGCTCCCTCAGCCGCTCCTCGTAAGACTTGTTCTCCAGACCGCTCACCAGCTTCGTTGCCCTTCTCTGGACTCGCTCGAGCACGTCCATGTCCTTCCTGTAGCGAGGGGCCCAAAACTGAACACAGTACTCGAGGTGCGGCCTCACCAGAGCCAAGTACAGGGGGACAATCACTTCCCTAGCCCTGCTGGCCACACTGCTTCTTATGCAAGCCAGGATGCTGTTGGCCTTCTTGGCCACCTGAGCACACTGCTGGCTCATAGTCAGCCGACTATCAACCAGTACTCCCAGGTCCTTCTCGGCCAGGCAGCTTTCCAACCACTCATCTCCCAGCCTGTAGCTCTGCTTGGGGTTGTTACGCCCAAATAATAAAAGGAGCTGGCAGAGAAAATCCACTTCCTCTCATTTAGTCCTTCCACATTAAGTGAAATTTCAGCTTAATTAAAAGAGTGGGTCATCACCCCCAACACAGCATGGCTTGAGATTATGAAAAAGCTTCATAAGCTCTTCTCTCTTCCCTCCCACCAACTAAGGGGCTCCTACCCTACCCGCAGCACGTGCACACCAACCCCTAACTATGTGCTCCTGCCCGATGCTCGCGGTGCTGAGGCCTCTCTGGCACAGGACCAGAGGTGGGTCCTCTCCTGCACAGCTTCACCCTGCCCAGATGAGCCCCAGCCTCTGCTGCCCGCCTCAACAGCGCCCGTATTTCCAATATTCCTCCCAGTAGAAGCTATACCCTAGGCTGGAACAGCCTGCAGAAGTTAAATAACCACCAAGCATCTCTGTCTTCAGCAGGGGAGGAAGGGGGCTGCAATCCCAGAGGAAGCAGGCGCTGCCCAGCAAATCCTGCTCTGGGAGAGCTGGTTGGAGTTGGCACGGCAAGGCACAGAGCAGCACGGGTTTGGAAGCAGCCTGCAGAGAGCCGAGCCGTGCCTCTGCTTATGAGCCCTCCAAGAAGCGGCAGGTACGCTCCGCGGGCTCCACGGCACGCACAAACCACACGAGGGGTCCCATGCTGGAGACGGGGCGAGAAACCCCGAGTGTTCTCACTGCAGATCAATGCTGCCTGTGGCTCTGAGTCCTAAAAGGACGGGAGAGATGAGCTTAGTGCTGGAAGCTGTTTTACAGGGAGTTTCTCAGCCCTTATCATGCCTTCTGGATGACCGCTGGCCTTGATTAGCTGACGAGGAGCCCACGGCAGAACCACGCAGTCCTTTCAGAACAGAGGCACCGTGATTACGACCTACCACATCCAACTCGCCACGCCTGAGCATTTCCAAGGAACAGGGTCTTCACCTTTTCCTCTACAGCAATCAATCCATAGGCGCCTGGGTTTCTGGGCAGCTGCTTTCTTTTCAGTTACATCACAAATCAAAGTAAATAAGAAACTCTCTGCCAGGGGGCCTTTTCCTAAGACTCATTCTTTCCTGTATCTTTCTGTTCCCATTCCCAGCCCTACAATTCCACAGCCCGTGCACCCAAGAGGACCCCGTCCATTATTCCTGCATCTGAAGCACATTAGCACTTTCTTTTATTTTGCACAACACCGAGATCCCCGTGGCATTCAGCAAAAGCTCTGAGCTAATGCTTGAAGGCTTCCCCGACTGTCACAGCCACAGCCCTGTTGTATTGGTATCAGCATTTAAAATCAACAGGCCCTTTTCCTTTCAGCACAGGCCGTGGTTCCGGGTTTATCACCAACGGCAAATAAAGTTTAAAAAAATACACACGCACAACCCGGGCTCAAGGTGCACGCGCAGAAACGGATGCACTGACGCACTGGCCAGACTGCTGGTACCCACCCTGGCGCTTATCTCCACGTACGAGGAAGAAAGCTCGCTCACGCGCAGATATATGGCTCTGCAGTTTGCCCTTGGTTAAGCTGGGAAGTGCCATAAATCAGCCACCGTGCATCCTCGGATCCGGAAGGCAGACCTAGAGAGAGCGGGAGGGCAGCAGCAGACTCTGATTAAGCAGCTCCAAACACAGCCACGTCCTAGTGACATCTAAATCCAGGCCACTGGAGCAGAGCTCAACCAATTTGCCGGATTCTGGGAAGTTCTGGTGTATTTTTAACCGGTTCAAACAGTTTGCTCAACAATTAGCCGCTGCAGTTAATTATTCTCAAAGAAAGGGAAGGATTCTTCGGTTCTTGAGGCCTCCATCTGAAGACTGGGTGAAGCCCTGTACCAGAGGGCACACAAAGGTTTGGCACAGGGGTGAGTGGGGAGAAACGTGCCGTGCCAGAGCTGGGGGCAGGTGAACTCAGGAGCATTGCTGGCCTTCACCCTGGCAGGGATTTTAGTTGAAATCTTTGGGGTACACAACCGGGACAGTGCCAAACATTTCCACCTATCCCAGTAACCATCAGCAAATACCAAAAACCCGCTATTTCGGCTCGGTTGCTTAAAAGAATGGTGCTGGAGCCTCTCCCGCAAAGCACAGGCAAAGAAAGGGTGCCGAGGGTTTGTGTTTTTCTCATCGCTCCTCAACACAGATCAGCAGAAGGAGCCAGGGTGGGCTCGTAAAGGCGCCGTGGTCCCGTGCACGCTGTCCAAAGCTGCTTCAGGCAAAGAAGTCTGCGATGGTTTAGTCTGCCAGCGTGGATGGGACTGGACCGCGCTCAAAGCCCTCCTCTTATTCCAGGCGGGGAGCTGCCTCCAAATAACCTTCCTGAGTGACTTGGGACCCTGCACTTGTACTGGCTAAAAAATAAACGAGCTGACTCAGGCCCCATCCCGACACAGACAGGGTTTCAGATGGAGCCCACCAAGTCCCCAGCTCCTGAGCTCTTGGAGCTTCCAGCGGCACAAGGGGCTAAGATCTTCCTCCTCTTCTTACAGCACAGACAATAAAAACCCCTTCACGATATGCAGATTTTCCTCTGTGTACTACACGTAGCTGTAACCTACGGCACCCTCAAACCTTGGTGTCTGCCTGGGAATCTGACTGCTGGAAGCCGACCGGGCTCGCGCTGCCAGGGCTGTGCCCCTGGGGCTTGCCCACAGCACAGGAGGTGTGGAACGGGGAGGAAAAGCAGAGCAAGAGAGATTGAAGACAACTGAAGGCTTTGCTTTGGGAATCCTGCACGGAGCATTACTTGGGAGTTTCCAGGACCACCCCAGGATGCTTTGTTTGTAAGTTTGATGCAAAGACTTGAGGCTTCATAGCTGCAGTGGCTGATATCCAGCCCCTCCCCGGCTCATCCCGCAGCAGACAAAGCAGCAGCTCTGGCACAAAGACGAGCGCGTGTAGGGAACGTGCCAACTTCTGCCGGGCTTTGCAGCCCCAGGATGCCGCCGCACTCCAGGTTTTTCCCAGCCCGGGGCAGAGCCCATGTGGATTTACGTTCTGGGTCCTGCCAATATGATCTCACCGCCTCCTAAAGGAAGAGTACGGCCAGAAATCCCACAGCCAAAGAGGACATTTGTGTATTTGCTTACAGGCATCGGACTGGACATTCATTACAGGTGACTTCAGCAGCTCAGGACCATGCAGCACGGACACCTGGCACAACACAGAGCAGGAAGGAATCGAAGCTGACTGAGGGGTCCCTGCTCCCTGGGACACAAGGACAAGCACCAAGTGAAGGCAGGGTAGTGCTCCTCGTAATGGCAGTGCTGTTTGCTTCCCAGCCAGCTCCCCTATTGCTAAAGGAAGGAGACAGGAGGCTTTTTTTTTCCAGGAGGTATTTGTAACAAAGAAAGTTGAAGAGAGTCAGCATCCCTCTGACGCAGAGCTGATGGTAAATTAATATTTAAATAATTTAATTATTAATTAAATAAATAAAATAATTAATTTAAATATTTAAATTAATATTTACCATCACCTTTACTCCTGAACGCTTTGGAGAAGAGCTAGTAGGAAAACTCCTACGCATTTGTCTGTGTGCAGATACTCTGCCCCCATTAACAGTCCAGTTACCTTGCCCTGCAGTCACAGCACTTCGGTTTGGGTGTGAGAGCCCCTGCTAAACACAACGGCCACAAAACCCTACAGCAAGGAAGGAGACAGCTATCACGTACAGTCTCCATAGCCAGCCCGCAGCACACGACCTGTCTTGCACTGATCCCTTTGCAGAGGCCATGTAATTCTCTACAAGTTGTTTTGTTTCCAAAACAAATGCTACACACTCTCCTTTGACTTGGGAAAGTAGGAAAAAAAATCCCCCACAACGCAAACAGCCAAACACTGCTGGCGAGGCTCTCCAGTGAGCGCGTGTGAGCGGAGAGGAAGCGGAGAGCCAGCAGAGAGCCAGTCCAGCTTTCCAAAGGGTTATTGCAAACAGCAGGGAGGGAAAAGGGATTTTACACATTAGGAAAAACACCACGATGGTGCCGAGCTTAAAGCAAACGCTGCACAAGAGGCCCTGCACTGTCTGTTTAGCAATTCTCTAATGTAAAACGTGAGTTACAGAGCAGGATGGAGACCCTGCCAGCGGGGTTGATGCTGCAGGAGCCGTTGTAGCCTGGTGCTGCACAAAGGAGCCTCCACCTCCGGGAATTCACACGTGTATTGGCACGGCAGCACACCGGCTGTACATCACTTCGCTTCAGATGTCACAAATCCGGGGGCAAGATCCACAAAAAAGCACCTGAACCCTCCTTGGATTTCAGTGAGGGACAGGATTAAGAGCCTAAACACCTTTGTGGGTTCTGGCCTAAGCAACTTGCCGTGCGTCATCCTGAGGGTATGGCAAAGCCAAGGACGTCCCTGCGTACCCGCCTCTGGGGAGTCAGCGATATCGTGCACACCAGCTGCTTCGCCAGGCTTCCTGCGAGGAGAAATCTGCAGGTCACAGATGAAGAGGCAGGCACGCTGCGTAGCAGCCATCCTGGAAGGAAACAGCACGGCCACGCCAGAAAATGACTCTTTCGGTGCTCTCCCAAGAAAAGTTTAATAATCTCATCTTTCATTCGCTTACACCTCTGCTTTTCTGCAACGCGTCGCCGTGCTGGCCGCGGCGGCTCCCGGGGAGCAGGGAAGGTTCGCCTGCCTCTAGCAGCAGGAAGGAGGCAGGGGGAGACGAAGCCTTCGGCTGAATTCCCACCGGCTTTAGGAAAGCCACGAGCTGCAATCAGCCAGCCCCTGCTGCGGGTTGGCTTTAACCCCCTCCTTGCTGTTGAGCAGGCGTCCAACCTACCTCCTAACAGCACACACAGCAGTGACGCACGCCGTGTGCTTGCTCAACCACAAGGCACAACAGGCAGCACCTGAACACCAGCCATTTGCTTTCTCCCTGGGTTTTCCAGCGATCAGAAAGGTGGAAATTTCTCCTACACTTGCATTCGGGGCTGTTCCAACCCGGCCTGCTGCTCTCAGGCCTTCCTGCAGCTTAAAGAAAAAAAAAAATAATCGTGCCACAGTCCAACACTGCACATGCCCAGGACTTGTTACTTCAAGAAATACCATCATTGTTCTCAGCCCAGGCGGGTTGGCGATGAACAGACGTCTGCATTGTCCACCGGCTGCCTGGGGGCTTACAGCAACAGCACTGGAGTGCAGCTCCCAAAAGGGCATCAAAGCTGCTGCCCGGGAGCAGGTCAAAGAGTCCTTTATCTACCTTTGCCAATAACCGGTGGGAGATGCTAGGAGAAGACCAAAAAGAGAGGGCACAAAATGCATCTTTCTCGGGGATTCCCAGAAAATCGAGCGGTCTCCAGCAGAAATATTAAATAGATCAGGTTCCTTGGCTCCCTGCCCTGGGGAGAACCAGCACCCTTGGGCACCTGGAGAAAGCACAGCCCCGTTATCGGCCCGGGCAGGGGGTCCCTTGGTGCCAGAGCTGCCCCCAGGACCGTGCTCGCTCTGCAGAGCGCAGCGTCGAGGGCTCCGGGGCAAAGCCAACCAGGCAGCAACCCAACACACCGGGAAGGCTTTGAAACTCTGCAGATAGGGAAATGAAGCACTCCACGGCTTGGCAGAGCGGATTAGAGCACTCTGGAGAGCCCCAGACAGCCTGCAGCTTGTTCAAGGTGCCCTTTCTGTTCGGCTTGTGCACCAAATACTCGAGGCTCTGGGTTGCAGACAGGAATAAGGGAAGTGAAAGTCTGGGAGCTTCCTCACCTCCACACCAGGACTGCAAGAGCTGAAGTGCAAGCCGGCCCCGCTAACCAGAACCCGGAGGAGGAAACCCCCCTGGCTGGCACGGCCACGCTCGCTCAGGGATCGCTCTGGAAACAAACAGAGGAACAGTTGCAGAGAGTGCTGCCAACTGGAGGGGTTATCGCTCCCTCCGAGAGCTCAGATTCGCACCAACATCTCCATTAAGACAGAAAGCCAGCATTTCAGTCGGTTCCCATTTAATCCTAATTGCTCGACTTCATGTCTTGATCTCCAGCGAGCCAGCCTGGGCTTGCCTGTTTTCTAAGCCTAGCCCTGCGCGAGGCTGACAACCCAGCAGCAGATCAAAGTTTTGGCTAACAAACCCGCTGGAAAATATTGCTGTGCTGATTTTCCATGAATGGAGCCACCAGTACGGGATTTTCCGTGAATGAAGCCACCAGCAGGACTGCCCGAAAGCAGGGTGCCCCCCGTCACTGACTGCCCCTCCAGCCTCACTTAGCTGGCTCATTTTTAATGAAGAACGGTTCAGCTGCACTTTTTTTTTTTTTGTTGACATGGGAAAAAGCGAGGAAGGCGAGTGTGGGAAAGCAAGCTGATGTAACCAACACAAGCATCTGCTATGGGGGAGACGCCGGAGGGACGTGGTGCAGCTCAGTTAATGCACAAGGAGGCACGATAAAAGCAAAATAAGGCAGGAGTGGAAACAATCTGCTTGGTATGCTCCCCCCCAAGCCATGGCACAGCTGGGAACAGGAGCCCTTCACATCCACCTCCAGTCCCAAGCTTTAACCTTAAAACAAGGCTTCCCCTCTCACCTCATTGCAGCCAGACCACAGCTAACACGGAAAGGTGCAGGGGCTTCCCTCCGTAACCTTGTGAGGGGCCTGGAATACAAATACAGCTGGCTTCGTTCCCCATTAGCAGTTAATTTCCTCAATCATTTTCACTGAGGGAGAAGGAGAAACGCTCGTGATCTAAGAGATGAAAGTAAATGAAAATAAGCCTCATAAAACCTGCGCTGCCCTAAGGGAAAACGGCCCCACGACTTTCATTGGGGAACTATCAAAGGCCCCGGTCTGGTGGGGGGTTGTTTGTATTTTATAAGACAGATGCTTTAGAGAGTCTAAGTCCTCAAATAGCTGACATTCCTTTCTGCTGAACCTCCAGCAAGGCTGGAAAAAAGAAACAGCTGATCCCAGTTAGTCCAGCCCGGGGATTCAGCTCAGCCACATCAAGACGGAGGACTGAAGCACGGCACGGAGCCGTACAGGCACCGCTGGACTTTTCTTTCCAACACCATGCCACTGCCCCGAGCAAAAGCAACCGCACGCGTGCTGGCATACCAAGGCTGCGGGACAGCAGGGGCTGGAGCTAAAAATCTCATTCATTTCTGCTGTAAACCAGAGGCCGGGGCAGATGTTGACTCATTCTGCCTGAGAACGAGCACAGATTGCTCCTGGGAAACTATTTGCGAGGAGGATGTGTAGCGCACGTTTCACTTTCGGTCTGGGACATCGGGTACGAGGCTTGCTCCACGAGATCCCAGAGGGTGAGGGTGTTTGGCAATCGTAACCTACAAGTGTGGAAGTGTGGCAATCGGCGTCGTTTGGTGGAGGAGGAGGAAGACCCTTCTCTTCCACACCGAACCAGCCATTGTTTTCCAAATTTCCAAACTTCCCTTTCCCTGCCCACGCAAGCACCTTGCCACGCCGATCCCCATGGGGTAATTAATCCCAGTCCACCTTGCAAATAGGCCAGGATACTCCAAAAAAGCACACAGCCTCATTACTGCATTGATTCAGAGTGGATTTGCATGAACCAGTGGGCAGACACTAACAAGGAATAATTAAAACAAATAAAAAAAAGGATTTAAGACCTAAAGAGAAATTGCTCGCCTAGATCAGCTACTGCCACATTTCATTTTTCACAGCCAAAGTGCATGAATAGGAAGTAAGTGGACCTGGCTCTAGGGCACACGAATATTGCCCCTGGCTGGTTCATCCTGTTGTGCACAGAGAAATATGTCATGTACTACTCACGTCCAGACGTTTGGCTGCAGTGCAAGGGGCTGGGACTTCCCCGTCTGAGAGAACAGCACTCTCTGGAGCACAGCAAGGGAAGCGCAGGAGGAAGCTGATGACTGAAATCCCTACCAAGAACAGAGCTATTCCACGGCTTCAGTGACTATTTAAAAAAAACCACCACCTCCAGCTACCCAGAAGGTCTTGATTATTTGCTTTATTTGCATCTTCGTTCAGCCTGGACATGTAAAACGTGCAAGTTTTAGCTAAATAACCAGTTGGTGCTGAGCTGGAATTGGAATGCAAATTCCTGCTTTCTGAAGGAAAAAGGCCTCAGGGGCTGCTGTGAAATGAAGCTGCTCCCCGGAGGCACGAGTGCTGCAGCACTGCCTCAGGATCATCTGAGGTTAACAAAACCTGAAGAGCCTGTGC